>NC_140168.1:112875071-113242571 GCF_963971535.1 Notolepis coatsorum
TCTCAGACAATGAATGGTAACTTGTTTAAAATGATGAGATATACATATGTGTTTATTATTGATTAGATCTGAGAGAGAGAGAGAGAGAGAGAGAGAGAGAAAGAGAGAGAGAGAGAGAGAGAGAGAGAGAGAGAGAGAGAGAGAGAGAGAGAGAGAGAGAGAGAGAGAGAGAGAGAGAGAGAGAGAGAGAGAGAGAGAGAGCTGTGCGTGTTTGTGTTGGGCTATTGGAAACGTGGTTGCATTTGACTGACTGTGATCATATATTGATCGATGGCAATGGTGATAATATTCGCCAATGCGTGCCTTGTACATGTTTGCAAAATGTTTGGTATAGCGCCCCTAGTGGAGAAGAATCCACGAGCCGCCACTGCTTCTGAGTGCTCGCTTTAGTTGACACGAGAGACACGAGAGACACGAGAGCACTGCACGAACATATAGAATGTTTAATAAAAGTTCCTGCAGTACTGGCCATCAGTCAAGGGAGCACTCGCAAACAGATAACGTTAAACACAGCAGAAGATGGAAAACAGACCGACTGACCAACTGCATCCAACCCTAGTACAACCCTCGGGTCTAAGGTAAGGACACATTTAAATCACAGAGGTGTATGTTAGTCTATTGGAACTGTATAGTAGTAGTAGTTAGCTTCTAGTTAGCGTTTTAGCTATATAGCTGCTTGCTAGTTAACGTTAGTCCTGTGTGTGTCAGTGGAGGTTATTGCATGACAACTAGTGAGGCTAGTGCTTCACTAGTAATATACAGAAAGAAGAAAAGAAAAATAAAATAAAAAATTATTGGCCCCAGCTAAACATACGGAAGTGCAGCTGGACATAGAAAAGAAGAGATTCATTTGCCTAATATAATAATTCATATTTTAAGATCTTTATTCAATTGTTGAACTTCATGAACTTATTGTGCACTGCATCGTTTGATGATATATATATATATATTTTTTATCTCAGTTGAAGTAGTGTAGTTGTAGTTGACGTGAACTTGGTCTTGGACGCTGTAAGCTAACTTGTAGCTAGCTACTAGCTTAGCAAGCTAGTAGTTTAGTAAGCTCCTGTCCTGTCTTTCTCAATTTTTGTTCCCAAAGTCATCGAAACGTTCGCCCAGAGGAAGAACCGCTGTGCTGCCTTCCTCTTCATGTGAGCAGCACACAGCTGTGAGTGAGTGCTACTGCTTTCTGCGGACATTTTGAGACAATCTTAGTTGGCAATTTGGTCCATATATGGGCTTATGCGAGTGCGTGACGCGAGGGATTCCCCTCTGCAGTCTGCAAGCATCCAGTGTGTGTGTGTGTGTGTGTGCGTGTGATAAGACTGGGGGTGACTCCAGACCTATAATCATAAGTGATTGTAAGTCAAGCATGCAATTATGACTTTTGAAGAGAAAAGGATTATTATTGCTAAGAGGCTTTTATGACAAAGTCATCGCAGAATTCACAAAGAATGATCGGAGGATGGACTTCATGTACAAATAAGGTAGGAAGTGTGCATATTTTGAGCATTATTTTGTATATTTGTGTATTGCATTGTAAATAGCTGCTGCGATTTGTTGGCCCGCTGTGGCCGTTGTGTTTATTGTGTGTGTGTGTGTGTGTGTGTGTGTGTGTGTGTGTGTGTGTGTGTGTGTGTGTGTGTGTGTTGTTTGTAGGCCTGTCTGAAGTGTGAGATGGAGGTTATTGCTCTGATGTGGAATGGGATCTCGTTCCAGATTTAGCTGTTTGTGTGGAAGAATGATCTTAGTCCATAATTATTTGTGTAAGCCGGTACCGGAATGAGTGCATGTGGGATTGATGTGGTGATACTTCTTGACTTGTAGCCTATTGTGTCTTGGCAGTAAAGCTGTGAGTATTGGGGAAGTGTTAGTTCTGAGCATAAAATAGAACTTAGTGGCTAGATTTTTTCTGTAGTTCTGAAAGGTTGTAGCAGGGAAGTGTGAGTGAGAGTGCAGTACAGTGGTGAGTCCAGAATGGACATTTACCATGCATTTTATAAGCTCCTTTTGCATGAAATTGTAAAACAATTGCATGTAGATGTGTTTGAAACAGTGAGGATGAGAAATGGTCTGATCTTGCTGTAAACAAATAGTTTTTGATTTGCCTTCTTGACTAACCTATTGTTGTGATGTGTGTAAGTGAGGTGTGTGTCAAGAGTTACTCCAAGGTATTTATTACTAGTGCCTGTTGTCTTTAACTGTAGTGTCTGTCTGCTGTATAACCCCACTGTCTGTACTTCTTTATTAAATTTTTTTTTTAATCTCTCCCGTCCTCCCCAATTTTTGAACTCACCAGCCACTACTGACACACACATTGGGGGATGTTTTTATAATATAATAATTTGTGCTTCACCAAAAAATTTGGTCAGCAGCCGCCACTGGTGTGTGTGTGTGTGCTCAAAGCAGCCCGCCCCATGTTAGCTAGATGTATCTGTTATATTGACAAGGCTTGACAACCGAGGTTCAAAGTTAACTTCACATTTATTGGCTGTTGGTTTACATGTCGGACTCTAGCTCATATCTATGCTCTAGCTTACAACTGTGTGTCTTGACTTCCTGGTGTGACAAAACACAACTACGGAATCCACAAGGCTCAAATGTGTCTGTTGTAATGACTATGCTGCCACCGAAAATGTTCAGTTTGGAATAAATATGGCTGAATGAACACACTTTCCTTACAGTTTTATTACTTCTTAAACTATCCTATCAGTCCATAAAATAATAGAGTTGCAAATATCCATAATAATCTACAAGACATCATTAACACTAACAATATATATGTATATATATATACAGTATATATATATTTTTTATCATAATGATTCTTGTGAAATAAGTTGCCTTTTGACTAAATAAATACATTCATTTTCTCTTTCTCTACAGAAACAAAGACTGAGGCAATTGAGACTGAGATTTGATGCTTGCTCTCTTGCTCTCATTCATCTCTCTCTCTCACACAAATGCACACACACACAGTATTACTCTGACAATAAAATAAATAAGAAAGGTGTTTCAATATTGTTATTGCTTTGGTTGTTGTTACCTGTTGATATAATGTGCCTATTGTTCAAATAAATAATAATTTCAAATACAAATTATTATTTATTTCCTAATCATTTGAATGGTGTCTTTATGGCAATAACAACTATAGACTGAAAAAGATACGACATTTCGATTTTTGGGACAATTTACATTCACTTTGGGACGGTAACAATTGTATTTCGGGACGGTTCCGAGACTGTGCTGAAAAAAGTTAGTCTGGAGCCCTGCCTGGTGCGCCTGTGATCACAGCGCATGCGCATCATGCACCCAACGCCGGAAATAATGCAGTGTTGACCAGTTTATAAAAATGATTTAAAATGTTTATCAATTTCCTCTCTACAAAAGATCTTTGAGTGTCTAGAAAAGTGCTTTATAAATGCAGTGATTCATTCATCCATAATTCTCTTTGAAGGTAGGTTGTGTGTTGGCTGGATGGACCTACTGGAGCTGGACGAGGTCTTATTTTGCTATGTTTTACTTATTGTAGCCTCAAGGAATAGACAGAATATTAAACACACTACTTACAACAGGTTAATCTACCCTCATTAAGTTAATCCCCATCGTGGCCATTTTTGGACTCAACACCTGCCATTTTGTGGGTCTGAGCACACCCCTCCCCCCATGGCAGCCTGTGTCACCCCTCCACCCATGGCAGCCTGTGTATGCCACACTTCATTTGGCCTTAGGCCCCTGGGGTCATCACCTTTGGGTATAGGTCAAGTCAAGCCTATTGTCCAGCTGTTCAAACCCCTCTTTTTACCTGCTGAGCTACAGAGGTAATTATCTTTGCATGTGTGTGTGTGTGTGTGTGTGTGTGTGTGTGTGTGTGTGTGTGTGTGTGTGTGTGTGTGTGTGTGTGTGTGTGTGTGTGTGTGTGTGTGTGTGTGTGTGTGTGTGTGTGTGTGTGTGTGTGTGTGTGTGTGTGTGTGTGTGTGTGTGTGTGTGTGTGTGGAGAGAGAGTGTCTGTGTACATGATATTCTTGTATTGAGGGTAGGGGTGTAAACGTACGCGTATCCGTACCGAACCGTTCAGTACGGCTGTGTACCGAACGAATACAACGGTATGTTAACACTTTGGGTGCCATGGGTTAAATTCATATACCATAGGTTGCCGGCTCTATTTGTCTATGGAGAAGTACCCCTTCTTTGCATGGCTATAACTTTTTAAATTCTATTGCTACATTGCCATTATTAGGGCCCATTCAAAGTCCTATATGTATTGTTCATTGTGTAGCAACGTTAAACTTTTTCATTCACATATTCATAGTAAAGTATTGTCTAATGTATAAGTATGTTTTCATCTCTTTCTGCAGCTTTCTCCAGAACGTGATCTATAGCCCCAAATGCATTATATTGATGATGAAATACAGTTTGATGGCAATCGGGGCGATATAAAAAATTTCAATTGGACGTACTTCTAGAATGATCTACGTATGATCTGATGATGACCGGATGGGCGGGGGATCGTTTATAATTCCGTGGGCAGCGTTATATCTTTCATCTAGTGTGGGTCATATGTTCATCATAACAGTTTATATGGAACACGTTCAAAAATAACGTTGAATCTTACCGGATCTTCCTCGCGCCATTGGACGATCAGCGTGGTGTAGACCGTTTTTTCGATTATGGGATGTTTATCCTGATGAACCATTTCCAGCTTGTATAATACTATATACGTCCAAATCATGTTGTTTATCGAGTTATTGGCAATGGATCGCTATATAATGTGACGAGCCAGAGTGCCGGCAGCCAAACCGAGTGCCCGGAAGTAATATGGCCGACCAGCACAACCTCCACAGCACTTCCTGTTTGGCGATTGCGCCGATCGGCCACCAGATGGCGCTCCTGAACCGCCAGAGAGCTCAGTGGGTCCTCCTGGTGGATCTCAGGCCAGCGGAGGGGAAATATGAATCCGATCACAGATTTTTGAAATATTGATATTAAAGACGCTGTACAGCGTCCTTCGGCAACTTGAGCATGGCCGGGAATGACGCTGTAAAGCGTTTCCCGGCAGTTAAAGTGTTAACCACTAACAACCGCCCACCGGGGGCTGTTTTTTTCCCACAATCTAATATAATTTTTTATTTTATTTTTATTTAACAAATCAATTATTAATTTCAATATAGAATATTCGTTGACAGCCTGTTGAATGCCCACGCTAGGTCTTAGGTCAGATCGATAACTTCATAACTCATTGGTCTGCTTATCTTGACATCAAACAGCGTCCTGCGAAGTGGTTGACATGCAGAACCGAACGAGTCTACAAAATGTTGTTGTTACCACTGACCGACAAGAGATAGCGAATGCACCGTTCCGACCCCCGTCAGTCATCGACCTTAGGTCGAGTGATTGAAGTTGCGGAATCTTTTATTTTATTTGCACTGGGAAGGACTCTCTTTATTCAGATGAGGTCCATTTCCCTTATCCGTTACACGTATTATCACTGTATGGTTTTACTTGATAATCCCATTATACAGTACACGTATTATCACTGTATGGCTTTACTTGATAATCCCATTATAGCTAGGGATAAAGCCACTTACACGTATTATCACTGTATGGCTTTACTTGATAATCCCATTATACAGTACACGTATTATCACTATATGGCTTTACTTGATAATCCCATTATACAGTACACGTATTATCACTGTATGGCTTTACTTGATAATCCCATTATAGCTAAGGATAAAGCCACTTACACGTATTATCACTGTATGGCTTTACTTAATAATCCCATTATACAGTACACGTATTATCACTATATGGCATTACTTGATAAAACCAGGTTTATCAGAATCCACCTTTAGTCCTTAATGCATAATCATATGTCTCCTTTTACTCCGTAGGGATAAAGCCACACTTCTAAAGTTTTACATCATTAATCAAAAATGCATGGGGTGAAGTTACAAATGCAGAACACATTTCAATGCTTACCCGGCCGTCTGAGAGTGAAGAAAGGATACAAAGGATATATTTATAGAGAGGTTTAATTAGAAAATGCAAGTTACAAAAAGAGACTGAATTAGAAAATTTCCATTTCAGTTAAAATATGCACAAAACAAAACATCTCATCTGGTTCGGCTTTTGCCCCGTGTCAAGCAGCAGCATCTTCCTATCTCTCCAGCTCAGTGTAAAAATCTGCCTGTGATCTCGCCAGTTGGCCCTTATAAAGGGCCCCAGATCTCTTCTGCTTATTGGTCCAAATACAGCGCTGTCACCGTGATGTCATTTCACCAGCCAGTCAATGCACGGCTCGTGGGGACTGGCTCTCCTCCCATTTTACTCCACTAGGCCGTAACTCGAAAAGTAATTGTAACGTTTTCGCTGGAACAGACTCCCTTTGTTCTCTGCTGTGGAAAGTCCCCTCACTCCCCATCTCACTCAGACCCCACAAAGGGTTAACCAGTTTAATGCGTCTGCCGGCCGGAGAGCTCCGGAAAGAGGCCCTGTCTGGCAAGGTCGCATAGTTATGGTCAACTCCCTACTGCAGGCTCATGGAGGGAGGGAGACAGATGCATCTGTACAGACCAAGCAGTATTGAAGTGAAAGCAACACCTCCAGCATGAGTACATAGTACATATTACATAGCCCAATAGTATATAGTACATAGCCCAACAAATACTACAGATATATACAGATACACTTACATGTATAATACAGTACATATATATATAGCATACAGTGTACACATATATATGCACACACTTGTACCTATCCTTGTCTACTCTACACAGAGTGTGACAACCTGCTGTGGAAAGCACCCTGCTCAGAGATTGCATTCCGAAGGGGCCCCCCCCCCTTCGTTCTCACTCGCCCCAACTCAAGGGGATGCAGACGAGGGAGACTGCTGGCTATATTCTATGCAGACAGGACAGGGTTAAACTGTGCCGACTTGCTCTCAGCTCAGGCCTGCTCTTCACTCCGACTGCACATTAACTGTAACATAGTTTTATAAGTGTATAAAGAGTATACAGGTCATATACATAGCTCCAATCATATATAATAAACATAAGAATATTATACAAAGTGTCACTCGTTGACTTGTGGCACTTTAACATGTGTTTACACATAACGTGTTTCTATTCCATTGTCCAGGAAGAATCTACAGACATTCCCCATAATCATATATAAGATCAGGATGTCATACTACCCAGTGTCACTTAGTTGGCTGTGACACTTTACACAGCCCTACAAGTACAATTAGTTACGGCACACTACATCACCCCTGAGTGGAACATGGAAAGCCAAACTTTCCCCCCACTGTACAGAAAACCTGTACCGAACCTTGACGTCAAAACAGAGGTACGCACCGTACCGTGGTTTTTTGTGTACCGTTACACCCCTAATTGAGGGTCTTTTTGTATTGAGGATATCCTTGTATCAAGGCCTCCAAGTGATGCAGGAGCACACGTACCTTATTATGGTATACAGTCATGAATTATATTACATGGAGAATACAGAAAAGAGAGAGTATAAGGTCAAAGGGCAGATGGCTCTGGTATAGGTCATAGCTGGTATAGCTCGGATCACATGGTGGCTACATGGGGTTCCTATTGGTTCATACTGAGTGTTCTGACAATCGGGTTTTGTTCACCGGTGGTTCGTGAAGTTCTATCTCAAAATGGGCAACAGCATGATCTGAATCAGACAGATGAAATAGGTTCAAGAGTCAAGTCAAGTCAAGAGTTTTATTTGTCACGGCATACAAGGCATACAGTGAAATGCGGGAGGTCATGCCCGCAGCGATTGTGCAATAATGCAAGTAATAAGAGTAATAAGACATAACAGGTATAATGTACATAAAAGTTTTTAAATGCATGGTAAAATACATGCTAAGGTCCTGCGATAATGCAATACTGTGTTAAGCTACGGATGAGGCACTGGGTCTTATGTACACTACTATACAATACTAAATAAATTATCAACAATCCATCAGGATAAGTGGAAGGTGGAGATTTTGAAAAAACCTAAACTTAGAAAATATATTGCAATTAAAAATGAGTATTTTACTGAACCTTATGTAATGTTAAACTTAAAGAGAAGACGGCGGTCTCTGTGTGCCCAGTTGAGGTCTGGCACCCTGCCATTGGCTGTGGAAGTGGGTAGATTCCAGGGTAAACCTGAGGAGGAGCGGTTGTGTGATCTGGGAGTGGTGGAGGATGAATATCATTTTGTTTTTTATTGCCCTTTGTACACCACTTTGAGGAGGGCTTTATTTGAAAAAATTCAAATTGTAAACCCAGATTTGTTTTGGCAGTCTGAGAGCTGTATGTTGAGTTGTTTTTTTGTGGAGGACATCTTCGGTTTTGCAGGATTTTTGGAGAAGGCATGGCACCTGAGACAAAACACACTGTATCCTATATAATTGTATTTGAATTCACCTTGTTTTTCTGTTTATTTACATTGAGTACAGCTTGTGTTATATTACGTTTTATTGTATTTTCTTGTATTTTTCTTTTTTTTATGGCCATCTTGGTCTATGTCATTTGTTAAGTAATTGGTAAAGTATATCATTATATACTTATTGTTATGTGTCTTGAAAGCCCATATGGGCTGGGCATACATCTGTATGTAAGACACGAAAATAAAAAATATCAAATCAAATCAAATCAAACTATACAATACTATACAATATAACCTACAGTTATACTATATATCCTTATGCTATCTTGCTATATGCTATTACTATACAAGAACCACTCCCGTTTTTTTTTTTTAAAGGGACCTTTTCATTGTGTAAAGTGACCGTTGAGTGTGAGCATAAGATAAGATAAGATAAGATATTCCTTTATTAATCCCCTTGGGGAAATTCGTGACACACACATACAGCTCAACGTTTCATTAATAATAATAACAACAACACAATCATTAAATTTTTACAGTAACAATGGCACAGCATAAATTCAACAGACATGTACATTTGTTGACACATGTCATCATTACAGGAGGCCTGAGACACTGTATGCGCGATAGTCGGCTGCATTCACACCGAGTAGTAAACAAGATGGATCGCGCCTGGTGAACTGGAGGGAGGGCGGAATGAAGGGAGGGGGGGGGCATGGGAGACTGGGGGACAGGAATTTGGTAGTGAAGCAGTCTAAGGGCCCCCACCGACGCGCATCAGAGGCAGCCGTCCAATAGGCATATGGCGCCATATACAGTATGTGTGTTGTAGGGCTGACCCCTATTAATCGATTAGTCGACTAATCGGTCGAAAGGGGCCGTAGTCGACTGGCCAACCTCTTAGTCGAATATAATAATAAAAAAAAAAAAAAAAAATTAATATTCTTTTTTTAATATTTCTTTTTTTTTTATCATTTTTTTCAAAAGAAAAGAGGCATAGAAGCGTGGCTAACGCTAATGGCACGCATACCAGAGGCTAACTGCCTACGAAAACAGGCACAGAGGCACTGAAAGAGGATTTCACCCATCTAATGAACACACTATACTTGACAAATATCAAGATGTATCCATCAGTGGACCAATTGCATGCTTTTGCAGAGGACAAGAAGCCTTCAGTCGACTCCTTCAGACATTAAGCACCCCCCACAGCCCAAATGGAATGATAAAAAAAATATTATACTTTTTTTTTTTTTTTTTTTTTTTTAGGTCGACCAATAGTCGACTAACGGCAAATTTTGGCCAATCCTAGTCGACCATCCAAATCCTTAGTCGGGGACAGTCCTAGTGTGTTGTGTGTGTGCTCATGTGTGCTTGTGTGTGGAGAGTTCAGTGTTCAAGGCTCTGATGGCCTGGGGGAAGAAGCTGAGCCGAAGTCTCTCTGTCCTAGTTGCTGGTGTGCACAGGCAGCAGCTGACCGCAGCAGCTTGAACAGGCTGTTGTTGGGGTGGTGAGGGTCTTTCATTATTCTGCAGGCTCTGGATTTGCACCTCTTGTTATATAAGGCCTGCAGGGGTGGTAGTGCAATACCCGTAGCACACTCAGCTGAGCGCACCACTCTCTGTAGGGCCTTCTTGTCCTGTGCCTTGCTGTTTCCATACCAGGCAGTGATGTTTCTAGTCAAGATGCTCTCTACAGCTCCGGAGTAGAAGGACTGGAGTATCTTCCCAGATACTCTTAACTTCCTTAACTGTCTCAGGTGGTAGAGGCGCTGCTTCCCCTTTTTAAGACTGAGTCTATGTGTGTTGACCATGTCAGGTCCTCTGAGATGTGGACCCCCAGGTACTTGAAGCTGCTCACCCTGTCAATGGTAGCCCTGTTTATCCACAGTGGTGTGTGTGTCCCCTGCTGTCTTCTCCTCAAATCCACGATCAGCTCCTTGGTTTTACCAATGTTCAGGAGCAGGCTGTTGTCCTGGCACCAGCGTTCCAGTACCTCAACCTCCTCCCGGTAGGCCTTCTCGTCGTTGTCAGACATCAGCCCCACCACCACTGTGTCGTCCGCAAACTTCACTATGGAGTTGGAGCTGAACTTGGCCACACAGTCGTGTGTGTATAGTGAATACAGCAGGGGGCTGAGAACACAGCCCTGGGGGGACCTGATACTCAGGGTGATGGTGTTGGAGGTCTGACCCCCCACCCTGACCGCCTGAGGCCTTTCACTCAGAAAGTCCAGTATACAGGCACTCAGAGCCGAGCTCAGACCCAGCTCGATCAGCTTGTCCACCAGTCTGGTGGGGACTATGGTGTTGAACGCTGAGCTGTAGTCAATGATAAACAGTCTCACATAGCCCCCCTTCTGGCTGTCAAGGTGAGAGAGGGTGTTGTGTAGTACCTGGGAGACCGCGTCGTCAGTGGACCTGTTTGACCTGTATGCAAATTGCAAAGAGATTAAAAGCTTGGCGACTCTTTCGATGTCGCCCTCTTTCGAAGTTGGTTATGCTTAGAGTTTGGAATCAGGGCTGGTGGTCTATCGCCCTGCTCTAAAGACAAACTCTAAGCATAACCAACTTCGAAAGAGGGCGACTTCAAAAGAGTCGCCAAGCTTAACCAGTTGGAAACAAGGCGGACAGTAATACAATTTGCAATCAATCAATCAATCAATTCAAAAATCCACGCTCACTTAAAACAGCGCACCTCCCAGCTGCTTCTATAGAAAGTAGGTTAAAAAGAAATTTGTAAAATAATTTGAAATCAATCAATCAATTCGCGCAATATTTATTTTGTTCCACAATGACTCATGACCCACCAATTACATAATCCAACATTGTTTAAGAAACTAACACATTCGCCATGACAGAATCGTTTTTTATTTAGTCGTTATGACTAGGGATGCTCGATATTGGCTTTTTTACCGATACCGATATACCAATATTGTCCAACTCTTAATTTCCGATACCGATATCAACCGATATGCAGGGTTCCCCCCCCCCAAAAAACGGAATCATTTTAGGTAATTAACATTACATATCTCTTGTTGTGGAATTAACACAACATTATGCATACTTTTGACAATAAATAAAATCAGAATTTGTTCTTACTTGCTTGCCTGGGTAAATAAAGGTTATAGAAATGTAAAAAAAAAGAAAAATAAAAAAATTGAAAACCGATACAGATATTTTCCAATATCACATTTTAATGCCAATATCGGCCGATAATATCGGTAGGCCGATAATATCGGACATCCCTAGTTATGACCCTATCAACATCCATTCGTAAGGTTATTGTCTGTGTAACGGAGGTACCGCAGTCTATCCACAGTCACGAGGGACAGTAAGTGAAGTGGCTGTGGACGTTAAGCGGTACTGCAAGTAAACTCACTCCCCAGAGGCATCCAGACCCAATAGCAAGGGCAATCCCTTTACTTAACTAGGGTCGAATAGAAAAACACAATGCGTCGGGGTGGGGCTAGGGGGTGGCTACTTGGGCTCAAGCCCAGAATGTTTTCTGAAAAGCCCTGAATCTATTTAAAAAAAAAAAAAAAATAATAATAATGTTGGACAATTAATCATTGTTACATGAAAATATGTTTGCACCAGATTTAGCAGAAGCTAATTTCCATCTGTAGTCTATCCAGCTGCTAACTGTATTTGAGTGAGTTAAGTCTTGGTGTTATGGTAGACTCAGACCTAAGCTTTAAATCACAATCAACAAGTTGACAAAAACATAATTCTTCCACCTTAGAAACATAGCTAAAGTATGGCTATTTATAAATCAAAAGGACGCTGAAAACCAGATCCATGCCTTTATCTCAAGCTGACTCGACTACTGTAATGCACTCCTTACCGGCCTCCCGAAAAAATACGATGATAACTATTTTATTGTAATGCACTATTGCATTATTTTATTCTATTTTACTAACTAATTTATTGCACTGCACTATTTTACTTTGTATCAGTGATAATCAAACCGTAAACAAAGACGCATATTAACACTTTCAGCGCCAGTTGTTACTGTTACTGTTGAAAGGCCAGCGCATTTTAACATGGGGATACGTGGCTGTGTTTGCAGGCCTAAAGCTATATTATATATTATAGCTATGGATTTAATAATATAGTCGATTGTCATTGAGTTTCTTCCGATCAAGATGCAAAAAACAGATAATTTTTCCATCCATACATTTCCGTTTTATACCGTTGTGAATATGAGTGTAGTTTCAGGGTGGTCTGGTGTCATTTCCAAAATGACAGACACCAAGCCACATCGTTTCAAATGGAGTGCAATAGCGGCCGCAAGGTGTTAGGCGGCGGTATTGGACTTTTGAGATCTCAGACCCATCCCCAGTGATAACACAGGCTGCCGGCATGTCTTTATGAATGGAAATATCAAATAAAAGAAACAACGATGTAAACCCGACTATACTCTGGTTTTCGGGGGTCCTGGCACTCAACGTTCTGCGAGTTAACCCTACACTGAAAAAATGGGAAAGAGCAGGTCTTTGAATTTACACGAATACAGTTAGTGCATTCAACTAATTAATTTATAATCCTTTTGTGATCATGTTTTAATCAAGTAAAACTTCCGTTGTTTATGGAGAATGTTGAATTTACTGGTTTCTCTCGCGTTCATTGAAAACTGACAACTCAGTTAAATTGAGTAGAGTCACCAACCGGAAATAGTATACCGGAAATAGTATTCGACTGCCAGAAAGTCTGATGGACTCTGAGAGAAGAACTGAAAATTCATCTTTTGAGAAAGAACTCCCGAATTGAAAGTAAGTTCATCAAATTGATTTATGTTGGTGTTCAAGTGGGCACTGGGCGACATTTCCTCTATTAGTCTGTCTATCAGACAAGCGTTGGGTTAGCCACTGGCTAGCTACACAGCATAAAATGTTTGGACAGCTCGCGTTAGCTATAGACAAGCTAGCTAACGTTAGCTACAATAGACGAGCTAGCTAACGTTAGCTTTAGACAAGCTAGCTAACGTTAGTTACCTCTAAGGTATGATTATAGCTGGGTAGCTAGCTAACGTTAGCTATAGACAAGCTAGCTAACGTTAGCTATGGTTAATTAGGGCCCGGTCACACATGTGCGAAAAATAGAATGGGAGGCGCATTTCTTCCCGCAATAATTTTGTGAATGTGTGACTGCCTGGGGCCCTAACGTTACTTAGCTAGCTAGCTAGCTCACTGTGTTATATTGTCTAATGTACAGCTTGTGTTAGCTACAATAGACAAGCTAGCTAACGTTAGCTATAGACAAGCTAGCTAACGTTAGTTAGTCCCTCTAAGCCTAAGGTATGCTTATAGCTGGGTAGCTAGCTAACGTTAGCTATAGACAAGCTAGCTAACGTTAGTTAGTCCCTCTAAGCCTAAGGTATGCTTATAGCTGGGTAGCTAGCTAACGTTAGCTATAGACAAGCTAGCTAACGTTAGCTATGGTTAATTAGGGGCCCGGTCACAATAATTTTGTGAATGTGTGACTGGGCCCTAACGTTACTTAGCTGTGTTATATTGTCTAACTACTAGCTAGCTAAATGAAGTCCCATTGATGAATAGAAATAAGCTCAACACTGCAGTGATCAGTGAAATTATTGTTTGTTTCAGGTTCATGGTGTCTACGGTCAAATTGTCTCCTTGTATTTAAAGTTATATCCATTATTTATGAATTGATAGCACTAGTACATTTCCATAATGTTTTGAATTGTTAGTGCAGTAGACCTTTTTATTATAATTAGGCCTAGAGATCAGAGCTTTAATAATGTAACTAATGATGGTCTTGATTTATGTTACAGGTGCTGGGAATGTAACAGAAATTATCAAGTAGGTCCCAAGCTTTTGCATCACTATTAAGGCATTCTTTAACAGCATCATAACACATTAAAACACATTTAGCTGGTTAGTGTTTGTCCTTGTATTTAAAGATATATCCATTATTTATGAATTGAAAGCACTAGTACATTTCCATAATGTTTTGAATTGTTAGTGCAGTAGACCTTTTTATTATAATTAGGCCTAGAGATCAGAGCTTTAATAATGTAACTAATGATGGTATTGATTTATGTTACAGGTGCTGGGAATGTAACAGAAATTATCAAGGTGGTCCCAATCTTTTGCATCACTATTAAGGCATTCTTTAACAGCATCATAACACATTAAAACACATTTAGCTGGTTAGTGTTTGTCCTTGTATTTAAAGATATATCCATTATTTATGAATTGATAGCACTACACATTTCCATAATGTTTTGAATGGTTAGTGCAGTAGACCTTTTTATTATAATTAGGCCTAGTTATCAGAGCTTTAATAATGTAACTAATGATGGTCTTGATTTATGTTACAGGGTTAGGTGCTGGGAATGTGGAGATGTAAGGGGTGCACAGAAACTGTATCAAGTAGGTTCAAGCTTTTGCATCACTACAGGTTAAGGCATCCACGATTTGGAAGTAGTTATCCCTTTCCATGTACGTACCTGCACTGCCCATGTACATTTAAGACGTGGAATGCCCTTATTGTCCACCACAATAAAACCCATTCCACTGGGGTCACTCGGAAAGAGAAGGCAATATTCAGTTGCAGCCTTTGTGCTTGCAGGGATTTAGCATCAGAGAAGGATTATTTTTGTCATATAAATGCACATCTCAAAAGAAGTGAGACGGTTGATTGTATGTTTTTAGGCTGTGACTTTAAAACAAACATTTCTGGCACATTTAAGTCACACAAAAACAGAAAACACTGCCATCACACATTGGTTGATTTTAAACCTGGAGTGATTGTAACTACGATAGCATCTCTGAATGAATTGGAGGCAAATAGTCAGGAGTGTGTAGAGCAGTCAGATACTGCCATTCCTTCAAGTAGTCATTCTCATACTGAGGACTTGCAGGAGGTCATAGAGCAAGGATTTGCAGCTGCTTTGCTGAAGTTGGAGCATTTGGTCCATGTACCAAGCACTGCTCTTGATGTGTTTTTAGGGGAACTCCATCATTTGATTTCTTCTGCACCTGTTCCATTATCTTGTGACATCTTTCATCAGAAAAACCTCACTGTTGATGAATGTACAATTAGAGAAACTGTTAATGCAATTTATTCTGGTAATCCTGTGCAAAGGTCCATACAAAAAGGTGGCCCCCTAAGTACAGCACATCTGCGTAAGCAGTATTACAAGGAGAACTTCAGTGTTGTAGAGCCAGTGGAATACATTCTGAACTGAACTGAACTGTTGGGTCGAAGGGATATCATTGATAACGCCATCAAAGACAGGAAGGCACATATCAGTACAAGTCCTCAAGAGATGGTTCCCTATTTAAGGGTAATAGTTTCCTCGCTGGAGAAAAGCCAACTATCATCCTAAATTTGTATGTGGATGACTTTGAAACCTGTAACCCCCTTGGCACCTCGCGAAAGAAGCATAAGCTTTGTGGTGTTTATTGGGTGTTGGCTAACTTGCCTCCGGGTTCTCATTCCTCGTTAACATCGATCTACTTGTCAGTTTTGTGCAAAACCGATGATGTTAAAATCTATGGTTATGCAAAAATCTTTGAACCGCTTCTACAAGATCTGAAAACTTTGGAGGAGCTGGGTGTTTATGTCCCACTGTTGGGTGAGTCAGTTAAAGGTACAATATTCAGTGTAGTGGCTGACAACCTAGGAGCACACAGTGTCACTGGATTTTTGGAGAGTTTTTCAGGGGAATACTACTGCAGATTTTGCACAGGAAAATACATTCCGTTGCATCTGGTGCTTTCAGTCTGAGAACCAAGGAGCTCCATCATGCCCATGTCAAACAAGCCCAAGATACAGGGAAATTTTGTTGTGGAGTGAAAAGGGAATGCGTCTTCACAAATAATGTCTCTCATTTTCACGTCATTTTTGGCTATCCACCTGATCTTGCCCATGACCTTTTGGAGGGTAATAATCCCTGCAGAGCTAGCTCATTGCTTAAGAGTGCTTATATCCAGAAAGCTTTTCACATTGGCTGATCTGAACAGCGCCATTCTGAAGTTTCCCGACAAATGGGCCGACAGGACAAACAAACCTCATGTAGTGTCACAAAGTTTCTCCAGCAGAAAAACAGTGGGAGGAAACGCTCATGAAAATTGGAGTTTGCTCCGGTTCTTACCTTTTTTGGTTGGTGAAGAAGAGGAACAACAGAGATGTTGTGAAACTGAGGATGGAGAAGACTTTCGCACATAGAAGACTTGAAGTCGTCCGTGATGCACCAATGGTGGAGCCTTTCATGGCAAGGTGGCCAGCTCTCTTTGAAGTCAGTGAGGTATGTATGGCTTATCTCATCTTGGATTTGCTGTTGATAACGTTACAAGGGAAGTGTTGGGTCCATTGTCAAACTGCTAATATGATTTTATATTTCGTTGTGCTATATCTCCCCCTTCCTGATCGGCTGTATATATAACTACCCTCTAACCATTTTATTCTGATTCCTGTGCTTTTTACCTGTCTTCAGATCAATGCTGAATTCAAGAGAATCACCACCATGCCACTTCAGTCCAAGTTCCTGTCTCAGCTTGATCTCCACTCTGACAACCTGACGAAGCTGTTCCAAAAGAGGGGAGGACAGCTAGGGGAAAAGCTCAAAAGGCAAATGGCACAAATGGCTGACGTAAGTGCTAACTGGTCCCACTGTCATGAAAAACCTACAAAGTTTTGAATTATGGCTGTTTTAGGGGAATTAAGATTTTTTTTATTGGAGGAAAGGCTATGGAAATGATTTTTTTAGTTACCACAAATGATTGATAAAGAGGGCAATCAAATTGTACAGGAGGCCATTTCCTTTCACTATTTGCATCTTTTTGTCTCAGTTTGAACCTTTCCTCTAAAATGAGGTATAGTACCGCTTTCAAACATCTAGTGCCACGTTAATTTTTCAATACTGGTATACCGTGCAACACTACTCACAGCAAGGCTTGTGCCATCATAGGAATCCTACTGTTATATTCTCAGAGAAATATGTAGTCATATAACAGTTTGAACCAGTAGTTGACTTTAAAATAAAGCACAATGGCTGAATTAAGACACTAATCAAGAAATGTTCCTTTCAGTGTGATGACGTGGATGCTGGACGTGAGTGTATCCTAAAGGGACTGTGTATCTACATGGGTGAAGATCCAGAAAGCCTTGTGCGAGAATATGTGGTATGTAGGCCTACATGAATCGGTGCTTATTTCTTTTCTCATTTGGCCTTGTAGTCCATGCAGAGTAAGGTCTGACCCATGACTAATTGTAACAGAAAGTATCTTCACTTTTATGTTTATATTGATGCCACTGTCTGTTTGTCAGGGCTGAGACATATTTAGCCACAGACTTATCCCCCCCCCCGACATACCACAAAGCGCTTCGGGCAGTCCTTTGTGCCGGTGGCAATCAGGCTCCACAACCAGGCAGGGCCAGGACGGGCTAACTGCTGTGAACTGTCTGGAGGAGCTGGGTTGTGGACTGTAACCAATTAATTTAATTTAATTTAATTATTTAACATCATGATTGGACTTGTTTATTTTTCTTTTCACCACTTATAGCTCTATTTTAGCCCTATTTTAGCTATTTTTATCCCTATGTATTTGTCCATCTTGTTTTTAACACATACTAATAAGTGTATGTTATGTATTAACTGTTTTTACTGTTTTTAAATTGCTGTTATGCTGTAATGGACATTTGAATCTCCCCTCAGGGATAAATAAAGGTTTTTAATCAATATAAGGTGTTAACCCTTGTTTAACCTTTGTCTGTTTTCTACAGGGTATGGATGAAGACGTCATCAACAAGGCCATCGAAGACACCACTGTGGGGATTTATGTTCTTAAAGATCATGCTTCAAGTGACGAACCAGAGAACATAGGAATTATCCTCGAAGGCACCAAGATATTGGAAGGTGTTGCAATGCTGTTCGAAGGCACGACAACGCCTCTACTTCCTCAGGCGCCTAAGGAAGTTCCAAGTCAGCCAGAAGATCCTTAAGAACTTCTACTCATGTACAATAGAGAGCATCTTGACCGGCAACATCACCTCCTGGTTTGGGAATAGCACTGCAAAAGACCAAAGCAGACTACAAAGAGTGACACGTTCAGCCGAACGCACAATCGGAGGGGGGCTCCCCACCCTCCAGAACATTTACTACAAGCGTTGCAAGGGGAAGGCTAAGAGAATTATTAAGGACTCGAGCCACCCGAACAACTGCCTCTTTGAACTGATGCCGTCAGGCAAGCGATACAGGAGTCTCAAGGCGAGCACAGAAAGACTCAGAAGTAGCTTCTATCCCCAGGCCATCAGGCTGCTAAACGAACAATGAATGAACACTACACAACAACAACCACCAAACACACATAGCACACACATCCACACGCACACACTCACTTTAAACAAACACACTGTAGCACCCACTACACACACTTTATAGCACACACCCACTTTAAACAAACACACTGTAGCACCCACTCCCCACACTTTATATTTATGGATGAAGGATTGCACTACAACTCGTACACCTTACTGTAAATTGTACCTAAAATTGTACCTCATCCCATTTCTGCTTTGCACTAGATAGTACTGTACATTAGTACACTGCATAGTTGTGTATTGTATATTATATGGTAACTCAGAACATTGTACATATGTCTATACCGAACAACTGTGACCAAATTTTCTTCTTCTAAATTCATGCTATATTATGTTATTATGTTATTTGATACTATCTTGTCTAGCACAGTCTCTGGAGCGTAACAGTAAGAAGCATTTTGTATGAAAGTATTCTGTACTTCTGTATGACAACTATTAAAGAACTTGAACTTGAACTTGAACTGATGTATGCCTTAAACCTCAGCTACCCTTCGCAGCTCCGCTACACCTTTGAGGTAATCCAAAAGATTTTCATGGAACTGGATGGAGGTAAACTTTCAAACAAGGCACTCGCTCTAAAAAACAGGCTCTTTCAGTGAAAGCATGTTGAAAATATTAATTAGCTAAAAACTTGTTGACCGACGGAGAGAAACAAACAGAGACAGACAGACAGTGATAGACATTGGGCCCACTTGTTCTATGCGCCGCCGAAGCATCTTAAAGGAAAACTCCAACATCTTCCCTGGAGTTGGACAAGAAGATACATACCTTTTTCGTCTCTCTGCATGCATTGGGCTTAGGGAACGCTTGGACCGTTAGCCTAGCTTAGCTTCATCACTGGAAGTGGGGCAGACATAGCCTAGTTCACTACAGTCAGGAAATATACTCCAAATACAACTCCCAAATGTTCCTGTAAACATGTTGTGACCTGTGTATTTACCACGTCTCCCAGTCACACAAGTCACACGAGTCTCCCAGTCACACAAGTCTCCAAGTCACTTGTGTGACTGGGAGACTTGTGTGACTTGGAGACTTGTGTGACTTGTGTGACTTGGAGACTCGTGTGACTTGTGTGACTTGGAGACTCGTGTGACTGGGAGACTTGTGTGACTTGGAGACTTGTGTGACTGGGAGACTTGTGTGACTTGAAGACTTGTGTGACTGGGAGACTCGTGTGACTTGTGTGACTTGGAGACTCGTGTGACTGGGAGACTTGTGTGACTTGGAGACTTGTGTGACTTGGAGACTTGTGTGACTTGTGTGACTTGGAGAGTCGTGTGACTTGTGTGACTTGGAGACTTGTGTAACTGGGAGACTCATGTGACTTGTGTGACTTGGAGACTTGTGTGACTGGGAGACTTGTGTGACTGGGAGACTCATGTGACTTGTGTGACTTGGAGACTTGTGTGACTGGGAGACTTGTGTGACTTGGAGACTTGTGTGACTTGGAGACTTGTGTGACTTGTGTGACTTGGAGACTTGTGTGACTAGGAGACTTGTGTGACTGGGAGACTTGTGTGACTTGGAGACTTGTGTGACTTGTGTGACTTGGAGACTTGTGTGACTTGGAGACTTGTGTGACTTGTGTGACTTGGAGACTCATGTGACTTGTGCGACTTGGAGACTTGTGTTACTTGTGTGACTTGGAGACTCGTGTGGCTTGTGCGACTTGGAGACTTGTGTGACTGGGAGACTCGTGTGACTTGTGTGACTTGGAGACTTGTGTGACTGGGAGACTTGTGTGACTGGGAGACTTGTGTGACTGGGAGACTTGTGTGACTTGGAGACTTGGAGACTTGTGTGACTGGGAGACTTGTGTGACTAGTGTGACTGGGAGATGTGGTAAATACACAGGTCACAACATGTTTACAGGAACGTTTGGGAGTTGTATTTTGATTGTATTTGGAGTATATTTCCTGACTGTAGTGAACTAGGCTAGATGTCTGCCCCACTTCCAGTGATGAAGCTAAGCTAGGCTAACGGTCCAGACGAAAAAGGTATATATCTTCTTGTCTAACTCGAGGGAAGATGTTAAATAAGCTAATTTCCCAAAATGTTTGAGTTTTCCTTTAAGATCACCTGCTATCAAAATGTCTCAATCAAACCTGCACCACCTCGCCGTCTGTTGTTATTACATAATTTATTTCATTGCTTTTTATAAACATACGCACTTAAAGTTTTTCTATTTTTCAGCAAATCTCTTCATTACACCAATACTGTTGTGCTGTCAGAACAGGATTATGTTTGTAGGTGAAGTATTTACCTATATGCTGTCGATGCAGGGTTTACTTGTTGTTCAAGTAAGTTCAAGTTACTTGTTGTATTTTGTATTTCTCTTCATCCATTACTTAATCTTACACCAGATGTGTATCAACAGTAGTTTTTTTTCCCTTATTTTCATTTGTTTGTGGTAACAGTTCACAGTATTTTATATTTGCCTTTTAAATCCTGTTTATTCTGTTAAAGAATGCCTTAATCTGTAGTGATGCAAAAGCTTGGACCTACTTGATAGTTTCTGTTACATTCCCAGCACCTAACCCTGTAACATAAATAGAATAGAATAGAAATACTTTAATCATCCAGAGGGAAATTTGGCACTACAAATTGTTCACAGTAAACATTTAGGTAGACAAAACATATCACAAATAAGAACAAAAAATTGCCTAAGAATAAAGAATAAAATAAAATACGGTCCGGGATTCACATTTCCTATGTAATGTATGTACATGCTAATATAAATACAGCAAAAAATAGAGATCTACATTAAGTTTATAAGTGTAATATTGACAATGTTGTTTTAAAAGTAAAAGTCCAGGAAGATGGTAACCGTCACTCTGTGCTCAGTGATGCAGTGAGGCACAGTGATGCATATATAGTCTGATCACTGTGCATCACTGAGCACATGAGTGACAAATCAAGTCCCCCCCCCTCCCCCCCCCCCCCTCCCCCTTCTCTCTGAGTGCCTGTCTCCTGGCGCTGACTAAGGTGATGGATGCCTCGGGGTCTTGGCCAAGATTGTGGTGACTGCTCTACATGCACCTCCGAGGCCTTGGATCAGTTATTCACCGCCGTCTGTCCGTGGTCCTGTCAACTGATTAACAGTATTAACAGACTGTTAACAGATTAACAGTCAACGCGGTTTCATTGCTGGGTTAAGTACTTCTATTCTATTCACATAATACGCCTACTTCATATATCTACTCCATTCACATATATGCCTACCACTTGTATCTATTGCTATGTCCGCCTACTACAATCTCATGAGCTGTCTAACGCCTGTCCCGTCTCCCTGTCTCCCTATGACTTGCTGTCCTGGAGTGTTGACCGGAGTGTTGGACGTCCCGTGACGAAGGCCGGGAGGTTGCGACCCCCTCTGCGTGCCCCCCTGTCTCCGGAGGTCTCGTAGTGGTGTCCGGAGTGCCGGATGTCCCGCGATGATGTCGGGGAGTTCGCGACCCTCTCTGCGCCGCCCCCTATCTCCCTGTCTCCGGCTGTCCCTGAGCAACGACCGGAGTGTTAAATGTCCCTTGACTAAGACGGGGAGGACGTGACCCTCTTTGCGCTGCCCCTGTGCCTCAAATAGATTCGCTATCAGCTCTATCTTTAATCTTTCAAAATGTTCAGTTGCTATCGCTATTAGCTCTATCTTTAATTTTTCAAAATGTACAGTTGCTATTGCATGCACTCATCTGTGTTCCACTACACACATGAGTGCATGCTTACCAACTATCCGTCTGCAACACTACTATCACCAACATCTAAGAAGGGAGATCCCCCCTTGAATGGCCCTTCTAAGGTTTCTCTCCTCCACACTGCCTGTGGAGCTTTTTTCCCTATTGTTAGTTTTTAGTGAGTTTTTCCTTACCTTCGCGTGGGGTATGTCTGGGAGTGCTTGCATTCTTTCATTTATTTGCATTCATCTAAAAATGTTTGGACCTTATGGTGTTCTTGTTCTGTTCTTGACTTATTGTTATGTTTTCTTCTTGACTTGTTTAAAGAAGATCTGTACGGCCCATGGGGACATTAACGTGTGTTGTCGGGCCCTATAAATAAATTTGATTTGATTTGATTTGATTAGTTACATTATTAAAGCTCTGATCTATAATTATAATAGAAATATCTACTGCACTAACCAATTCAAAACATTATGGAAATGTACTAGTGCTATCAATTCATAATTAATGGATATATCTTTAAATACAAGGACAAACACTAACCAGCAAAATGTGTTTTAATGTTATGATGCTGTTAAAGAATGCCTTAATCTGTAGTGATGCAAAAGCTTGGACCTACTTGATAGTTTCTGTTACATTCCCAGCAGTATTTATATGCTGTCGATGCAGGGTTTACTTGTTGTATTTTGTATTTCAACTTTGATAGTCAACTGTCCCGAACAGTTTTAGAAACATTGACTATATGCTGTCGATGCAGGGTTTACTTGTTGTATATTGTATTTCTCTTCATCCATTACTTAATCTTACACCAGATGTATATCAACAGTAGTTTTTTTCCCTTATTTTCATTTGTTTGTGGTAACAGTTCACAGTATTTTGTATTTGCCTTTTACAGTGAGCATATGCACTTTATAGAGAACCACTGAAACATTATACTACAGGTCATGTTTTTGTTCCCAAAACTACATTGCGGAGCTTCAAACACACCAAGACACATACACACAACATACACACACATTTGTATAACACCAAGACACATACATGCAACATACGCACACATTTTGATCACACCAAGACACATACACGCAAAATACACACACATTTCTATCACACTAACGTACCAGGAGTTCTTAAACAACTAAATTAAAAGAGAATTAAAACACTAACAATTCAAAACATTATGGAAATGTACTAGTGCTATCAATTCATAATTAATGGATATATCTTTAAATACAAGGACAAACACTAACCAGCAAAATGTGTTTTAATGTGTTATGATGCCTTAATCGTAGTGATGCAAAAGCTTGGACCTACTTGATAGTTTCTGTTACATTCCCAGCAGTATTTATATGCTGTCGATGCAGGGTTTACTTGTTGTATTTTGTATTTCAACTTTGATAGTCAACTGTCCTGAACAGTTTTAGAAACATTGACTATCTATTATTATATATTGACTATATATAGCCACTGCTGTTGTTCACCTACCTCATGTTCAATAAAATGTTAAACATTTTTGGTACATAATTCTGACTCTTTGCCTTTTTTGTCAATGCCAAAACATGTAAGATTGTATGAACTTGAACAAATCAAGTTAGATTCACTTTAAGAAATCAAGTTGTGTTAACTTGAACAAATCAAGTTAGATTTACATTAAGAAATCAAGTTGTGTTTTGAACAAATCAAGTTAGATTTACATTAAGAAATCAAGTTGGGTTTTGAACAAATCAAGTTAGATTTACATTAATAAATCAAGTTGGAGTTAGTGTTGAACATCATTAAAATATGTTAACATTACACAATTAAATTGTGTTTACTGTAACGACAAATATGTTGAATCAAAATGTTTATTTTAAGTAATCTTAATGTGAATGCAATATGTTGTGTTCACAAGCAATAAGTAAGTAAGGAGAACGAGGAAAAGTATGTCAGTTGGACATATTTTGATCATGTGGAACCAATGTACACATTAAAATCAAGTAAATCCAACGAACATTTTTTTTCAGTGTAGATCTTAGATCCTAATATGAAAAACGATGTGATTTAATGTTCTATGTCTTACCTTGACTTTGTCTATTTTACTGCTATCTATTTTATGCTTTATGTCTGCACTTTATGCATTGCTGTTAAGGTTTGTAACCGACCCCAATCGCACAACACAAGACAGGTATGAGAGTAAGCCAATACAGGGCATTTATTTATTACATAACAAAAGGCGGCACAGTCCCTTTAAGGGAGAACACAAAAACACTAGAGTCAAAGAAATAAGGAAAATGCGGCACTGTGCCTTTAAGAGGCGAACAGGCTAAGGGACTAAGGCTAAGGGACAGGGCCAGGGCTAAAAGTCAAGGACCAGGACCAGGGGCACTGGAGAGGGGGACAGGGACAGAGGCCCGGAGAGGCGGGCTGGAGACAGGGACAGAGAACAGGGTTAAGGCCTTGGACAGGGCAAGGGCCAGAGCTGCTTACAGGGATGAGGACAGGGTTCCGACGGCGGATGCCGGGCACGGGGACAGGGGCCCGACGGCGGAGGCCTGGCACGGGAACAGGGGCCCGACGGCGGAGGCCTGGCACGGGGACAGGGGCCCGACGGCGGGGGCCTGGCACGGGGACAGGGGCCCGACGGCGGAGGCCTGGCACGGGGACAGGGGCCCGACGGCGGAGGCCTGGCACGGGGACAGGGGCCCGACGGCGGGGGCCTGGGCACGGAGATCCTCCTCGGATGCTGCAGACGGGCAGCGCAGAACAAAGGGGTCCCAGGGGACCGGGGCGAAGAGATGCCATCCTCCCGTGGAAAATAGGGAGCGATGGCGCGCCGGCTTGACGTCTGGAGTGGGAACACTGGAAAACCTCCCGTAGAGAATTAGAGAGCGAAGACGGTGTCCCACTCCAGGCAAACGGCGACAGGTGGTGATGGCTGGCACGTCGACTCACGCCAGAGACGCGGCAGGTGATGGTAACGTACAGGATGGTAACGTACAGAACTCCATGAACACAGAGTGAACACAGATACAGAACGACCCGACAAGGACTGGAGGGGAGCCTGCAACCTAAGTACTCTCCCCAGCAGATTGCAAACTCGCAACAGGTGTGTGAAGGTAGAGGAACAAGAAAGTCCAAGGGTGGGGGCTGGTGAAGAAAGTAGGACACAGGGAAAAGTTCTCGCAAGGGTGGGGGCTGGTGAAGGAGAGTAGACAGGGAGAAGTTCTCACAAGGGTGGGGGCTGGTGAGGTGAGGAGACAGGGAAAAAAGGTCCAGGGAACAGGCGAATCCTCACAGTACCTCCCCCTCCACGGGAGCCACTGGGCGACCAAAAAATCAGACAGCGGGGCAGGGGACAAGACAAAGCAACAAACAAAAAAAAACTGGGCCATGCTAGCAGGGGAAGCTACACCTAAAGCGGGGCTAGCAGAGGGACTGGGTAGCTGCCAGAGCATTGCTAGCTACAGGGCCTATGCTAGCTGTACTGCTACATTAGCATAGAGGCTGCGCTAGCTGCCGGAGCTAGGCTAGCAGACAGGGCTGGACTAGCAAAGGAGAACAAGCTAGCTGGAAGGACAGTCCTAGCTGTGGGGAACAGGGTAGCTAACAGGGGAGCTAACGAGGCTAACAGGGGAGCTAACAGGGGAGTCAACAGGGGAACTAACAGGGGAACTAACAGGGGAACTAACAGGGGAACTAGAGGGAGCTAGAGGGAACTAGAGGGAGCTAGAGTGGGTTAGAGGGAACTAGAGGGAACTAACAGGGGCTAACTCACATACACTGTCTGTGCTGGCTGGGGTCGTCGACTGGTCGGGTCGTACTGTTATGGTTTGTAACCGACCCCAATCGCACAACACAAGACAGGTATGAGAGTAAGCCAAAACAGGGCATTTATTTATTACATAACAAAAGGCGGCACAGTCCCTTTAAGGGAGAACACAAAAACACTAGAGTCAAAGAAATAAGGAAAATGCGGCACTGTGCCTTTAAGAAGCGAACAGGCTAAGGGACTAAGGCTAAGGGACAGGGCCAGGGCTAAAAGTCAAGGACCAGGACCAGGGGCACTGGAGAGGGGGACAGGGACAGAGGCCCGGAGAGGCGGGCTGGAGACAGGGACAGAGAACAGGGTTAAGGCCTTGGACAGGGCGAGGGCCAGAGCTGCTTACAGGGATGAGGACAGGGTTCCGACGGCGGAGGCCGGGCACGGGGACAGGGGCCCGACGGCGGAGGCCTGGCACGGGAACAGGGGCCCGACGGTGGAGGCCTGGCATGGGGACAGGGGCCCGACGGCGGGGGCCTGGCACGGGGACAGGGGTCCGACGGCAGAGGCCTGGCACGGGGACAGGGGCCCGACGGCGGAGGCCTGGCACGGGGACAGGGGCCCGACGGCGGGGGCCTGGGCACGGAGATCCTCCTCGGATGCTGCAGACGGGCAGCGCAGAACAAAGGGGTCCCAGGGGACCGGGGCGAAGAGATGCCATCCTCCCGTGGAAAATAGGGAGCGATGACGCGCCGGCTTGACGTCTGGAGTGGGAACACTGGAAAACCTCCCGTAGAGAATTAGAGAGCGAAGACGGTGTCCCACTCCAGGCAAACGGCGATAGGTGGTGATGGCTGGCACGTCGACTCACGCCGGAGACGCGGCAGGTGATGGTAACGTACAGGATGGTAACGTACAGAACTCCATGAAGACAGAGTGAACACAGATACAGAACGACCCGACAAGGACTGGAGGGGAGCCTGCAACCTAAGTACTCTCCCCAGCAGATTGCAAACTCCCAACAGGTGCGTGAAGGTAGAGGAACAAGAAAGTCCAAGGGTGGGGGCTGGTGAAGAGAGTAGGACACAGGGAAAAGTTCTCGCAAGGGTGGGGGCTGGTGAAGGAGAGTAGACAGGGAGAAGTTCTCACAAGGGTGGGGGCTGGTGAGGTGAGGAGACAGGGAAAAAAGGTCCAGGGAACAGGCGAATCCTCACAATTGCTCTTGATCTGCCAATGTTGTGCTCATTTTATGCCTGTCTTTTTGTACTGCTGTGAAGCACTTTGAGCTGCAATTCTTGTATGAAAGGTGCTATACAAACACAGTGTATTATTATTATTATTATTATTATTATTATTATTATTATTATTATTATTATTATTATTATTATTATTATTATTATTATTATTATTATTATTATTATTATTATTATTATTATTATTATTATTATTATTATTATTATTATTATTATTATTATTATTATTATTATTATTATTATTATTATTATTATTATTATTATTATTATTATTATTATTATTATTATTATTATTATTATTATTATTATTATTATTATTATTATTATTATTATTATTATTATTATAAATTATTATAGTTTGCTTCATTAATTAAAGGGTGTGAATTTAAGTGTTCTCTAGTGCCTTTTTTCCGCTTTAAGGTGGTGGTATAAGTTAAAGGTTGTGGTGTCGAAGTAAAAAAATCTGGGCTAAACCCCGGATCTCCTACAATCCTAAATCCGCCCCTGTAGGATCACACCGGCTACATCTGCCATCTTGCTTTCACTTCTAAATCCACGACTGGCGGAGTGATCGTAATTCGGTTGTGGGCGGGTTCTAGGACCACGAGCGTGGGGTTATGACAAATAACCACGTGTAACTTGACTGTTGCATGCCATTGTATAAAGTACTGTTACATCCAGACATTTATGACATACAAGATATACAAATATACAGTACTGTTTATTTACAGGTCATGCCTGTGATGCCGCATATTGATCTTATATTTTGACTTTTGATAAATGAAATACATTTATTGTAATATCAAATGCTTCAAGTGCCATTTTCAACAGAGGACTTTTACCTTTTTACCAGAGTAGCACTCAAGAAGGGTATTTCTACCTGTATCTAAGCAGGACATCAGGACGTCATCACTGGCTGTTATCACCCGGTCCCAGGGTTCTTCCTGTACAAGGGTTAGGGTCAGGGTTATGACCTGTAAGGGTCAGGGTTATGACCTGTAAGTGACAAGTCCTCTGGCTGTTGGCTGCACTTCTCTAAAATGTAGAAGTCATTAGCAGGAATTGGCAACAGTTCAAACCACAACTCCTCAATCCACCGCACAACTAACTAGTCATTCACAAGATGTAGTTCTCTAATTGTTATTAAAAAAAACACTATTTTACAACAAATACTGTGAAACAAAGAGAAGGGGACTGGTCTCTCATTAATTGCAATGTTTTGCTTTTTTGCTCAAGGTGTAATCTAATAATCTGATCAAATACAGTAAAATACAGTATCTGCTCAAAGTCAGGTGAATGCCTGTCAATGGTTTTAATTCACTACGGTCTAATTACACAGTGATTCCAGGAAAGGGGAAGTATAATCCAAAGTACGTTTCTTGTGATTAGTGCTAAACACTAATCTAATCTAAACACTGTGGGTCCCAGCAGGGGCCCAGGTATCTCGCTGGTGAGGTGGAACAAAGTACTGAAGAAGAAGAAGAAGAAGAAGAAGAAGAAGAAGAAGAAGAAGAAGAAGAAGAAGAAGAAGTCTTTATTTGCCACTACTTCTACGAACCATCTGCTCCTCTTTTTAAGCAACTTCAAAAATTATGTTTAACTGCACTTTTAATTTTTATTTATTTCCTATTGTTTTCCATAATTTTTTCATACCAAACTCCAGTATTCATTCATATCCAACAAGGCAATCAAACAATATTCATCGTAATTTCTTCCGCACATCATTAGGTCAGTTCAGTATAAGATTTATTTGGAATTCAAAACCCTCCATAATAAAACATTTGCTCATCTATTTCATCACTCAAATCCAAGCTTAAATATATATTATTAAATGAATAGTTTCAATCTCATAAAACCATTAACACTTTGGCTGCCATGAAACGTCTTTAGACGTCATTGCCGGCCATGCTCAAGGTGCCGAAAACGCTTTACAGCGTCTTTGATCTGTTTACATCTTTTTTCGATTTTCCCCGTCTGAACTTCACCGCCGAGCTTTTGGCAGAAAATTTGAACCGGAAACTGCATTTCCTCTCAAATTTCACTAGGTGGCAGTGTCCCCCTATTTTCTAACACTATCACAAGAGGGTGAATATTGTACCCCACAATGAATCTGGCATTTGATTGGCCAGCATACCTGGCCAATGTGACCACAGGTATAAAACGTTTGCGCGATCCCAGAATCGACGAGGTTTTGGAGGAGAGAGAGAGAGAGAGAGAGAGATAGATAGAGCGATAGAGAGAGAGAGATTGAGAGAGATATTTGAATTGAGATCAGCCTATAGTCTATATTTATAGTGTTATACAGTATAGTGGTAGTATCAGACTAATTGTAAGGTTTCAGCTGTGCTTTAGAAAGTACTTAGTCGTGCTAAGTAGTAGTACTATTGTGAGGGATTAGTGTGTAGTCTAGGTAGTCTATTTCAGTAGTAGTAATAGTAGTTTGATCAGTTAGTAGTTTCATTTAGATTATTAGTTCAGTATGAGGAGACGTAGTGTAGGTAAGCGTGGGGACAATCCGGCGGCGGGTCGGTTTGTTCAGACGAAGCTGGCGTTTGGACCCACGGTTGCTCCAGCAGCAGCAGCACCAACGTCTTTGGTAGCTCCGATCGGAGAGAGCCGTGAGACCGTTGCTGGGCCCAGCAACGCGTCTCGCCCCGGGACCGGGACCGGCTCACCCCGACGCAGTTCGAGGAAGAGGAAGGCTGCGGTGGTCATAGCTTCTTCATCCGAGTCAGCGGACAGCGATTCGACCGCCCACGAATCTGATGGGAGCGCCGATTGGGAACCACCAGGTAATTACACAGTCTTATATATATATGTGTGTGTGTGAAATGTGTATTTGATGATTTACCTAACGCTTATTTGAATCATTGTATACTGTGACTATGTAACGTTAGTTCGCCAAACCAACGCCGATATGCATTTATTATATATGTGATTGTGTGTGTGTGTGAAACGTGTATTTGATGATTTACCTAACGCTTATTTGATTCATTGGATACTGTGACTATGTAACGTTAGTTCGCCAAACCAACGCCGATATGCATTTATTATATTCTAGCTCCGGAGTCATCTGACGATGATCTCGGCTTGGGTCGGAGGTGTTATGGGTCTGATTCATCACACGAGTCAGACGTGGGACGCGGTGGTGGTCGACGAAGGGGCAATGGTATGTAATTTTGCAATGTGAATATTGTTTTATGTTCAAATCGATATAGTTGATGACCATGTGCTACACGTTAGCTTTAGGTTGCATGGCCGTGTGTGTGTGTGTGTGTGTGTGTGTGTAGATGCACGCCCTTTGAAGTTGTGTAGCTTTAGGTTGCATGGCCTTGTGTGTGTGTGTGTGTGTGTGTGAATATGCAGGCCTCGCCATAGTTCAAAGGTGTTGGAGATGGTTGATGTGGTGTGTGTGTGGGGGGAAATGGTATGTAATTTTGCAATGTGAATATTGTTTTATGTTCAAATCGATATAGTTGATGACCATGTGCTACACGTTAGCTTTAGGTTGCATGGCCGTGTGTGTGTGTGTGTGTGTGTGTGTGTGTAGATGCACGCCCTTTGAAGTTGTGTAGCTTTAGGTTGCATGGCCTTTTGTGTGTTTGTGTGTGTGAATATGCAGGCCTCGCCATAGTTCAAAGGTGTTGGAGATGGTTAATGTGGTGTGTGTGTGGGGGGAAATGGTATGTAATTTTGCAATGTGAATATTGTTTTATGTTCAAATCGATATAGTTGATGACCATGTGCTACACGTTAGCTTTAGGTTGCATGGCCGTGTGTGTGTGTGTGTGTGTGTGTGTGTGTAGATGCACGCCCTTTGAAGTTGTGTAGCTTTAGGTTGCATGGCCTTGTGTGTGTGTGTGTGTGCATATGCAGGCCTCGCCATAGTTCAAAGGTGTTGGAGATGGTTGATGTGGTGTGTGTGTGGGGGGCAATGGTATGTAATTTTGCAATGTGAATATTGTTTTATGTTCAAATCGATATAGTTGATGACCATGTGCTACACGTTAGCTTTAGGTTGCATGGCCGTGTGTGTGTGTGTGTGTGTGTAGATGCACGCCCTTTGAAGTTGTGTAGCTTTAGGTTGCATGGCCTTGTGTGTGTGTGTGTGTGTGTGTGCATATGCAGGCCTCGCCATAGTTCAAAGGTGTTGGAGATGGTACAAGTCTTTGATGTGTGTGTGTGTGTGTGCGTGTGTGTGTGTGTGTGTAGATGCACGCCCTTTGAAGTTGTGTAGCTTTAGGTTGCATGGCCTTGTGTGTGTGTGTGTGTGTGCATATGCAGGCCTCGCCATAGTTCAAAGGTGTTGGAGATGGTTGATGTGGTGTGTGTGTGGGGGGCAATGGTATGTAATTTTGCAATGTGAATGTTGTTTTAAGTTCAAATCGATATAGTTGATGACCATGTGCTACACGTTAGCTTTAGGTTGCATGGCCGTGTGTGTGTGTGTGTGTGTGTGTAGATGCACGCCCTTTGAAGTTGTGTAGCTTTAGGTTGCATGGCCTTGTGTGTGTGTGTGTGTGTGTGTGTGTGCATATGCAGGCCTCGCCATAGTTCAAAGGTGTTGGAGATGGTACAAGTCTTTGATGTGTGTGTGTGTGTGTGTGTGCGTGTGTGTGTGTGTGTGTGTGTGCAGCATGGTGGCCTATGCATGGATTGTGTAGCATAGCTAACTAATGCTAATCAAGCCCTTTGATCTTTGTGTGTGTGTGCGTGTGTGTGTGTGGTATGCAGGCCTCGCCATAGTTTGTATTTGTATTTATTGGTTTAAAATACAGAGACAGTGCATATTAAGGAACATTTGACGGTAAATATGCCAGTTTAGCCAAGTTGGCTAATTTTCAACTGTAGTCTCTGGGGCAGGTGACATGAGCACAACAATAATTAAAACATAGTACAATAATTAAAACACAGTAGGAATCAATATAGGTTACAATACACTAAAATACATACAAATAAATACATTAAAATACAAGCCCTTTGATCTTTGTGTGTGTGTGCGTGTGTGTGTGTGGTATGCAGGCCTCGCCATAGTTCAAATGTGTTTGAGATGGTACAAGTCTTTGATGTGTGTGTGTGTGTGTTGTAATCAATGCTATTTCATTTAGCATTAGTTAGCTATGCTACACAATCCATGCATATATAGGCCACAATGTACGCTGTTGGATAGGGGTCATGCCCTTTGATATTTGTGTGTGTGTGTGTGTGTGTGTGCGTGTGTGTGTGTGTGTGTGTGTGCAGCATGGTGGCCTATGCATGGATTGTGTAGCATAGCTAACTAATGCTAAATGAAATAGCATTGATTACAACACACACACACACACACACACACATCAAAGACTTGTACCATCTCAAACACATTTGAACTATGGCGAGGCCTGCATACCACACACACACATGCACACACACACAAAGATCAAAGGGCTTGATTAGCATTAGTTAGCTATGCTACACAATCCATGCATAGGCCACCATGCTGCACACACACACACACACACACACACGCACACACACACACACACACATCAAAGACTTGTACCATCTCCAACACCTTTGAACTATGGCGAGGCCTGCATATGCACACACACACACACAAATTGGGACTAATGCTAAATGAAATAGCATTGATAACACATGCTTTGATGTACAATGGCAGCTGATTTATTTTGTGTTCATTACAGGATCTGACACCGAATCCGGGGCCGATACACCAACATGCTTGGGTATGTACTAACTACATTTATGTATGTGTAAATGTATTACTATTGTGTTTTATGAGACTTACTTACTGAATGAATTTAATCCAATTCAGATTCTGGCGCAGACCCCACAGATAGTGACGCTGAGACTGGCAACGACATAGGATCACATTCTACTCCTGCAGGTAATTGTACATAAAATATAACACATAATGCTATATATATATATATATCATGTAAATACAATGACAATACGTTGCCCTAGTGTAATGTATTACATCATGTGATTCTAGAACTGGATGCTAGTCTGGACATGCCGGAACCCGTTGCAGGGCGGAAACGCACATCTAAGAGCGGTAAGTTGGCCTCACTCTGCACACCACTTCCAGCTCTGACCTCTGACCCCCACACCACGTCCAGCTCTGACATCTGAACCCCACACACACTCACTCATTCACTCACACACAGTTTGTAACTACGTGGCATATGAATGTCTACAGTAGGGGTGTTATAGTATATTTGTATAATTGACAGGTCGTGGCGTGCGACGCGGAGGAGCGAAGAGCAGGGCTGCGATCCGCCAGGAAGAGGAGAATGCCTGGTCTCGTGAGGGCTGGGTGCCTCACAGGATCCCCTTCACAGCCCAACCGGGGTTGCTCCAGGACGCCAAGGCACTCAAATCGTACCGGCCTGCGAAATGGATGGATCTGTTCCTGACAGATGCTTTTCTGAACTCCATTGTTGCCCAGTCCAACCTCTACGCTGAGCAGTCCATTGCCCGGCTGGACCCCACGCTAACCAGTAGCAGGGCACTGCTTTGGAAGCCCCTCACATTGAAGGAGCTGAAGAAGTTCCTTGGACTCAATTTCCTTAGCAGTGTCCTGCGGAAGCCTCGCGTGGACCAGATGTGGACCACTGACGACATGATGTACACACCGTACTACTCTGAGACCATGCCACGCAACAGGTTTCAATTGATCTGGCGATTCCTCCACTTTGCGGACAATACTTCCCTGGAAGTTAGAGACAAATTGTGCAAAGTACGCCTTGTTGTTGACCATGTAAACGCGAGGTGCAAGGAGCTGTACCAGCCTGAACGCGAGCTCGCCATTGACAAGGGGGTGATGGCATGGCGAGGCCGCCTGACCTTCCGGGTCTACAACCCCAACAAGCCCACCCGCTATGGCATCAAGTCTTACTTCCTGTGCGAATCTCGCACAGGATATTGCTTTGCATTTAAGCCATATTGTCGGGAAGGCTCGCTCCTGGGGGACACGGTCGTCGGTCTGTTTGGACGTCTGTCTGGGGCCGGCTATACGCTCTATATGGACAACTTCTACAACTCGGTACGTATGTCCGCCAGGCTCCGACAGTTGAGGACCGACGTCTGTGGTACCCTCAGGAAACACCGGGGGGAGCCAGCCATCATCAAGAACGTGACCAAACGTGACATCGGTGTGGGGGAGCGCATTGCGGTCAACAACAAGGAGGTCCTGATCGTGGCATGGCGCGATAAGAGAATCGTGAAGACCATCAGCAGCTTCCACGAGGACACCATGGAAACGGCGATGGTGTGGAAGAAGCAGAAGAAGGGCAAAGCGCTGAGGGTGGAGATGCTCAAGCCGTCATTAATCATGGAGTACAATAAATTCATGAACGGCGTCGATCAGCTGGATCAAAATATATCGTACTATCCGGTTACACGTAAGACTGGAAAGTGGACCAAAAAGTTTGTGATGTATCTGATCCAAATATGTATGTTCAACGCTTTTGTCTTGTACAAAAAAAAGCACCCACAAGGGCATTACTACAACCTCTTCCGGTTCACCAGGGCTGTGGCGCGGACCTACACAGACGGTAAGGAGAAGAAGATTCCTGGGGTGACAGCGGAGATGGAGGTGGAGGCGGAGGCAGGGGAGGAGGCAGGGGAGGAGGCAGGGGAGGAGGCAGGGGGTGGGGATGAGGAGGAGGCAGGGGCTGAGCAGGTGGGGCATGTCGACCCTAGGGCCCCACTGGGGGACCCGCAGAGCAGATTAGTGGGTGGCTTTGTGAAGCATGTAATGGTTGCATACAAAGCCACCCCCAAGAAAAAGCTACCATGTAGGAAATGTCGTGTCTGCAGTAGGCGTGGCATCAGGAGTGAGACCAGATATTTTTGCACATTGTGCAAAGTCCCCCTGCATCGTGACAAATGCTTCACTCTGTACCACACAAAGAGGGATTTCTCTAAATAGTTTCTTTATTAGTTGTCATACAGAAGTACAGACTACTTCTAAATAATCCGGCACACAGAAGTACAGATTACTTCTAAATAATCCATCATTGTGTGATACAGACAGAACCATGTGTACCGGTACATAGTATAGCTAGCTGAGAGTAGTATAGTATAGTGTAGTATAGTATAGTATATTGTAGTATAGTATAGTATAGTATAGTATAGTGTATAGGTAGTTGCACTGTTTTCTGTACAAGACAAATGCGTTGAACACATGTATTTGGGCCACGGTTGTCGATATTGCATAGGCATGTTTGGACCACTTGCAGATGAGACGTTATGTTAGCGATCTAGCTGTATCGACTCCATTCATAATTTGCATTGTGTGTGTATATAGTTTTTTTTTTTTTTTTTAAATCTTTTTCCCCCCTCATTTTTACCGTTTGCACAGAACCAATGGTTGCTGACAGTCACCCAGTTTATAAAAGTATATACTGTAGGTAACATACCACACTTTTCTAATGCAGTCCATTGGCCTCTTATTTATATACTTTGGAAGCATGTATTGGATATTTTTTGGTCCACAGATCATCTGGCGCTTCATCCATTTATCAATGGACAATGCAGTCATCGATGCGAGAGACCAAGTAAGATATGCCCTGTAGTTCATGTGACGTGAATGTTACCAGCAAACTTCTAAATGCACTGAAACAATGGTTGGTTATCCTCCAGTGTTCACTTTTTATAAGGTATTGTCTTGGTAAATTACCATAATCCTATACTGTGAATGTTACCAGCAAACTTCTAAATGCACTGAAACAATGGTTGGTTATCCTCCAGTGTTCACTTTTTATAAGGTATTGTCTTGGTAAATTACCATAATCCTATACTGTGAATGTTACCAGCAAACTTCTAAATGCACTGAAACAATGGTTGGTTATCCTCCAGTGTTCACTTTTTATAAGGTATTGTCTTGGTAAATTACCATAATCATATACTGTGAATGTTACCAGCAAACTTCTAAATGCACTGAAACAATGGTTGGTTATCCTCCAGTGTTCACTTTTTATAAGGTATTGTCTTGGTAAATTACCATAATCCTATACTGTGAATGTTACCAGCAAACTCCTAAATGCACTGACACAATGGTTGGTTATCATCAGCCAGTGTTCACTTTTTATAAGGTATTGTCTTGGTAAATTACCATAATCCTATACTGTGAATGTTACCAGCAAACTTCTAAATGCACTGAAACAATGGTTGGTTATCCTCCAGTGTTCACTTTTTATAAGGTATTGTCTTGGTAAATTACCATAATCCTATACTGTGAATGTTACCAGCAAACTCCTAAATGCACTGACACAATGGTTGGTTATCATCAGCCAGTGTTCACTTTTTATAAGGTATTGTCTTGGTAAATTACCTTAATCCTATACTGTGAATGTTACCAGCAAACTTCTAAATGCACTGAAACAATGGTTGGTTGTTTCAGTGCAGTCGGACTGTCAATCAATCAATCAATCAAACGACCAACAAAACAATCAATCAATCAAACCAATCAATCAATCAATCAATCAATCAAACAATCTATGAATCAAACAATCAATAAAACAATCAAACAATCAATCAATCAAACAACCAACAAAACAATCAATCGATCAAACAAATCAATCTATGAATCAAACGACCAACAAAACAATCAAACATTCTATCAATCAAACGACCAACAAAACAATCAATCAATCAAACAAATCAATCTATGAATCAAACGACCAACAAAACAATCAAACATTCTATCAATCAAACGACCAACAAAACAATCAATCAATCAAACCAATCAATCAATCAATCAAACAATCTATGAATCAAACAATCAATAAAACAATCAAACAATCAATCAATCAAACGACCAACAAAACAATCAATCAATCAAACAAATCAATCTATGAATCAAACGACCAACAAAACAATCAAACATTCTATCAATCAAACGACCAACAAAACAATCAATCAATCAAACAAATCAATCTATGAATCAAACAATCAACAAAACAATAAAACATTCTATCAATCAAACCAATAAAACAATCTGTGAAACAATCAATCAATCAAACCATCCATCCATCCATCCCAGTCTAAATTGCTTTATAACACGTTCAGTACCTATTATCACCCCGCCGGCACACCGTTCATAAAAGTGCCTGTAACTCCTGTTCTAAAGAATTTACCTGTATTTTTACCCTTTGTTGACGTTTTTTAACTTGTAATTGTGAACGAACGAAGACATGCAGAAACAAACGTTTTTTTTCATTGTGTACATCAACTTGTCGTCTTCAAATGAGCCAAACCATTTCCCCATAGTTATAATATAAAATATAGAAATAGCTCCGCTAAGATCATGAGATATGCTAGAATCGCCCAGGAATCCTGGCAATCCACAGTCATTTTCCGGATTTCTGGCCGGCACCCAAAGTGTCACTTTTTTTACAGTTTCATGTTAATTTGTTTAGATTAATTATTAATGTTTTTTTTTTTTTTTTATTATTATTATTATTATTATTATTATTATTATTATTATTATTATTATTATTATTATTATTATTATTATTATTATTATTATTATTATTATTATTATTATTATTATTATTATTATTATTATTATTATTATTATTATTATTATTATTATTATTATTATTATTATTATTATTACTTTGATTATTATTGTTATCATTATTATTATCTTAATATTATGAAAAAATCTTATGAACTTATTTTCACTTTACTTTTGTTCTTGTTTATCTTTTTTTAATCCAATGATTTAATGAGTTGAGGCCCATCTTTGTCTCTTGCCTCTACTCAGCACCTTTATACACTTCCTGTCATGGTCAATGTTTTTTACTGTTTTGTTGAAATGGTGCGAAATAAAGAAATGAAGAAATAAATAAATTTGTCATGTAGATTTTTTTAACACACACATGCGATGGGCGACCCACAGGAACACACACACATACATACACACACACACACACACACACACACACACACACACACACACACACACACACACACACACATACACATGAAGCTGATGAAATGTTCTCTGCACTTCCCATCCTGTCGTTCTTCCACCCAAGGGCAGCCGGGAGCAGACACGGGCTGTGGCGTGGGGCCGCGCCCGGGGACCAATCCAAGTGCTCCTGTCCGCGTGTATACCTTCCGCAACGGAATTCGGTTTCCGGGTTCCTCTGATTGGCCGCGACCGCCACGTGACCCGCCCCCCTATCCAGCGCTGCCGCTACCGCCGCGGACTCGCTCGCTTCCTCAATTTATGCGCATGGAAGTATTGACTGAATGAATGAATGAATGAATGAATGAATGAATGAATGAATGAATGAAAACTTTATTTAACAGATTGCAGAATGGGTACAATACAGTACAGCTCAATACACACAATTGTTAAGCGGATGCAGACCTGAGAAAGACTTTTGTCTTGTTTACATCAGGGTCCCCCATTTTCAATTCATATAGAACGACTACGCCGTAACAAATCATTAAAAAAATATACCGTTAACTGGAATATGTTGTGCCTTTACACATATGTTGGATTATGTAATTGGTTTGTCATGACAAACAAATAAAAAAAATCGCGATTTACCCGCTGGCTACAACAACACACAGTGACTGCATGTAGTCACTGTGTGTTGATGTTGTAGCCACCTCCTCAGAGGCAGGCGTACTAAGCTCCCCCTTAAGCTCCAGAGAGGGGAGAGGCTGAAAACCTCCAGTTCTTGCCCGACTGATGGGAGCCGAATCCCCGGTTCCGATTTGTCTGATGAATACCCCCAAAACGCGGAGGTCCCGAATGCATGGAAGTATTGATTGCGCCGTAACAAATCATTAAAAAAAGATACCGTTAACTGGAATATGTTGTGCCTTTACACATATGTTGGATTATGTAATTGGTTTGTCATGACAAACAAAAAAAATATGGCATCGCCGGCTGTCTCTGGCTTGCTCCAGCGGACACCAGAGAGACAGGGACAGAGAACAGGGTTAAGGCCTTGGACAGGGCGAGGGCCAGAGCTGCTTACAGGGATGAGGACAGGGTTCCGACGGCGGAGGCCGGGCACGGGGACAGGGGCCCGACGGCGGAGGCCTGGCACGGGAACAGGGGCCCGACGGTGGAGGCCTGGCACGGGGACAGGGGCCCGACGGCGGGGGCCTGGCACGGGGACAGGGGTCCGACGGCGGAGGCCTGGCACGGGGACAGGGGCCCGACGGCGGACGGCCCCTGTCCCCGTGCCAGGCCTCCGCCGTCGGGCCCCTGTCCCCGTGCCAGGCCTCCGCCGTCAGAGCGGCATCGCTGAGCTCTGGCTCTGACTACATGCAGTCAGTCACTGAGTGTTGTTGTAGCCAGCGGGTAAATCGCGATTTTTTTATTTGTTTGGAGCCACGCACAGCCTTCAGAGCGAGGCGCCACAGTACCTCTCACCCGGCTGCTCCACGCAAATGCATGATGGGGAACGACTCGCTGTCGTTGCGCAAAGCGCCTATTGGCTCAGAAAAGTTGTCACCTGGTTGTCACCACCAGCCACGCCCACAAGAGGAAGTTATGAGACGTTTGGTTGATTGATTGATTGAAGACTTTATTACAATACGGGTCCCATCTACCCGTCTATCAGATATATTTATTATTATTATTATTGGATACAGGAGTTTGGGTACCAAGAGCTTCTTCAAATAAAGTTTTCATTCATTCATTCATCATATCATCATGATAAACTTCAAGTTGCGTGTTGTGTGTGCGCGCACTGCGGTGGCCAGGAGTGCGCAACAAGATGGTATACATTATGGTATATGATTTATGAATAGTATATTCCACTATCAGTATATGGTGTGCTGTACATTTAAATCTAATCAAATTTTGCACACAGCCATCGCATTATAATGAGCTGGACAGTATGTGTAATGTGTGTGGTGGTGACATGAACGCGTATCTGCCCTGCGAGACGAGACGAGAGGCTCTCGTGAAATCTGAAGTGTCCGACGTTCTGACTCCTCCCCCGGCTGCACTCGGCTACTCTCGTCTACTTTCGAGGCGAGCCGAAATCCATCTCGAACATGCCTAGTGTCAGCGATCTGTTGTGCAATGCTTTTCCATTGGGTTTATCTTATCGGGGGGGGGGGGGGTGAAACCCTTGCGAACGTGGGGGGAGAACATGCAAACTCCACACAGAAAGGCCCGGGAGATACCCCACCTGGCAACACGGCAGCCTGGTCCCCAAGCGGGAATCGAACCCAGGACCTTCTAGCTGTGAGGCGACAGTGTTAACCACTACACCACCGTGCCGCATGAAGGTTGCATGAACAGCTTAATAGCAGCAATTGTTTAATTGAAGGACAAAAAAGTAGTGTGGTAGTGAAAGGGTTAACCTTCTGTAGTGTGGTAGTGAAAGGTTAACCGTCTGTAGTGTGGTAGTGAAAGGGTTAACCTTCTGTAGTGTGGTAGTGAAAGGTTAACCTTCTGTAGTGTGGTAGTGAAAGGGTTACCCGTCTGTAGTGTGGTAGTGAAAGGTTAACTGTCTGTAGTGTGGTAGTGAAAGGTTAACCATCTGTAGTGTGGTAGTGAAAGGGTTAACCTTCTGTAGTGTGCTAGTGAAATGTTAACTGTCTGTAGTGTGGTAGTGAAAGGTTAACCGTCTGTAGTGTGGTAGTGAAAGGGTTAACCTTCTGTACTGTGGTAGTCAAACGTTAATCTTCTGTAGTGTGGTAGTGAAAGGTTAACTTTCTGTAGTGTGGTAGTGAAAGGTTAACCTTCTGTAGTGTGGTAGTGAAAGGTTAACCTTCTGTAGTGTTGTAGTGAAAGGTTAACCGTCTGTAGTATGGTAGTGAAAGGGTTAACCTTCTGTAGTGTGGTAGTGAAATGTTAACCTTCTGTAGTGTGGTAGTGAAAGGGTTAACCCTTTGTCATGTGGTAGTGAAAGGTTAACCGTCTGTAGTGTGGTAGTGAAAGGTTAACCTTCTGTAGTGTGGTAGTGAAAGGTTAACCTTCTGTAGTGTGGTAGTAAAAGGTTAACCTTCTGTAGTGTGGTAGTGAAAGGTTAACCTTCTATAGTGTGGTAGTGAAAGGTTAACCTTCTGTAGTGTGGTAGTGAAAGGTTAACCTTCTGTAGTGTGGTAGTGAAAGGGTTAACCGTCTGTAGTGTGGTAGTGAAAGGTTAACCTTCTGTAGTGTGGTAGTGAAAGGTTAACCTTCTGTAGTGTGGTAGTGAAAGGGTTAACCGTCTGTAGTGTGGTAGTGAAAGGTTAACCTTCTGTAGTGTGGTAGTGAAAGGGTTAACCCTTTGTCATGTGGTAGTGAAAGGGTTAACCTTCTGTAGTGTGGTAGTGAAAGGTTAACTGTCTGTAGTGTGGTAGTGAAAGGTTAACCTTCTGTAGTGTGGTAGTGAAAGGTTAACCTTCTGTAGTGTGGTAGTAAAAGGTTAACCTTCTGTAGTGTGGTAGTGAAAGGTTAACCTTCTATAGTGTGGTAGTGAAAGGTTAACCTTCTGTAGTTGTGAGGATGGGGTTCTTGCGGAGCCCAATAGCAAAACACAGGAGGAGAGAGAATGGAGCGGTTTAGGGGTTTTTAATATTCTTCCCAAGCAGACAGAAATATACACAGTAAATGTACGACAGGCAGGTCTGAATGTCTCTTGGTTTTGGACAGGTGCACTCCTAGTGCAATACGGGTGATTGTCGACACCGGCTGTGTCAGGGGGCGAGAGCAGGAACTCCGTAGAGGAGAGCGTAGACACCGGCTGTCTCAAGGGTGAGAGCGGGAACTCCGTAGAGGAGAGTGTGGATACCGGCTGTGTCGAGGGTGAGAGCAGGAACTCTGTTTGACAGCTCCAGGGGGTTCCAGACGGCTCGCTGGAACTGTGGACCGTGGGCACAAGAGAAGGCAGATTAGAAACAGGGAATACAAGGAGAGGGTGCCTAGTAGGTCTTCAGACTGAAGGGTCGTACATAGATAGGCAGTTTAACACTGCGACGCCGGATGACAGGATCTGCCAGGTGATATAGGACCCGCTTGTTGAGGGAATCCCTTGCAGCTGATCCTCATCTGGCAGTGCGGGAACGCTCCGGATGACGGCAGAGGAAGGCACAGGCCCCGATCGTGACATGACCCCCCCCTCGACGGGCGCCTCCTGGCGGCCCTCCAGACTTGTCCGGGTAACGTAGATGGAAGTCCCGGATGAGGTCAGGGTCCAGGATCATCCCGCGGGAGACCCAGCTGTGCTCCTCCGGGCCGTAGCCCTCCCAGTCCACGAGGTACTGATGCCCACAGCCGCGAGGACGCACGTCCAGCAGCTGTCGGACGATATAGGCCGGGTGGTCGTCGATGACCAGCAGAGGGGGAGGCTCTGGAGCTGGAGGAGACAGGGGGCTGGAGACCACCGGCTTCAGCTGCGAGACATGGAAGGAGGGTTGAATGCGCATGATGGAGGGGAGCTGGAGTTTAACGACAGAGGGGTTAATAATGGACAAGATCTTGTAGGGACCAACAAAACGGGGGTGAGTTTGCAGGACAAAGACTTGAGTGGCAGGTCTCGGGACGAGAGCCAAACCATCTGACCTGGTTGGTAGTCGGGAGCCGGGGTCCGGTGGCGGTCGGCGAAGCGACGGTTCTGCTCAGCGGAGCAGCACGGCCCTCGTGTCCTCCCATATCCTCCTGCAGCGGCGAAGGTGGTCCTGCACCGACGGAACGGCGATCTCCTCCTCCTGTGCAGGGAACAGCGGGGGTTGGTAGCCCAGAGAGGACTCGAAGGGAGACTGACCTGTGGCCGTGGAGGACAGTGAGTTGTGGGCGTACTCAATCCACGGCAGAAACGTACTCCAGTCGGAGGGGTCCCGGGTCGTCACGCAGCGGAGGGCGGATCCCAGGTCTTGGTTGGCCCGCTCCGACTGACCGCTGGTCTGCGGGTGGTACCTGGAGGAGAGACTGACCGTGGCCCCCAGGGCCCGACAGAAGGCCTTCCATACCTGAGAGATGAACTGCGGGCCCCTGTCGGAGACGATGTCCACCGGGATCCCATGGAGACGGAAGACGTGGAGCACCATCAGGTCCACGGTTTCTGAAGCAGAGGGGAGTTTGGGGAGAGCAACAAAGTGCACAGCCTTCGAGAAACGGTCCACGATAGTGAGAATGACTATATTACCGTGCGTGGGAGGCAGACCGGTGACGAAGTCCAGGGCGACGTGCGACCAGGGCCGACCGGGAACAGGGAGTGGACAGAGGAGCCCGGCGGGTGGTTGGTGGGAAGCCTTCCCACGAGCACAGACGGTGCACGCAAGGACGAAGTCGCGGGTGTCCTCCCTCATGGAGACCCACCAGAAGTGCCGCTTCAGCAGGGACAGGGTACGGTTGATCCCAGGATGACAGGCGAACCGGGAGGCGTGGACCCACTGGAGCACCTGGGAGCGGACAAGGTCGGGGACAAAAAGCGGGTTAGGTGGACCATTACCTGGATCAGGCTGGACGCGCTGTGCCTCCCGGACGACGGACTGGATCTCCCAGGCAGGAGGAGGGGAGGATAGTGTCCGTGTGCGCGGAACCCTCTTCGGGGACAAACTGCCTGGAGAGGGCGTCGGGCTTGGTATTCTTGGAACCAGGCCTGTAGGTCAGGGTGAAATTGAACCTGCCGAAGAATAGTGCCCAGCGTGCCTGGCGGGAGTTCAGGCGCTTGGCCGTCTGGACGTAGGCGAGGTTCTTGTGGTCAGTCCAGACCAGGAAAGGAGTCCCTGATCCCTCCAGCCAGTGCCTCCATTCCTCCAGAGCCAGTTTGACTGCCAGGAGCTCCAGATTCCCGATATCGTAATTGACCTCCGCTGGGGTCAGGCGGCGAGAGAAGAAGGCGCAGGGATGCAGTCTCTGGTCGAGAGCGGAGCGTTGGGAGAGGACTGCCCCTACTCCGGTACTTGAGGCATCCACCTCCACCACGAACTGGCGGGACGTGTCCCGCTGGACGAGGATGGGCGCGGAGGTGAAGCGCCGGCGCAGCTCGGCGAAGGCGGAGTCCACTCTGTCTGACCAGACGAAGTGCACGGAAGGCGAGGTGAGTTGGGTGAGGGGTGCAGCGACCCGGCTGTAGTCCCTGACGAAACGCCGGTAGAAGTTAGCAAACCCCAGGAAGCGTTGGAGCTGCTTGACGTTGGTGGGACGGGGCCAGTCGGTCACGCCTTGATCTTCTCGGGATCCGCCCGGGTCTTGCCGCCCTCGATGATGTAGCCGAGGAACCCGATGGAGGAGACGTGGAACTCACACTTCTCCGCCTTGACGAACAGTTTGTTCTCCAGTAGGCGCTGGAGGACCCGGCGGACATGCTGGATGTGCTCTTCCATAGAGCGGGAGAAAATCAGGATGTCGTCCAGATAAATAAAGACAGAGCGGTTAAGGACATCACGGAGAACGTCATTGACAAGGGCCTGGAAGACAGCAGGGGCGTTGGTCAACCCAAAAGGCATTACCTTGTACTCGAAGTGACCGAGCGGGGTCTTAAAGGCCGTCTTCCATTCGTCTCCCTCCCGGACAAGATGATAGGCATTTCTGAGGTCCAACTTCGAGAAAATGGTGGCACCTTGCAGGGGTTCGAAAGCAGAGTTAATCAATGGCAGGGGGTACTTGTTCTTGACCGTGATGTTGTTGAGACCCCAGTAGTCAATACAGGGGCGAAGGGAGCCGTCCTTCTTGGACACAAAAAAGAACCCCGTGCCGACAGGAGAGGAGGAGGGGGTAATAATGCCCGAGGCCAGGGACTCGTGGACGTACTTCTCCATAGACTCTCTCTCTGGGCGTGAGAGGTTAAACAGGCGACTAGCGGGGAGCGGAGCTCCCGGGAGTAAATCAATAGCACAGTCGTACTGGCGATGAGGTGGCAGGGAGAGAGCTTGTTGTTTACTGAACACAGCCTCTAGATCGTGATAAACAGTCAAAAGGTCAATAGGTTCGTTGGGAACGGGAGTACCAGTGACTCCCAGTGGTGACCGCGCCGACCGTAGACAAGAGGCGTGACAGTGAACACTCCAGCTCGTGACTGTGCCCGTTGGCCAATTTATCACACGGTTGTGTAGCTTTAGCCAAGGCATGCCTAGAACGATAGGGTTATGGGGGGAATCAGTGACGTGGAAACGTATGTCCTCGCTGTGATTCCCGGAGAGTTGAAGGCGGAGAGGCGTGGTGTGGCGGGTTATTCGCGAGAGCAACCTCCCGTTTAGGCCTTGGGCATTGCGGGGGGAATTGCTGGCTAGGTTAATCAAATTATCAAGGGAAGTTGGCTTCTCTTTCGATGCCAATTCGTCCTTTATGACGTTGCTGAGGCCCTGTCGGAAAGCCCAGCGTAATGGATCATCGTTCCACTGGGAACCAGTTGCCAGGATACGGAATCCAATAGCATACTCGCTCACGCTACGATGTCCTTGGTGGATGGTAAACAAGGCGGCTGTTCTATTCGAACCACCGGGAGGATGGCCGAAGACTTTTTGCATGTCGGCAATGTAATCGGAGTACGAATCGCAGAGGGGAGAATTACTGAAGTGGAGGGCTGTCGCCCATTCTAGCGCGGACCCCGTCAGCAAACCAGACAGGTAGGATACTTTGGACTTGTCGCTCTGGAAAGTTAGTGGTTGTTGCCCGAATACTAGAGAGCATTGAAACAGAAAGGAGCGACACTTGGAAACGTTTCCGTCATAACGCTCTGGTGCGGGTACATGGGGCTCCCGGTACTGGGATACTACAGGTGGGGATACCACGAGTGGAAAGTCAACAGGTGGAATTGGCTGGGCTGTAACATACGCTTCGAAGCGCTCGAAATGTTTGTCTCGCTCCGCGGAGCTGAGAGTGAGAGCGCTGAGTTGGGCAATAGTTTCGTCCAGAATTAGTGAGTGCTGATTTACCAGACTGGCGTGTCCGTTGACGGCGGCCTGGATGCTGGTGCTCCATTCACCGGCCTCCTGTGCTGCTGAGTCCGACATCATGGTTGCAGTGTTCTGTGAGGATGGGGTTATTGCGGAGCCCAATAGCAAAACACAGGAGGAGAGAGAATGGAGCGGTTTAGGGGGTTTTAATATTCTTCCCAAGCAGACAGAAATATACACAGTAAATGTACGACAGGCAGGTCTGAATGTCTCTTGGTTTTGGACAGGTGCACTCCTAGTGCAATACGGGTGATTGTCGACACCGGCTGTGTCAGGGGGCGAGAGCAGGAACTCCGTAGAGGAGAGCGTAGACACCGGCTGTGTCGAGGGTGAGAGCGGGAACTCCATAGAGGAGAGTGTGGACACCGGCTGTGTCGAGGGTGAGAGCAGGAACTCCGTTTGACAGCTCCAGGGGGTTCCAGACGGCTCGCTGGAACTGTGGTCCTTGGGCACAAGAGAAGGCAGATTAGAAACAGGGAATACAAGGAGAGGGTGCCTAGTAGGTCTTCAGACTGAAGGGTCGTACATAGATAGGCAGTTTAACACTGCGACGCCGGATGACAGGATCTACCAGGTGATATAGGACCCGCTTGTTGAGGGAATCCCTTGCAGCTGATCCTCATCTGGCAGCGCGGGAACGCTCCAGCAGGAAGCCCATGTATGGGCACGTCCGGATGACGGCAGAGGAAGGCACAGGCCCCGATCGTGACAGTAGTGTGGTAGTGAAAGGTTAACCTTCTGTAGTGTGGTAGTGAAAGCTTAACCTTCTGTAGTGTGGTAGTGAAAGGTTAACCACAAGGGTTAAAAGAGAACACCACACAAGGGTTAAAGGAGAACACCACACAAGGGTTAAAGGAGAACACCACACAAGGGTTAAAAGAGAACACCACACAAGGGTTAAAGGAGAACACCACACAAGGGTTAAAGGACCCATCTGTCTGTGAGTGACTCTGCTTTGGTCCAATCACATTCCCCATCCACAGTCTGTGAATCAGAGGCAGAGTAGGGCGGGTCTTCACAGCACGTCATGTGACATATGCGCCAATCGTGTGACAGCGGGGCTCCGTCGTTACAGCCTCGTCTGCACGGAGAATTCCACCCCAAAACGCTTGTCTAAATGCAAAATTAAAAGTGAAACCGCAAGACGACTTTTGCGGTTTCTGTTCACAAAACGCTCGTCTAAACATAGCCTAAAACTACTTTCTTGCACTAAAAGATAAAAATAACAACAAAATTCCATTATCAAAAGTTTGTCTTTTTCCCTCCATGATGTTACAAAATAAATGACCTGATAATAATCCCAATACCGTGAAACTGTGCTAATCCCTCCTATCTATAATTGAGTATCTCAGATGAAGATTGGAAGTTTTCACGGGAACAATGTTTTCAAACTTTATTATGTAAAGATGGTACGTTAGAGTGTTGTGTTCATTCATAGTTAAAGACAGTAGAGGTTGAGTACTTTATTATCTAAAGATGGTAAATTAGTGTTGTGTTCCTTCATAGTTAAAGACAGTAGAGGTTGAGTACTTTATTATCTAAAGATGGTAAGTTAGTGTTGTGTTCAGTCATAGTTGAGCCCATATATAATATATAAAATAGCTGTGTACATCGAAGTCATTCTTCTCAGGCTCTATTTCATAAATTAGGTATCCTCAGTGTTTATCAAGTGAATCTTCTTCAGACTGGTTTATTTGTGTATAGTTCTTTAAAAAGAGCCCTTCCCCCTTTGTTTCATGACATGTTTGCCCACAATTACCAATTCCATAATTACCCCACATGTAGCTCCTGTTTTCTTAGACCACCCCATTCCCGCACTTCCCAATCTCAGTTTAGTATATTCTACCGAGGGTCAAAGTTGTGGAACTTTTTGCCTCCACATATTTTGTAATTTTCTTTTCTGGGGTTTAAAAGAGCACTGAAATCACATCTCCTAGCTCACCAATATTTTCCTTATGGGCTCCATTTACAACCTGTGGTCTGATGGCTTGTTGTATTTTGTTAATTTCTTCCTGTCATTATTTGTAGTTTCTTTACTATATTTTCTCTAAACTTGAAGCCATATGGCATAAGTGCCTACTTCAGTGTCTGTAGCCCTGCTTGTATGTATTATGAATGAATGTTCCTTGTGTGTGTTTAGGGGGGGGGGGGAGATTTTTTTATTTTATATTGATATAATCTCAGTATAATTTTGCTTCTTGGAGAATGCCACATACAAGCCCTAGAGGGTTTTTAGGCAATTCCCCTTCACATCTCTTTGTGGATTATATTGTATTATATAATGTGTAAATAAACAAAAACAAAATAGTTAAAGACAGTAGAGATTGAGTACTTTAGTAGCTAAAGATGGTAAGTTAGAGTGTTGTGTTCATTCATAGTTAAAGACAGTAGAGGTTGAGTAGCATACTACATTGTGATATCACATTCACGTAAGTGATTTGGATTGACTGCAAATACATAATGGGCTGTGCAAAATGTCATGGTTATTTCTCAATCATATTCTATACTATATAGTCTACATGCGTGTTGTTTTGAATCCATTCATATTTATGCATGTTGTAAAAGGACGAACCTCATAAATAATCAGGAGCACTGCAGCAGAGATACAGGCGTCAGGATACCGTAGTCAGATGTGCTCCGTCCCTCTGCTCACACAGTGGGGATCTCAGCATCGTTTTAACTCCTGATGTATTCCCCCATCTTAACCCCAGCAGCAGCCACACACACACACACAGATGCTTTGGACAAAACGTCACACTTTGAGATTTGCATTCCAAGAGGTGCGGAAAGGAATGGCAGCTTGTCCCTGGAAAAGCCTCTGTGACCTCTGTGACCCCTGAGCCTGACCCTCACACACACCACCGCCGTGTCACATGTGACAAAGCTCGGAGCACTTGCTCATTATGCGGCAACAGTCTGGCTTGTCAGGGGGGATAATTATCGCAGTCATAATGAAGGCAGACAAGCTGCTCGCTGTCATGTGAAGAGTCCTTTACATTACATGTGCATTCCATCATAACTCAGAGGCTGGAGATTCTGACTCCGGTTCCTAGTCGCAAATTCCGGCATGAGTTCTCGACCCCCGGTCCAAGCCTCAGTGTCATGTTGTGTCATTTCAACATGGCCACTCACGTCGTATAAACGTTCATGTTGTTATTAGCTCACGTCGTATTTAAACGTTCATGTTGTTATTAGCTCACGTCGTATAAACGTTCATGTTGTTATTAGCTCACGTTGTATAAACATTAATGTTGTTATTATATAAAAACGTTAATGTTGTTATTAGCTCACGTTGTATAAACGCTAATGTTGTTATTAGCCCATGTTGTATAAATGTTAATGTTGTTATTAGCTCACGTCGTATAAATGCTAATGTTGTTACTAGCTCACGTCGTATAAACGCTAGTGTTGTTATTAGCTCATGTTGTATAAACGTTAATGTTGTTATTAGCTCACGTCGTATAAACGTTCATGTTGTTATTAGCTCACGTCGTATAAACGTTAATGTTGTTATTAGCTCACGTCGTATAAACGCTAGTGTTGTTATTAGCTCATGTTGTATAAACGTTAATGTTGTTATTAGCTCACGTCGTATAAACGTTCATGTTGTTATTAGCTCACGTCGTATAAACGCTAATGTTGTTATTAGCTCATGTTGTATAAACGTTAATGTTGTTATTAGCTCACGTCGTATAAACGTTCATGTTGTTATTAGCTCACGTCGTATAAACGTTAATGTTGTTATTAGCTCACGTCGTATAAACGCTAGTGTTGTTATTAGCTCATGTTGTATAAACGTTAATGTTGTTATTAGCTCACGTCGTATAAACGTTCATGTTGTTATTAGCTCACCTCGTATAAACGTTCATGTTGTTATTAGCTCACGTCGTATAAACGTTCATGTTGTTATTAGCTCACGTCGTATAAACGTTAATGTTGTTATTAGCTCACGTCGTATAAACGTTCATGTTGTTATTAGCTCACGTCGTATAAACGTTCATGTTGTTATTAGCTCACGTCGTATAAACGTTCATGTTGTTATTAGCTCACGTTGTATAAACATTAATGTTGTTATTATATAAAAACGTTAATGTTGTTATTAGCTCACGTTGTATAAATGCTAATGTTGTTATTAGCTCATGTTGTATAAATGTTAATGTTGTTATTAGCTCACGTCGTATAAATGCTAATGTTGTTATTAGCTCACGTCGTATAAACGTTAATGTTGTTATTAGCTCACGTCGTATAAATGTTAATGTTGTTATTAGCTCACGTCGTATAAACGCTAATGTTGTTATTAGCTCACGTCGTATAAACGTTAATGTTGTTATTAGCTCACGTCGTATAAACGTTAATGTTGTTATTAGCTCACGTCGTATATAAACCTTAATGTTGTTATTATATAAAAACATTAATGTTGTTATTAGCTCACGTCGTATAAACGCTAATGTTGTTATTAGCTCACGTCATATAAACGTTAATGTTGTTATTAGCTCACGTCGTATAAACCTTAACACTATGTGGACCGTCCACGAGTTAACTCGTGATTCGATTCCACCCGTTGAGGACCAGAGTCACGAGTTAACTCGTGTCGAGTTGTTATTGTTTTATTCCATATTTATAACGCTATTAACGTCGGCGATCGACATGCAGGACCTACCCACATATTTGATTTTCGAAACATGCAATACCGGCCAGATCCGCTTAGGGGCGCCTTCGCTCCACTGCAGTATCATTGAGGGGATTGAAATCTTTTCACTGTCTGTGGGCGGATCATATGAGCCTCGGTTCCAAACGAAGACCCTCCATCTTTGATCCCGTTACCGAACGCATATTTCAGCCTGGAATAATGGGATTTATGATTAGCCAATGGACACATCGATCTACCAGATTCCGATGACTAATGACGAAATGCTGCCGGCGATCACATGGCCTGACGGTAGGATACTATTCCCCCAAATTACATCTGGATTGGACATTGTTTTAAAACCTAACGTGATCGATCACTGACATTGGCTACCTGAACGCACACTGTATTGCTAATCAATAATACTAATCGGCGTTCCCCGCCGCCCCCATTTCATCCATAGATGCTCTGTAATAGTCCGGATGCTACGCAGTTTGTTTTATTTCATTCGTATATATACAGCAGAAATGGCGTTTGATATAACGGCCTATTATCTAGCTCCCGGGAAAAAAGACGAGACGAAAAGCGCGATAAACTTTATATTCACGACGCTATAAAATGACAACCAACCGATGGATTTTTATTTTCTTTAAGCCATTATGAAGGCACGGTTTATGCACTCAAGTGACAATGAGAATGGACAGATAGCAATACTATAAATTATATATATAGCTCTTAGAAAGTACATCGGTTTGTAAACAAACCTCTGTCCTCTGGCCTATAAATCCGCGCAAGACTGTGGTCGTCAATGTGTTAATGTTGTTATTATATAAAAACGTTAATGTTGTTATTAGCTCACGTCGTATAAACGCTAATGTTGTTATTAGCTCACGTCGTATAAACCTTAATGTTGTTATTAGCTCACGTCGTATAAACCTTAATGTTGTTATTATATAAACCTTAATGTTGTTATTAGCTCACGTCGTATAAACGTTAATGTTGTTATTAACTGTTTCAAGAGTACATTTGTAAGTATATGAGCTATATGTCACTGTAAACTGTCTTTGTGAGTTCTAGTGAGGAGTGAGTTTACACCAAGCAGGTACTGAGGAGTGAGTTTACATCAAGGAGGTACTGAGGAGTGAGTTTACATCAAGGAGGTACTGAGGAGTGAGTTTACATCAAGGAGGTACTGAGGAGTGAGTTTACATCAAGCAGGTACTGAGGAGTGAGTTTACATCAAGGAGGTACTGAGGAGTGAGTTTACATCAAGGAGGTACTGAGGAGTGAGTTTACATCAAGGAGGTAATTAACTGAGGAGTGAGTTTACATCAAGGAGGTAATTAACTGAGGAGTGAGTTTACATCAAGGAGGTAATTAACTGAGGAGTGAGTTTACATCAAGGAGGTAATTAACTGAGGAGTGAGTTTACATCAAGGAGGTAATTAACTGAGGAGTGAGGTACCGTGGGAATGGTGCCTCTGCTAATGACAACACGCTGAGTGTTGTCAACAAGTCTACGTCGTCAGGGCTGCTGGGCAGCGCAGCGGACTAAGCGTCTGCCTACCACCGCAGAGACTCTGGGATCGAATCCAGCTGTCAGCGGTACCTTCGGCTTGGTCGGTCGTCCATACTAACACAATTGGCAGTGTCAGCGGGTGGGAAGCCGGCGGGGTATGTATCCTGGTCGTTGTAAACAGCGACTCCTACAGGTCGGTCAGGGCGCCTGCTCAGCGAGGAAGGGAACTGGGGGAAGTGTGAGCCTCCCACGCGTTACGCTCCCCCAGTGAGAGTCCTCGCTGTCAGGTGAAAAGAAGCGGCTGGCTGACTCCACATGTATCGGAGGAAGACATGTGGTAGTCTTCTCCCTCCCCAGGGCGACAGTAGGGGGCAAGAGCGCAACGACCAGGAAGGGAATTGGCATAACGAATAACATTGGGATGGGAGAAAAAGTACGGAAAAAGGGGGGGGGGAAGATAAAAAAAAAATAAAAATAAAATAAGGTAATGAGAAGTGAGTTTACATCAAGGAGGTACCGTGGGAGGTGGCTGGGTGGCGCAGCGGACATTGTGCTCGTCACCAACGCAAGACACACCGGGTTCGACTCCGGCTGTCTGCGTTGCCTCCGGCTTGGGCCGGCCGTCATACTAACTCAATTGGCAGAGTTAGCGGGTGGAAGTCGATGGGTGGTAATCTGGACGTTGTGGACAGCGACTCCTACAGGTCGGTCAGGGCGCCTGCACAGCAGATACAGGAAATGGCGGGGGTAGTGTGAGCCTCCCACATGTTACACCTCGCCAATGAGAGTCCGCGCTGGCAGGTGAAAAGATGCGACAGGCTGCCTCCTCGTGTACCGGAGGGGACACGTGATGCAAGGCTTCTATCCTCCCTACAACCGGCCAGTGTGGGGCATATGCGAGCAACGTTCAAGACAGGGGAGGGGAGAATTGGCACAGCGGGTAATTGGGATGGGAGAAAAAATTGAAAAAAGAGGAGAAAAAGTGGATACAAAAAAAGGAGGTACCGTGAGAATGGTGCCTCTGCTAATGACAACACACCGAGTGTTGTCAACAAGTCTACGTCGTGAATGATTTAATATTTTGAGTGTAAAGCGTGGCAGATGGGAACAGACACACATGTTATGTGTTGGCGATGTAAGAGCGAGCTATCTCTGACATGTAAACGTGACTGTTTGGACTGAAGGCCTTTTGAGGACTGGGGCGATAAAGGAGGACAAAGTCTTCTTGTCCTGTGTTTCTCTCTCTCTCTCTCTCTCTCTCTCTCTCTTTCTGTGTATGTGGGCGTGTGTATGGGTGGCAACATGTGTGGGCTTGTGAGTGTTGTATGTATGTCTGTCAGAGAGAGAGAGAGAGAGAGAGAGAGAGAGAGAGAGAGAGAGAGAGAGAGAGAGAGAGAGAGAGAGAGAGAGAGAGAGAGAGAGAGAGAGAGAGAGAGAGAGAGAGAGAGAGAGAGAGAGAGAGAGAGAGAGAGAGAGAGAGAGAGAGAGAGAGAGAGAGAGAGAGAGAGATAGAGAAAGTGTGTGTTTGTTTACGAGAGAGTGTGGTGGGCGTCAAGGGGGGATTTAGGATTGTAAGAGATCCGGGGCTTAGCCCAGATAGGATTTTTTTTTACTTCGACACCACAACCTTTAACTTATACCACCACCTTAAAGCGGACAAAAGGCACTAGAGAACACTTAAATTCACACCCTTTAATTAATGAAGCAAACAATAATAATAATTAATAATAATAATAATAATAATAATAATAATAATAATAATAATAATAATAATAATAATAATAATAATAATAATAATAATAATAATAATACACTGTATTTGTATAGCACCTTTCATACAAGAATTGCAGCTCAAAGTGCTTCACAGCAGTAAAAAAAGACAGGTATAAAATGAGCACAACATTGGCAGATCAAGAGCAATGCATAAAGTGCAGAAATAAAGCATAAAATAGATAGCAGCAAAATAGACAAAGTCAAGGTAAGACATAGAACATTAAATCACATCGTTTTTCATATTAGGATCTAAGATTTAGGGTTAACTTGCCGAACGTTGAGCGCCAGGACCCCCGAAAACCAGAGTATAGTCGGGTTTTCATCGTTGTTTCTTTTATTCGATATTTCCATTCATAAAGACATGCCGGCAGCCTGTGTTATCACTGGGGATGGGTCTGAGATCTCAAAAGTCCAATACCGCCGTCTAACGCCGTGCGGCCACTATTGCACTCCATTTGAAACGATGTGGCTTGGTGTCTGGGCCGAGCTGCGGCCTGCGGGCGGGGTCTAACTACTCGGTCAAGCCACACGCTTATAACGCATGCATTGACGAGGGTCGGGTTCATGTTTAATGCTGGATTACGTTGGCACCTTGATCGACATCAGTACTTGGAATGGCGATCAGATAATCGGAATATTCTTTTCGGGACAGATCGTGGTCAAGGTAAGGACCATATTATGGTATCAATATTGCGTTGATCCAAAAATTCCTTCATGCTAATCGGGGCGTGTGTGTGTGTGTGGCGTGTTCCGTTGGTTGCGATCAAAGCACGGAGGGGCGCCCCCCCCCCCCCCCCCCCCCTTCATGCATCCATGATGAAACATAATACCGATAATCAAAATTTGATTTGAGAACCGTAGCTAGTCCAGGGAAGAAACGATAACGCGTTTACTAGAATACATGTTGCCGGCCATTACGAAGCATTTTGGAAATGACACCAGACCGCCCTGAAACTACACTCATATTCACAACGGTATAAAACGGAAATGTATGGATGGAAAAATTATCTGTTTTTTGCATCTTGACCGGAAGAAACTCAATGACAATCGACTATATTATTAGATCCATAGCTATAATATATAATATAGCTTTAGGCCTGCAAACACTGCCACGTATCCCTATGAGGCGCTGGCCTTTCAACAGTAACAGTAAACGGCGTCATCTGGCGCTGAAAGTGTTAATAGGTGTCTTTGTTTACGGTTTGATTATCACTGATACAAAGTAAAATAGTGCAGTGCAATAAAATAGTTAGTAAAATAGAATAAAATAATGCAATAGTGCATTGCAATAAAATAGTTATTATCGTATTTTTTCGGGAGGCCGGTAAGGAGTGCATTGCAGTAGTCAAGTCAGCTTGAGATAAAGGCATGGATCTGGTTCTCAGCATCCTTTTGATTTATAAATGGCCGTACTTTAGCTATGTTTCTAAGGTGGAAGAATTATGTTTTTGTCAACTTGTTGATTGTGATTTAAAGCTTAGGTCTGAGTCTACCATAACACCAAGACTTAACTCACTCAAATATAGTTAGCAGCTGGATAGACTACAGATGGAAATTAGCTTCTGCTAAATGTGGTGCAAACATATTTTCATGTAACAATGATTAATTGTCAAAAAAAAGAAAAGAAAAAAAAGAAAATTATTAATTTCTTTTTTCTTTTTCTTTTTTGAAAGTAGATTCGGGGCTGTTATGGGAAATGTTAAAAGACAAAACGATGAGCCGTTTGTATAAATCATTCTGAGTCGTTATTCAAAATAGAAACATAGTTTATTTCATCTGTGGCCACAAAATGAAAGTTCAGTTTACAGTCAGAGACAACATGTGTTCACACACTGAATCTGACCAGCAAAGTGACCAAGAGGTCTGGTCACACCGTACATTATACACAGAAATAGACGTAACATTAGAACAGAAGATATGATGATGAAAGTATAAACAAACTGGGTTCTCAGTAGGGGAGTAATAACACGACCTTGCTTTGACTAGCTGGGTACTTTGGACCTTTTAAAGAGACACACACACACACACATTATACTAGATGGCCATAACCAGTCAAGCTGTACAACGATAAAATGATATCTCAACACAGATCTATAATGACATGATGATATTTTCTACCACAGGGCTTTTCAGAAAACATTTGGGGCTTGAGCCCAAGTAGCCACCCCCTAGCCCCGCCCCTGGTGGGTGTGTGTGTGTGTGTGTGTGTGTGTGTGTGTGTGTGTGTGTGTGAGAAAGAGAGACCGCGAACGAGTCTGGTTGCATCAGTCTGTGTGTGTGTGTGTGTGTGCGTGCATGTCTGTGTGCGAATGCTAGTGCTTCATTTGATTGTGTCACGACCTGCCACAGTACTAACCAGGAAGGCGGGACTTGATGACGTCACACCGTATCCAGCCAGTATGGCTCAATGTTCTCTCCATGCAAACATCATCGCCTCTGGCTCGTCTACCCGCCTGTTGGCTTCCCCTGCAGAAGAAAAGGAGTTTCGTTGTCTCTCTCTGGGTTCACAGCCATGAAGGCCTCTTCTAGGAATGACGCGTCAGCTTTTTATGACGTTGAAAGGCTTTTGATATAGAATTGTTATATAATAGATGTATATATGTCTCATAATCCGCCAAACCCCACCAGTGGGATTATAATAATAATTTTTTTTTTTTTTTTACTTTCTCTTTTTCCCTCCCTTTCTTTTTCCATCTTTACCCCATTCCAATGTTACTCGTTATGCCAATTCCCAATCCCCTTCCTGGTCGTTGCGCACCTACCCCCTACCGTCGGTCTGGGAGGGCGGAGACTATCACATGCTTCCTCCGACACATGTGTAGCCAGCAGTGTTGTGCTAGTTACTGAAAAATAGTAACTCAGTTACTTTACTAGTTACTTCATTTCAAAGTAACTTCGTTACTGTACTAGTTACTTACACCCAAAAGTAATGAGTTACTGTGAAAAGTAACTATTTAGTTATTTAAAAAAAAAATTAAAAAAAAAGATTGCTCCCGAGTCCCATGCCCCAGATACTCAAAATCGGTTGATCAACTTGACAGTTTCCATTCACATCACCGAACTCTGCTAAGCAATGTGGTCTAGATACAAACACAAATCTGACACAAACAAATGTTGTCCCGAGTCGATATAATAAGAAGTGCGCCGGTTGAAGGAACAGCCTTGATGTCGCCGGAGCGTTTCATTATAACCATTATAATTCAAGGGTACTACGACTATGCGTGCACCTCATGGTACCAAAGCACCTCAAAGGCGCTTAAAACAAAATTACAAACATCACAAAACAAACTGGTCAGACTACTACTTGACCTGAACCCCAGAACCCACCTCACCCCTGCCCACTTTGACAACCTAGGATGGCTTAGAGTAGACGACAGAGTACAGCAACTTGCAATGGGCCTGGTCTACAAGATACACTATACGACCGGGGTACCCATGTACATGTCAAAATACTTCCCAAAGGTCAGTGAATACCACAACCACTACACCAGAGGAAGCTCAACAAATCATGTAAAACCCAGATTCGGCTCAAACAAGGGACTAAACACGTTTCGCAATTATGCCACAACAATGTGGAACGCCCTACCCAAAGCTAGGGGTAACAGTACTGTATATTTGAATACCGTTTATGTCACAAATGTATCAGTACTAAATACCTATATGTCCCTATGCCATAAATGTCATGTATGTTGTGTATGTCATAAATGTCTATATGAATTGAAAATGGGGGACCCTGATGGAAACAAGACAAACGTCTTTCTCAGGTCTGCATCCCCTTAACAATTGTATGTATTGAGCCGTACTGTATTGTACCCATTCTGCAATCTGTTAAATAAAGTTTTCATTCATTCATTCATTCATTCACCATCTTGCAAGTTGCAACGTTGTTTAAGATATCAATCAAAGCATTGCAACGTTAGAATAGTTAGGATATCAATTGTGCATGAAAGGACTATATTTATATTGTTTGATTAGTATTATGAGATTCCCTGGCAGATTTCGTACAGTCAAAATCCGTTGATCAACTTGAGTTTCAGTGAACACATTGCACTCACCAAAGTCTGCGGTGGTCGAGATGTAGTAACGTTAGTCCAGTTGACTCCAGCACCGCCTCAAACATGTTCTTTATCTCGTTTCCATGTTGTATATTAATTATCTCTCCAAGTAGTTGCTAAATGGTTTGTTAGTTCGTTACTGCGGTCTTTTTATGTAGATTCATAGCGAGCGTCCGCCTGAGTTTGTTTTGTTTACAATAGAGAGCGTCTATTTCTTTCCGTAGCCGCATTTCTGGTCTTCGCATTTCTGATTGGCCAGTGGCCACTGACTGACGCTCTCTGGTCAGAGAACGTCAGAGAACGTCAGTCAGTGGCCAATCAGAAATGCGAAAACCAGAAATGCGGCTACGGAAAGAAATAGACGCTCTCTATTGTAAACAAAACAAACTCAGGCGAAATCAAACGAAATCAAAAGTTAGGAGGACGCTCGCTATGAATCTACATAAAAAGAACGCAGTAACGAACTAACAAACCATTTAGTAACGGTAACAGCGTTACTGAATTTAAAAAGTAATGCGTTAGTGTAACTGAGGGGTACAATTCCCTGACTGTATTGAATAAGTATGGTATCATTAAACCACTACTGAGTTATGTACATTACTACTGGCCATACAGTACACATGTATATGAGATGAACACCTCCACAATAACACGGCTTCACAAGAAATACTGTTTAGAAGAATATTTATTAGCAGCACGAAGATTATCTTACATTACTTATCAAGATTGAGAGTTGCGCTTGTAAGGCAAAGAATGTGCATGAATAGGTCAAGAGCGTAAGTCCATGAGAATATTACTGTAACTGAGGGGTACAATTCCCTGACTGTATTGATAAGTATGGTATCATTAAACCACTACCGCTTTATGTACTTTAATTACTGGCCATACAGTACACGATATCTAAGTATGATGAACACTTTCCCACATATGAAATCAGGTCCACACAAAGGTAATAGTCAAATATTTAATATATAGCAAAGGGTACATATAATAGTTACTTATTACATTTATGATTTGAATGCACTTGTAAGGCAAATTAGTATTCGTAGGCAAATCAACACTGAATGTCCAATCTCTGGTTACACAGGAAGCAAGTATACAACCTGGCTCTTAGGGAATTATAACGATGGTCACTTAATGATTATAGCTGGATAATATACTGAAGGGGTCCCGCCGGTTGTAAGCCAGTAGGGGGGGTAGGAGAGCCGTCGGCTGTATCCCGTCTGGTCAACGATTTCTAGGGAGAATTCAGGTACAGAACACAGTGCCCGTAGAATCTTGATCCGCAGATTAATACACTTGGGCTCTCTTGTAGACGATAGCTGTAGCTGTAGCTGTCGGTCCACAACGAAGAAGAAGCGAGGCGACCTCAGTCTGGTCTGAGCGCCGTCTCACCTTGGCTCCTCTCGGGGTAAATCCAACACTCACCGGTGTTGGCGATTATCCGCTCCACAAATCAAAGCACCAAAGCAAATAGATATTCCATGCCGTATAGGGCTCAGCAGTCGTCGGGGTAGGTAATCCAATGTGCAGGTCCACTCGTCCTCGCCTAGAACTCCTCGGATGAAAGCACCACGTGTGGTCTGCCCAACCTGGTTAAGACTCTAGATAACGCTAGGAAGCGATGGGGGTGCTGCTCACTTTAGAACTCTAACCGTACGATGCACCATACATAATAGACTATTATTACTTAATAGAAATACGGTGCCAAACTCTGGCAATTCAGCTATTAATTCGCACGAGGTCTCACTGCTATTCTAAGGCCAAACAGGCCATACTACACCGCACGCGGTATCGTGGGGTGAGGCTTCACGTCTTGTTACTTAGTTGGGTAGGAGGGTAAAGGACTAAGAGGAATTCTACATTTCTTGCGCCATATTTATATGCACAGTGGACAAGTAGTGCCGCTCTGCTTTCGGTAGCCGTATTCCTGCGCGGAGCTGGGGCTAGTAAGGGCATGTCTCGTCGGTACCTTTGAACTTGAACGCCAGGGGCTTGTCCCTGGCGCCTGGTCCTTTTGTCCAATAAGAGAATGAACTATTATGGGCTGTAGTAGAATAAAGGGATATTCCGTGTATATGTACAAGGAATATACAAGGGATATCAAACGATATACAAATACTATTAAATATATATCCATAAATAAATATATATATTCGGTTTAATCTGATCCTTCACAACAGCCGCCCCCTAATTAGTCCCACCTAATTAGCTAAGCAGAGACAGATTAACCGCACTGTCCACTACTCAATGTCCGCTGTAAGGTCAGTCAACTCACAGAGTCATAGGGTCATGGTCGTCATCAATAGTATCAGGGAGCCTTGGCAGTTCTATTAGCATCGCCACGGGTCGGGTGTAGGTCCGCCCTTGGACGAGCACTTCAGCTGCTCGGACCTTTCCATCGGCACCGGTGATCACTTTGCTTACGCGGCCAGCCGGCCACATAGCTCGGGGTAGTGACTGGTCGATAATCATGACGACTGTTCCTTCTGTCAAATTGTCTCTCTCTTTTACCCACTTCTGGCGGGTCTGTAGAGACGGTAGGTAGTGGAGTAGGAAGCTGTTCCAAAACTTGTCAGCCAGTACTTGACTGTACCTCCACATTCTTCGGCCGTTCGCTTCTTCAGGCCTGTACATTGTCTGTGGTAGCGCGGGGTCCAGCCGCCCCATCAAGAGGGTGTTGGGGGTGACTGGGTCGACATCAGCTACATCACTTGAGACGTAACCGAGGGGCTTTGAGTTCAATACTCCCTCGATCTCCGTGAGGACTGTCATTAGGACTTCTTCCGCCACAGTCTGGGCCCCAAGCACGGCGTACAGGGCTGTCGTTATGGAACGTACTTCTCGTTCCCAGGTTCCACCGAAGTGAGGTGCGTTCGGGGGATTAAACTGGAAGTCAATCTGGGATGGAGCGAGGTGGGTCTTAAGTTCTGGGCCCATAGCTTGGAAGCTCTCTCTCAGCTCTCTTTCTCCGCCTTTGAAGTTTGTCCCGTGATCAGACAACAATGTAGACGGTTTTCCTTTCCGTGATGTGAATCTTCGGAAGGCCATAAGGAATGAGTCTGTGCTCATGGTTGGGAGGAGTTCGATGTGTATCGCTCTGGTGGTCATGCATTTGAATACAATACCCCACCGCTTCTCGGTTCCTCTTCCTCTCTTTATATACAGCGGGCCAAAACAGTCCATACCGGTGGAGTGAAAGGGCTTGTCGCCGAGTCGGAGGCGACAGGGAGGTAGGTCAGCCATCCGGGGTATACTGGGCTGCGCGCGCCACTTACGGCAGTCTAGACAGGTTCGCTGGAAGCGCCGCACTGCTTCTCTCCCTTGCAGTATCCAATAACGACGTCTGATCTCCGCGAAGACTCTCTCTGCCCCTGCGTGGTGCACATCCTCGTCGTATTTCTTTATGATCAGCTCTGTGACCTTGTGTCGGCTGTTCAAGACTATCGGGTACTTAACGTCATCCGGTAGGTCTGGGGCTCTCCGCAGACGACCACCCACTCTGATGAGATTATGGGCGTCGCTCTCGGGGGCTAGGTGAAGCAGTCTGCTGTCTGATGGGACGGGCTTTGCTCCCTGTAGACAGGCTAGCTCATCGGGGAACGAGTCTCTCTGGGCTCGTTGTAGTAGAAGGAGTTCTGCTTCTTCGTAGTCAGCTGCTGAAATGTCAGTTGTGGGCTGAACCTCTGGGTGGTGCCACAGAAATGTCTTTAGCTGCGCACTCTCTAGGGTGAGGCAATCATCTAGAACCGGGTCTGTGGGGACGAGTGTGTGTGTCAACCCACAGAACATAGGTTTCTTGTTCTCTGCCTCCTCTTTGCTCGCCTCCCGTGGGGTGGGTGTAGGCCACTCTTCTTCGGGGAGCTTGAGGAACTCTGGCCCGTCACTGTAGAGGTTGTGACGGGTGAGGTCATCCAGGGACATTCCCCGGGTGATGACGTCAGCTGGGTTGTGTTTGGTGTCCACATACCGCCAGCTGGTTACTTCTGTTAACTCTTGAATCTCGGTGACTCTGACTCCCACGAAGACCTTGTATCTGCACGAATCAGACCGGATCCATGTGAGTATGGTCGTGGAGTCTGACCACAAGATTGTTCTTTGCACCGGGATGGTGAGTTCACGTTGGATTAACGTGGCGAGCTGCGCTCCTGCTAGGGCTGCGCAGAGCTCTAGGCGCGGGATAGATTGTTGCTTGCGTGGGGCTATTCTTGAGCGAGCCAGGATGAAAGCAGTATGTATTTCTCCTCCCTCCTCTCGGGCACGCAAGTAAGCCACCGAACCGTAGGCTACTTCGGAGGCGTCGCTGAATACGTGCAGGTCGATCTTGCATGTCTCTGGCCTCACTGTGGGTGGGAAGTAGCTGCGGCGTATATTAACACCTGGGAGTGAGCGGAGTTCCGTCTCCCACTCTCTCCATGTGGATACAAGGTGTTCGGGTATGGGATCGTCCCAGCCCTGGTCTTTGTCCCATAGCGCTCTTACAATCATCTTTGCCCTGGTGGTGTAAGGTAGAATACATCCCAACGGGTCATATTGTCTGGCGAGTGTTCTGTATACACTCCGTCTGGTGGTCGGTATTACCGTCGACCTTCCCTGCTCCTTGATCAGGGGTTTGTGTCTATAATGGAGCGAGTCTGTTTTGAAGTGCCAGACTAGTCCTAGTGTCATTTCTTGGGCTTCTCCTGGGATGGTCGCCATCCAGGTATCGCTGCTCGCGGCCTTGTCCTCGGGGGAGAGGCGGCGCAGTACTTGCGGGTCGCTGCTGGCCCACTGCCTGAGATCAAAGCCGCCTTTGATCAGGGAGGCGCGGAGCTTGAGTAGGAGAGCCTCGGCTTCTTCTGGCGTCGAGACGCTTTGTAAACAGTTGTCCACGTAGAAACTATTTGTCACACTTTGTTGGACCTCTTCATCTGCTGCTGGGTCCTCTGCGACGTGCTTTTGCAGTGCAAACGTAGCACAGCATGGGCTGCATGTGGTTCCGAAAGGGAGGACTTCCCATTGATAGATGGCTGGGTGCTCATCTCCGATCCTCTCTCTCCATAGGAACCGCAGCAGGGGCTTGTCCTCCTCCACTAGTCTCACCTGCAGGAACATCCCTTTGATGTCGCCGCTGATAGCCACCTTGTCCTGGCGGAAGCGTAGTAGCACGCCTAGTAGGGAGGGGCCGAGTGTTGGGCCGGCCAAGAGTTCTTTATTCAGATTTTGTGATCCGATCTGGTAGCTGCAGTTAAACACAATGCGATCCTTGCCGTTGTGGTGGACCTTGTGGTGCGGCACGTACCATGATTCGGTCGTCTGATCGGCCTCTTTAATGTCAATTTTCTTTATGTGTCCCGCTGTGATTAATTTGTTAATCTCAGCGCAGTACACAGCTTCTTGAGCGGGGTCTTTGGCTAGGCGCCGCTCTGTGTTCAATAGATACCGCTCCGTCGCCTCTTTTGTAGCACGAAAGGTGGGCATTCCCTCTCGCCTCAGGAGTGGAGTTGCGTATCTCATCACTCCGTTGACGTTGACTCTCTTTGTCCCGTGCTCGAGGAGGGCTATAGCGTAGATATCTTCCTTAGAACGAATGTCTTTCTTTTCGTTCTTAAAGGGCATTGTCTCTAGTGTCCATAGCCTCTCGACATGCTGCAGGAGTGTGGTGTCTCCTTCTGTCGCTCTGGAGTGGAGGCAGCTAGTGGCTGCTGTTCGGTTAAGAGACTTGGCGAGGGGGCCTTGTAATGTCCATCCTAGGCGGGTCTCGACTGCTGCAGGGCAACCTCTGGGTCCTGTATGGACCCGGTCTATCGGGACTATGAGGTCTGCATGGTCGGAGCCTATCAGCAGGGTCGGGGTGGCACCGTCTATGAGCGGTATAGGTAGTTGACGCAGGTGCACATATTTATCCATCAGTTTGGTGATGGGGTAGGTGTACTGCGATAGTCCTATTTCTTGGCTGGTGAAAGCATTAGTAATCCTGTACCGTCTCTCTGGCTGCCCGCTTGCTGCGATAGTGAAGGAGACATTCTCGCCCTTTATCGTCTTTAGATCTCTTCTTATTGTCCGAATCGTCATCTGGTTCTCGCTCCCCCGCAGCCCCAGCTGGGCCGCAGCGGACGCGAGGAGAAGGGTCTTCTCTGACCCGTCATCAAGGACGGCGTAAGTGTCCATGATCTTATCTTGGTAACTCAGTGTTACACGGACCACCTTTAAGAGCACCTGGGCGCCGCTGCTGCTAGCGGGGTCAATGTACATAACACTTGCCTTTGTGCTGTTGGATGGTACAGGCTTTCTTTTGTTACTGTCGTGTAGGACATCCAGATGGGCTCCGTCACACCGACTACACCTCTTCTTTAGGCGGCACTCGGCTGCCATGTGACTGCGCGCACATCGGTAACAGCGCCTGTTGGACTTTATCCAGTGACTTACTTCTTCAGCGGTCATCTTCTTGAACTGGTCACATTGTGACAACCAGTGTTCCTTCTCGCAGTACGGGCACACCATCTTCCACTTCTCTTTCATCGAGGGGGTACTGTGGTTCTTGCTGCTCGGTACTGATTCTGATTGGTGCATGACAGTCACCGATCTTCGGCCATCGTTTACTCTCCTAGGTCCCTCTCTGGAGCTTGGCGTGCACCGCACGAACGTATCCAGCCGTAGGCTGCTGACTTCTCTCGCCAGGAAGTCGGCTAAGTCCAGGAGGGATGGCTCGGGACCGTTAGGATCACGGTGGTCTCTTTGCCGCCTGAAGCGCTCCTGTCGGGCGGGCGGCAGCTTCTCTAAAATCCTCTCGACGTTCGAGTTTGCGTATAGTTCGTGCATACCCTTTTCTCGTTGCGCCCCCAGCATCCCTACCAGGGATTGTACTTTTATAGACAGGTCGTCTAGTGAGCGATTGTCTGTTGCTGGGGGTAGGCGGTCAATATGCCTTATCTCCTGTATTACGTAATCCCATATACGTCCATATCTCTGGTCCAGCGCTGCTAGAGCCGCGGTGTATGGGGTCGTAGAGGTGGCATAGGCCAGCGCTATGTTGTGCGCTCGGGGCACTTTCAGGTGCTTCAATAATATTGCATACTTGTGGCGTTCATCAGCGACATCCACCATCATTGTCTCTAAGCACATCCGGAGCTCCGTGTACTGTGCTCGATTCTCATGGGTGAAGTCTGGAAACGTCGGTGTGCCAATGTATGACGCCATGGATGGCTGGCACATCGGTGAGCGTTGGAAGAGAGGCCTCCTGGGCGAGTCTCTTCTTACGCCTCTCGGTGGGCTGGTACTGGCAGGGTACCATGGCCCGCTGGTCCAGGTGCTATTCCTCGGGACTGGTCGTGCGTCATGCTCACCCGTGAGTCGAGTCGGGGGTCTGTAGCGCAGAGCCGCGGGGGTATAGCCTGGGCTGTACTGGACCTCCTGGTCCTGTGGAGTAATGTGCTGCTGTCGGGCTTGACTCTCCTCTTCTCCCTCTTCTTCTTCTGCCAGGTCACCTAGATCCTGTAGTCGTCTATTTAGCCTCTCCGCGGTGTCCGCTGTTCCTTCCTTGTAGCTGGGTCTCACTTGGACCGGTCGGGGAATGAGTTTGGAGGGGGGTGTAGACTCTCTCTGGTGGTTGAGTTCAAGGTCGCCTGCTCGGTTAGGGGAGGGTGCCCTTGACGTGTGTCTTGACGAGGCTCTGGAACCCCTTGTGGAGGGAGGGGGTGTTGCCCTGGTGATCAGCTGCTCCATTAGCTGCGCTTGTAGTCTGTCGCGCTCGGCTTCGCGCTTGGTGAGATCTGCTTCTCTTTGGGCACCGGCAGCGGCGCGCTGGGCGTCGGCCCGGTCTCTTGCCATATTCTCTTCCGTCTGAAGGCGTCTCAGCTCCAGACGTATGTGCTCTTCTTCGCTCCGTTGCTGTGTTTGGAGTCGATCGCGTTCACCCTGAAGTCGATCTCGTTCACCCTGAAGTCGATCGCGTTCGGTAGAGGCTGTCAGGCTGGCGAGGAACGCCTGTGACAGCATCCTCTCCGCCTCGCTGGGGGAAGACGCTTGTAGAGGTGAGCCGCTCCTGGCTGTACTCGTTGGGGAGTCCTGGAGCTCTATCTCCTCGGCGCTCTCCTCATCTTGTTCCGTGCAGAGTTCCACCTCTGGAGGGTTGTCTTCCTCCCGGAGCTCTGGGGGGACTACTTCTTCGGTCTTGGCGGGGGGTAAAGTCGTGTCAGTTCCCTCCTGGTCCCCACCGTGAGCTTGGTCAGTTACATTAGAACCCACTAGGGCCTCTGTGGTCGGGGTATCCTGGTTGATAGGGTCGGACATAATTTTACTTTCTACTTTTACTGCGTTTACTGTTTGTAGAAGGCTAGGTAGTTTACTGACAGCGTAATCCTCTAAGTACTGAGGTGGCTGTCGTCTACGTTGCGGGCGTTCTACTTTAGGAGGACCGTTTCGTGGAGTGTTCATCATAGGCCATTTCAATATTAATACCACTATATTAATATTACACTGATTACCATCCGGCTCGAAGGACCAATTGTAACTGAGGGGTACAATTCCCTGACTGTATTGATAAGTATGGTATCATTAAACCACTACCGCTTTATGTACTTTAATTACTGGCCATACAGTACACGATATCTAAGTATGATGAACACTTTCCCACATATGAAATCAGGTCCACACAAAGGTAATAGTCAAATATTTAATATATAGCAAAGGGTACATATAATAGTTACTTATTACATTTATGATTTGAATGCACTTGTAAGGCAAATGAGTATTCGTAGGCAAATCAACACTGAATGTCCAATCTCTGGTTACACAGGAAGCAAGTATACAACCTGGCTCTTAGGGAATTATAACGATGGTCACTTAATGATTATAGCTGGATAATATACTGAAGGGGTCCCGCCGGTTGTAAGCCAGTAGGGGGGGTAGGAGAGCCGTCGGCTGTATCCCGTCTGGTCAACGATTTCTAGGGAGAATTCAGGTACAGAACACAGTGCCCGTAGAATCTTGATCCGCAGATTAATACACTTGGGCTCTCTTGTAGACGATAGCTGTAGCTGTCGGTCCACAACGAAGAAGAAGCGAGGCGACCTCAGTCTGGTCTGAGCGCCGTCTCACCTTGGCTCCTCTCGGGGTAAATCCAACACTCACCGGTGTTGGCGATTATCCGCTCCACAAATCAAAGCACCAAAGCAAATAGATATTCCATGCCGTATAGGGCTCAGCAGTCGTCGGGGTAGGTAATCCAATGTGCAGGTCCACTCGTCCTCGCCTAGAACTCCTCGGATGAAAGCACCACGTGTGGTCTGCCCAACCTGGTTAAGACTCTAGATAACGCGAGGAAGCGATGGGGGTGCTGCTCACTTTAGAACTCTAACCGTACGATGCACCATACATAATAGACTATTATTACTTAATAGAAATACGGTGCCAAACTCTGGCAATTCAGCTATTAATTCGCACGAGGTCTCACTGCTATTCTAAGGCCAAACAGGCCATACTACACCGCACGCGGTATCGTGGGGTGAGGCTTCACGTCTTGTTACTTAGTTGGGTAGGAGGGTAAAGGACTAAGAGGAATTCTACATTTCTTGCGCCATATTTATATGCACAGTGGACAAGTAGTGCCGCTCTGCTTTCGGTAGCCGTATTCCTGCGCGGAGCTGGGGCTAGTAAGGGCATGTCTCGTCGGTACCTTTGAACTTGAACGCCAGGGGCTTGTCCCTGGCGCCTGGTCCTTTTGTCCAATAAGAGAATGAACTATTATGGGCTGTAGTAGAATAAAGGGATATTCCGTGTATATGTACAAGGAATATACAAGGGATATCAAACGATATACAAATACTATTAAATATATATCCATAAATAAATATATATATTCGGTTGAATCTGATCCTTCACAACAATTACGCAGGAGATAATTAATACCACCTGTATCATAAGAATTATATATGGTACACTAGTAGGGCAGCTGGAGATACTAAGAGGGTCCCTCCGGTTGTAGGCCAGCAGGGGAGAGGATTTGTCGGTAGCAGAAAGTCTGGGTCAACGAGGAATAAGGAGACTCCAGGTACAGGAGACAGTGCAATAATCCCTTGATCCGCAGACAAACAACAGCTATTCTCCGGTATGCAGTGCCGCATGGAGGAAAGCTAGCCAGCCTCAGGGGTCCTAGAGGCGGGCTCGACGGTGCTCCTCACAGGGTAAATCCCACACAGCAGTGGGTGTAGACGATTCTCCGCTCCAACAGCTACAGGACCAAAGCAAATATAATCCAGCCGAAAAGGGCTCTGTAGTCGTCGGGGTAGGTTATCCAGTGTACATATCCACACGGTTCTCGTCTAGGGCTCCTCGGATGACGGCACCAGGTTAGGCCGCCCAGCCTGGATAAGCACACTAGCTCGGTACGAGGAAACGTTGGTAATGCTGGTCACTGTAGAACGGTAGCCGCACGATACACTATACATAATAGACTATTACTTAATAATAGAATAGGTCGAACTCGACGATACAGCGTTAAACTCTGACACTTCAGCTATCAATTCGCACGCGGTCTCAAGGCTCTATTTTGGGGCAAAACGGGCCCACTTCACAGCACGTTGTATCGTGGTGTGAGGCTTCAACTTATTGGTTAACTAACTGCTGTATTCACCTGCGCCGTATTTATACGTAAGGTGAACAATCTAGTACCAGCCTTATTTCTGTCTCGTATTCTTGCGCAGAACCGGGCATGTCCAGGCATGTCTTAGCGGTGACTTTGAACTAGACATTGGGGGGTATGGCCGTGGCGCCTAGGGGATCGCTTCCAATAGGAGAACGAATATTATGGTCTGTCCTGTACCAGGTAAAGGGATATTCCGTGTATATGTACAAAGAATATACAAGGGATATCAAACGATATACAAATATTATACATGGGATCTCAGGCAATAAATATATATATTCGGTTTAATCTGACCCTTTGTAACAGCCGCCTCCTAATTAGTCCGCACCTAATTAGATAAGCAGAGACAGATTAACCGTCTTGTCCACTACTCAATGTCCGTTGTGAGGAGTAGGGCAATTCACAAAGTCAGTGGGTCATGGTCGTCATTAAGCGAGTCGGGGAGCCTTGGCAACTCTATCAGCCTCGCCACGGGTCGGGTGTATGTCCGCCCCTGGACGAGCAGTTCTGCCGCTCTGACCTTTCCGTCGGCACCAGTGATCACTTTGCTTATGCGGTCGGCCGGCCACACAGCTCGGGGTAGTGTGTCCACTTTTAAGTTGTCCCCGTCCTTGACCCGCTTCTGACGGGCTGGAAGGGATGGTAGGGGGGTTAGGAGGAAGCGGGCCTGAGACTGCTTTGATCTGTGCTTGGCTGCGCCTCCACCTCCTCTGTCTGTTTCTCTTGTTTGCTCTGTACCCCGTCTGAGGAGGGGCCGGTTCCGGCCGCCCCATCAAGGAGTCGCTTGGGGTGCTGGGTTCGAGGTCAGCTACGTCTGGAGCGCAGCTGAGGGGGGTGGAGTTCCGAACTCCCTCTTGTGCCCACGGTTCTCTCACAGGCCTCTCGCTTAATGTCAATAGTCTCTCAACGGGCTGTATGAGGGAGTGGCCGGTGTCGCTCGCCTTTGTGTGTAGGCAGCGTGTAGACGTGGGTTGACTGTCAAGTCCGTAGAGGGGGCCCTGGAGCGTCCACCCCAGTCGGGTCTGAACCGCGACTGGGCATCCTTTGGGTCCGATGTGGGCCGCCTCAATTGGGAGAATGAGGTCCGCGTGGTCGGAGCCGATGAGCAGGGTCGGTGTGGCGCCGTCGATAAGCGGTATAGGTAGTTGACGTAGGTGCACATACTTCGCCATCAGCTGTGGGATGGGGTAGGTGTACTGTGATAGGCCTATGTCGTGGCTGGTGAAGACGTTGGTAATACTATACTGCTTCTCGGGCTGGTCCACCGCTGCTATCTTGAAGGAGACCTTTTCACCCGTTATGGTCTTCTGGTCCCTTCTGATGGTACGTATTGTCATGGTACCTTTGGCACCCCGCAGGCCCAACTGGGCTGCGGCAGAAGCGAGGAGGAGAGTCTTTTCAGACCCATCGTCCAGGACGGCGTAAGTGTCCAGGATCTTGTCCTCGTAGCTCAGGAGCACTCTGACCACTTTGATGAGCACTCGGGGGGTCCCGCTATGCTGGTCAATGTGGAGCACTCCTGTTGGTCGGTTACTTTGGATCGTCTGGGGTGGTGCCGACTCGCGGTCGTCCGAGTAGCACCGTGACTCCCAGTGTCTGCTGTAGCAGTCGGTACAGTAGGGAGCGGTCTGGTGGATCTTTGGTACTGGTGCCACCACCTCGGCCTGGTACATTACCGTGATGGGCCCACTTTGTTGTCCTGGCGGACGCCTGTTGATGTCATGCAGGACCTCCAAGTGGGCGCCGCCGCACCTGCTGCACTTCTTCTTCAAGCGGCACTCAGCTGCCATATGGCTGCGCGCGCAGCGGAAGCAGCGGCGGTGGTCTTTGATCCACTGACTCACCTCGTCCGTGGTCAGCTTCCCGAAAGTGTCGCATTGATACAGCCGATGTTCCCCTTCACAGTACTGGCATTCAATCTTCCACTCCTCTTTCGTCGAGGGGGTGTTGTGGTTCTTGTGCTGCAGTACTGATTCGGCTTGGTGCATAACGGTCACCGACCGGCGGTTATCATTTGATCCCCGAGGTCCTGGTCTTGGGCTTGGTCCACTCCACACGAACGTGTCCAGTCGTAGGCTGCTGACTTCTCTCGCGAGGAAGTCAGATAAGTCTAGGAGGGATGCCTCTGGGCCGTTGGGGTTGCGGTGGTCTCTCTGCCGCCGAAAACGCTCTTGTCGGGCGGGAGGGAGCTTCTCTAATATTCTTTCTACATTAGAGTTAGCGTACAGTTCGTATATCCCCTTTTCCTTTTGGGACCCCAGCATCCCTACCAGGGACTGTACCTTGATAGAGAGGTCGTCTAATGCTCTGTTGTCTCTGGCTGGGGGGAGACGGTCGATGTCTCTTATCTCTTGTATCACGTAGTCCCATATGCGTCCATAACGTTGGTCGAGGGCTACTAGAGCCGCGGTGTATGGGGTACTTGAGTTGGAATATGCCAGCGCTATATTATGCGCTCTGGGCACCTTCAGGTGCTTGAGTAGGATAGCATACTTGTACGTCTCATCGGGGACATCGGACATCATTGTCTCTAAGCACATTCGTAGCTCTGTGTACTGTGCTCTGTTCTCGTGTGTGAAGTCCGGGAACGTCGGTGTGCCAAGGTACGATGCCATGGATGGCTGGCACATCGGTGAGCGTTGGGGGAGAGGCCTCCTGGGCGAGTCTCCCCGTACGTGTCGTCGTGGGCTGGTACTTGGTGGGTACCGAAGCCCGGGTACCCAGGTGCTGTTCCTCGGGGCTGGCGGTGCGTCAAACTCACCCGTGAGTTGAGTCGGGGGTTTGTAGCGCAGTGCCTCGGGGCTGACGTCTGGGCTGTACTGGGCCTCCTGGTCCAGAGTACGTTGCTGCTGGTCGGGGCTGTACTGGGCCTCCTGGTCCAGAGTACGTTGCTGCTGGTCGGCTTGACATTCCTCCTCTTCCTCTTCCTCTTCCTCTGCTAGGTCCTGGAGTCTTCTGTTCAGTCTCTCGGCGTGGTCCGGTTCTTCCCGGTTGCTGGGTCTCGTATGGACCGGCCGGGGAGGGGGTTCGGAGACGTGGACAGGATCCTCCTGTTGGCGGGGTCCCGGGTCGCTAGGAATGTGTCCTAGACCCTTGTCGTGATGATCTCCGGGAGCTCCGTGCGGAGAGAGGGGGTGTCGCCATGGCAATCAATTTGTCCATCATCTGCGCCTGCAGCCGGTCGCGCTCTGCCTCGCGCTGGGCATGGGCGGCGTCGCGCACTGCTTCGCGCTGGGCATTGGCGGCGTCGCGCTGTGCATTGGCGCTGGCATGGGCGGCGTCGCGCTGTGCATTGGCGGCGGCGCACTGTGCATCGGCGCGGCTTCTTTCAATGTTCTCTTACGTCTGAAGGCGTCTGGTCTCCAGTCTTATGCGGTCGTCTTCACTCCTTTGTTGCGCCTGGAAGCGCTCTCGCTCGGTTGCAGAATGTTCGCGTTCACTGAGGGCTTGCGCTTGGAGTTGCGCGTGAAGGCGCTCTCGTTGGTCTGCAGCTTGTTCGCGCTCGCTCGTCTGTTGCGCTTGAAGTCGATCGCGTTCGGTGGAGGCTGCCAGGGTGGCGATGAATGCCTGCGCCAGCATCTTGTCCGCTTTGCTGGGGGAAGACACCGGCGGAGGTGATCGGCTTCTGGCAGTGCTCGTTGGAGATCCGTTCTCCTGTCGCGCTCCGAGGAGGTCCATCTCCTGGGTGTGCGTCTCTTCTGGTAGTGGGTCGGGTTCGGTCCCTGGAGGGCTTTCTTTATCCTGGAGCTCTCCGGGGACTGTCTCGTCGACGTTGGCGGGGGGTAAAGTCATGTCAGGCCCCTCCTGGTCCCCCCCGTGAGCTTGGTCAGTTACGTTAGAACCCACTAGGGTCTCTACTGGCAGGGTCGCCTGTTCGGTAGGGTTTGACATACTTTTACTATCCGCTTTTTCCACGTTTAACGTCTGTATAAAGCTAGGTAGGTCTCAAGGCTCTATTTTGGGGCAAAACGGGCCCACTTCACAGCACGTTGTATCGTGGTGTGAGGCTTCAACTTATTGGTTAACTAACTGCTGTATTCACCTGCGCCGTATTTATACGTAAGGTGAACAATCTAGTACCAGCCTTATTTCTGTCTCGTATTCTTGCGCAGAACCGGGCATGTCCAGGCATGTCTTAGCGGTGACTTTGAACTAGACATTGGGGGGTATGGCCGTGGCGCCTAGGGGATCGCTTCCAATAGGAGAACGAATATTATGGTCTGTCCTGTACCAGGTAAAGGGATATTCCGTGTATATGTACAAAGAATATACAAGGGATATCAAACGATATACAAATATTATACATGGGATCTCAGGCAATAAATATATATATTCGGTTTAATCTGACCCTTTGTAACAGTTAGAGTACTAGAACGGCAAAAAGTAACTTCGTTACTGTAACGCGTTACTTTGTTAGTCCCAACACTGGTAGCCAGCCCACAGCTTCTTTTCACCTGGCAGCGCGGACTCTCACTGGGGGAGTGTAACGTGTGGAAGGTCACACTACCTCCCTGTTGAAGTGCCACAGACAACGAGTGACACTTTTAATAATGACATCCTGTTCTCTCTATCACTTGTATGATATAAAGGTTTAAGCATATTATGTTTATTGTATATATCTGTTTTAAATCTAGGCATATGTTACTGTATGTGTCTATATGTGATATGTATTCATATATATATATGTGTATATGTATATATATGCATATACGCTTTGCACAAGTATCTAGGTCTGGGCTGGTATGCACAGTCGGAATACAAGAGACAGAGGCCTCTGTGCTATGGAGCAGGTATGTGCAGGGAGGTGGTCACAGAGCGTTTGACCTTGACAGTGGGTAAGGAGACAGAGAAAGCCGGGACCCGTAGCAGATGGACTAGGGGCTTTCCCAGCACAAAGAAAGAAAAGGAGGAGTTCATCTTTACTGAAAGTGTTATGTGTTATACGTTGATTGGCTAGTAGAATGACATCACTATGACATCACTGTTTTTAGACCAATAGCAAAGAGGTCTTGATATGATATATAAGTGACTGCTCCAGCTTCGAGAGCTCACATTTTCAGTTTTTTTAAGCCAGGAAATGTCAAGCGGTGTAAGGGGCATGGCCTGGCAACTTTTGAGTATACCTCCCTAGGAAGTATACTCTTTAGATTTAGATTTTTCCATTCTTAGACTTCAGACAATACAAAGAGAGTTTTTGCTATGCTAAGAGAGAGATGTTTTGTTTTATACTTCTTTTTAACTGAGTTGGACATTTCCAATGAAGTCTCTTTTGTAACTTGCTTTTTCTAAATAAACAACTTTTTTATAATATCTATTGAGTTCGTGGACTGCTTTCTATCGCAATGGGCCACGACGCTGGCCGCGCCCTGCTTTCATCTGAGGTGACTATGTTCTGGTAGCCTGAAATACAGATTGAATCAATAGCTGGTTAATGCTTTTCAGCTAAAGTTATATAAAGGATTTATATATACATATGGCAATGTTTGATGTTTGCGGGTTCCGGTATCTCTGTGTTCGACGGGCTCTGTCAAGTTTGTGGGAAACTGATGGTCTAGTCACTGCATGACCGGATGATCGGTACCACGGACGGATGGGCCTGTCGAATTGATAAGGGGTACTGGGGCTTGCAAATAATGATTAAGTGTTAGTACGCTAATATTACACTATTGGCAGTAGTAAAACTTATTAAACAGTGAAGTAATATAACCAGACTTTCAAATGAGCAGTATTACAGGCCTTTCCTCACAAATGAGGATAGTGGCGGTGATGACGGTGACGTAATATCATCAGGCTTTCAGAGAAGCAGCATTACAGGCATTTCGTAAAATGATGATAATAATGATGGTAATGATAATAATAATATTATTGTTATTATAGGCAGGGCCGCCTCAGGGGGTGTGCGAGCAGTGCGGTCGCACAGGGCCTCGCGGGAAGGGGGGCCTTGCACAAAAAAAAATAAAACAAAATAAAAAGAAAATATCTTTTATTTATTATTTTTTAAAAAAATTTAAATTTTTTTTTTAATTTGAATGAAAAAATTTTGCGAGGCCCCCCTTTCCGCGAGGCCTTTTTTCATCACAGACCTAAAATCCAGTTTTGCTTATATGCTTATATATTTCACATTAGACACGTTCCTGGCTCTGAGGCTCTGCAGGCAGCAGAATTGGTTTCAATGAGGGGAGGGGTTACAGCCAGGTAAGGTAGCGTCTGTTGAGTTCATTGTGTGTGTCTGTGTGCGTGCCGGGGGGGGGGGGGGGGCGTGAACCGACTCATTGCCAGACGTGAGCGATTCGACTCACGCTCACGGCAATGAATCGGCTCTTATGAACGAGTCGCTCATGACCACTAGCGTCTGACTATTTCGCGCGTGCAGCATTGGAGCCTAGGTTATGCCAGCCAAGATGAAGAGGACATCCTTCGGCAGATGGACTGAAGATGAAAGTTGTTGCATGTTAGACAGTTCAGTCAGGCTAGCCATCCCGGCTAAAGACAGGGACAGCTAGTTAGCTTTAGCTACGTTATAATATTAAGTGTGGTTCAGTCGGGATATAGCCATGATGATGTCGGCTAGTAGCTAGCTTAGCTAAAGGCTAACTAGCGTTAGCTAACCTAGAGACAGCGCGTGCAGCATTGTTATGCCAAGATGAAGAGGATGGTCGTTCGGCAGATGAACTTCGTCAACTCCACGCGGTTGTCTCCATCCTCTTGGACGTTTGGTGAGTTTTTAATGCACTCTATTCTATTCCCGCCGTGGATATCTCTCTCTCTCTCTCTCTCTCTCTCTGGAGCCAAACTGGCCGACTAGCTGTTGTAGTACTAGTAGCTAACGGTGTGTGGCCTGGTGTCAGCACCTGTATTGCTTTTCTCATGTTGTACAGTTTTTCAGTGGTAGCCGCATAGCTTGCTTCTGCGTTAGCTAATGGTTAGCGATAGCCGGGTTGAGCTCCAGCAGCCAGTTAGCTGTTTAGCTACGACGTTAGCTGCCGGCTGCGCTCGGCTGGGAACGTTAGTTTGATGCTATCAGTTAGCCTAGAGTTAGCTGTTAGCTTGTGCTACGACCATTGACATTAGCCGTGAGAATAGCAGGGGGTTCTGGCACTCTGACTACGACATCATCTTTGACAGAAGATGTAGTCGGGCCTGCACCATGACAAGGCTCCGGCCATAGCTTCTTTTTGACCCGCCAGCGAGAGGCCTTTCGTCAACGTGGAGACCTGTGTTGCAACCTTTCGCCCTGCGTTCCTCGTGCAGGTAAGATGTCATGACATTACCCCACTCTTCCTTCCTTCCCCTCCCGAATGTTTTGTTAATAACGATGTTTTTTTCCAGGCAAAACATATGTTACTTCACAACATTTGGAGATACAACATGTGCTGTGTATGAATTGTCTTGGTCGTTTGTGTAGCTTGGGTAGCGTTGGGCTATTGGCCAAAGCTGTGTGTGGCCTGGTGTCAGTACCTGGCTAGCCTATTTAGCTGAATGCTGTTTAGCTGTTTTCTCTGGTATAGACCCTCTTCTCTTTGGATTTAAGTGTTGATCTTTGTCCTTTTGGATCTATGTATATTCATGTTGCCTTTGTGAAGTTATCTTTTCCTTCTGTTTTGTTCTTCCATTAAAAGTTGAATATCCTTTTAGGGGCTCATCTTTGCTTATCTCTCTCATACATGCTCTCTCTCTAACACACACACACACGACAAACACACATGCTCTCTCTCTCTCTTTCTAACACACACAGTCTGCCTATGGCTGCCTTTCTCGATGGCTAGGCTGTGCTCGCTGAGTCTGTACCTAGTCAAGGATCTTCAGTCACAGTGCTCAGGTATTCTGCCACTGTGTACTCTCTGTTTAGGGCCAAATAGCATTTCAATTTCTTTCCAATGTGTGTCTCTCTCTCTCTCTCTCTCTCTCTCTCTGTACACTGTATATTGACTGTAGAACGGGAGCTCTCTCTCGCTCTCTCTCTTGCTATATGTTGACTGTATCATGCCCAGCCTCGGGCAGCGCTATTATTTAAGAATATGTTGACTGTATGAAAAAATAATAAATAAAAATTATATATATATATATATATATATATATATATATATTTTTTTTTACCTTTTGGGGGGGGGGGGGGGGGGGGGGGGGGGCTCGCGTTTAAATCTCGCACAGGGCCTCGCATTTCTCCCAGGCGGCCCTGATTATAGGCAATAAGAGTTCTCCCAGACATACATTCGGTTTATTACAAACAAAGAAGAGGTTAACAACTCTTCTATGCTTACATGTCATATCAACTGGATATAACTAAACTAGTGACTATGAAGTAAGCTTGACAGAAATAGTAATTGACCCGAGAACTTAGCAAGTTTAGCACCTCGCTGGGGGATATCGGGCGGCCAAAGGGTTATATCTCAAGTAAGTGATTCTGAGATAGATAGAGACATCCCATCGGCATTCAACATGGCGTCCCTGAGTTAGGGCTGAGATCGGTATGAGATAACAGCCAAAATAAAATAAACTAGAAATATTGATAACAGAGAACCCTGAAATGAACAAATTACAAAAGTGAGTTTAAACCTTACTTGAATGTGCTATTACCAGCACCTAGGGAGCTAAAACCTTCCGCTTTAGAATACACCAGACAAAGGATATTGATCTGTATGGCCCTCAGTGGAAAGCAGTGGCAAATTAAAAGGCATCTGCGTTGTGTGGGCATTGCTGGTGGAGCGGTTGAGGCCGCAAAATTGGATTAAAGAAAAAGAAAGTAAAAAAAAAAACCTCTCTAAAATGTCTGGCAGTTTAGAGAGAAATCAGCGCAGCCATACAGGCTGGCATTGCCGGCTAACTAGCCAGTGCTAACAGGAGGCTACCTAGCCCGAGACTACAGGAGGCTACATAGCCCGAGTCTACAGGAGCGCCGGCTAACGAGCCAGTGCTAACAGGAGGCTACATAGCCCGAGTCTACAGGAGTGCCGGCTAACGAGCCAGTGCTAACAGGAGGCTACCTAGCCCGAGACTACAGGAGGCTACATAGCCCGAGTCTACAGGAGCGCCGACTAACGAGCCAGTGCTAACAGGAGGCTACATAGCCCGAGTCTACAGGAGCGCCAGCTAACGAGCCAGTGCTAACAGGAGGCTACCTAGCCCGAGACTACAGGAGGTTACATAGCCCGAGTCTACAGGAGCGCCGGCTAACAAGCCAGTGCTAACAACCGGCTAACAAGCCAGAGCTAACTAGCTCACAACAGGCTAACGAGCCAGTGCTAACAGGAAGTGAACTGGCCCTAGCCAGACAAGAGCTAACTAGCTCACAACAGGCTAACGAGCCAGTGCTAACAGGAAGTGAACTGGCCCTAGCCAGACAAGAGCTAACTAGCTCACAACAGGCTAACGAGCCAGTGCTAACAGGAAGTGAACTGGCCCTAGCCAGACAAGAGCTAACTAGCTCACAACAGGCTAACGAGCCAGTGCTAACAGGAAGTGAACTGGCCCTAGCCAGACAAGAGCTAACTAGCTCACAACAGGCTAACAAGCCAGTGCTAACAGGAAGTGAACTGGCCCTAGCCAGACAAGAGCTAACTAGCTCACAACAGGCTAACAAGCCAGGAGCTAATTGATGGCTAACTAGCCAAAAGTGAATTGATGGCTAACTAGCCAAGAGCTAACTAGCTCACAACAGGCTAACAAGCCAGGAGCTAATTGATGGCTAACTAGCCAAGAGCTAACTAGCTCATAACAGGAGGCTACCAAGCCAGAGCTAACAGAAGCTAACAGGAGGCTACCAAGCCAGAGCTAACAGAAGCTAACAGTGGGCTACCAAGCCAGAACTAACAGAAGCTAACAGAAGGCTACCAAGCCAGAGCTAACAGAAGCTAACAGGAGGCTACCAAGCCAGAGCTAACAGAAGCTAACAGGAGGCTACCAAGCCAGAGCTAACAGAAGCTAACAGGAGGCTACCAAGCCAGAGCTAACAGAAGCTAACAGGAGGCTACCATGCCAGAGCTAACAGAAGCTAACAGGAGGCTACCAAGCCAGAGCTAACAGAAGCTAACAGGAGGCTACCAAGCCAAACCTAATGTGGGGCAGGTCTCGAGGATATGGCCAAAGAGGCAGATGGTTGGGGGAAGCAGTGATCAGCGCGATCTCAAGCATAAGGAGTACAGAGCACCAGGAGATCTGTCTCATGATGGAACCTAAGGACCATGAAGCAATAACCCTGGCCTTGGATAAAGCAGGGGAGGGTGAGGAAGACGAGGACGATGAGCCTGCATCAGTACCGCTCACTCCCCCTCCGAACACTAAGGGGTCGGGAACCGTCCCCAGGAAGGAAGGGTTCAATTCCCAGAACTCCTCCCGAACAACGGAGAGAGGGAGATCATCCACACCAAGGAGACCGGCAGTACAGATCGGACCTGAAGGATCAGAACCTGCCCTATCTTAGGCCAGGAGCATTCTTAGACGGGGGGGGCTGTCCCCCGGAGTCGGTGGACGACGCAGCAAATAGCAAACAGGAATATACTGACCCAGATCAGAACTCAGAAATGGAGGAAGACCGGGATAGGTCAAGCTCCAGAGCATCCTCAAGGTCCTCATCTAGATCAAGATCTAGGGAGAGAGTTCGGTACCCAAGGGACGAACCTCCTAGACCGAACAAGAGAGCTAAGCCGGCCAAACTGAGACCTATCAGCAAGGGGCCTTCTCTGAAAGCTCTCCTGGAGCTCAGGATTGGAGGACGTCTCCGACGAAGGTGAAGGAGAATGGGCAGGCGATGAAACAGGGGATATTATGCCCGCATATCCTGTGACATGGAGACGGAGAGACATCGGCCTGGACCCAAGTTACAGGGCAACGAGAGCCCTGAATGGACCTGAAAGAGAGAAAAGAAATGAGTCCTCTGTGGACTATATCTGTGATGTCCTGCATGGCCTACGGACAGGGTCACACGACCAGGCCAACCACACTTCAATAGAGGACTGCTGCTACAATTATCGGGGACCCGTGGGGTCGCCCGAGAAGTGACAATTCGACGTACCTCAAACTACGGGAGAGATCCAAGAGATCAGAGGGGGTGACCATAAGAACCATGACATTGTGTTCTTCAGACGACGACAACTGGGTGCATTGGCCGGGAACAACAGATGCAAGTCTTCCCGCCGGCTACCAGGGTAACAGGGAACCAAGATGACAGAGGGGGTGTGGAGAGTCACAGCCACGTGACCCCGCAATCGCCATCTCGTCCCCCAGTACAGACGCTATTAAGACAGTGGAAAATGACCGACCAGGATGACAGAGGCGGTGTTGAAGTGCCACAGACAACAAGTGACACTTTTAATAATGACATCCTGTTCTCTCTATCACTTGTATGATATAAAGGTTTAAGCATATGTTTATTGTATATATCTGTTTTAAATCTAGGCATATGTTACTGTATGTGTCTATATGTGATATGTATTCATACAGACAGACAGACAGACAGGGTCTCAGGAGGTAGAGCAGACAGACAGACAGACAGACAGACAGACAGGGTCTCAGGCTCTTCCCAGCAGCGCGTCGAAGTGTCCTTGAGCAAGACACTTGCTAAACCCCCAACTGCTCCCGATGAGCAGGTCGGCACCTGGCGCGGTCGCCGCCTCCGCCGTCGGTGTGTGAATGTGAGGCATATACGCTGTAAAGCGCTTTGGATAAGAGCTGTTATATAAATGCAGTCCATTTAAAAAAAGACCCAATTTTATTTCCTGTTGCTAATGCAATAACTGACAGGAAAAATACATTTGCGTTCAAACGCTTCAATCGTGGTAGAAGTGGTAAAGGTTATGAATTGTACCACCTTTGTACTTGAATAATACCGTGGTACAATTTAAATAATGATGCAGATGGTATTGGCATAATTTTAGGTCACTATCAGGGGCGTAATTACGGGGGGGGGGGACATGTCCCCTGCATGTTTTCAGAAGGCAGTTATTGTCCCCTCCACTTTTTTACCGTCCAAAACAATGTTACACGATAACAAACGGTGACGCGACGCAGCACTTGGACCACACGGAAAACGGCTAATTGTTCCATCTCTGAGCTCAGGTCTCTGACGACCTGAGCCATTGTCATGCAAAGACAAGGTGAGCACCCGGCACGCGCCAAGTACCGACCTGGCCGCGTCAACACTTTAGGCAACCAACTTGCGCCTAGCCACGCCCCCGCGGCGACGCGGCAGCGGCAGAGCGGCGCGGAGCTCTGCCGCGGCATTATGCAGCCGTAATCCCCCCTGTTTTCACATCGACGGTTAGCTCAACTCGTTCGCCGCCTTGCTGTGGAGCCTGCGGTGCGTCGGTGACAAGTTTGAATCACTTCAATTTTTTTTTTTTTACGTTTAATTCATTTATCGCCTCTCTATATAAACGTGCATTCTTTCGCCGGTTAAGTTTAGGCATTCTTTCGGAGTTGGTTAAGGTTAGGGTTAAGTTTAGGCATTCTTTCGCAGTTGGTTAAGGTTAGGGTTAAGTTTAGGCATTCTTTCGGAGTTGGTTAAGGTTAGGGTTAAGTTTAGGCATTCTTTCGCAGTTGGTTAAGGTTAGGGTTAAGTTTAGGCATTCTTTCGGAGTTGGTTAAGGTTAGGGTTAAGTTTAGGCATTCTTTCGGAGTTGGTTATGGTTAGAGTTTGTCGCAGAGCATGGCAATAGAATGCCTGTCTGTCTTTCTTGACGCGGAGGCAGCAGCCTATTTCCGCTCTACCGCTCTGCCGCGCGCCGCGGTCACATCAGAGAAACGCGAAGCACTCTTGGGCTGGGATTAATATAGACACATCCTAGACACCCAGTGTTCCTAGACACCCAAATAAAATGTACTCAGTTTGAGTAAAATGTACTCAATTTGAAAACTGTATAAAGGGATCTGGTCTATAATACAAAGTAGAGTCGCAGGGATGAAGGAGAAGCTCCTGTCTGTCTGCTCACCTGTCTGTCTGCTCACCTGTCTGTCTCCTGCTCACCTGTCTGTCTGCTGCTCACCTGTCTGTCTGCTGCTCACCTGTCTGTCTGTCTGCTGCTCACCTGTCTGTCTGCTCACCTGTCTGTCTGTCTGCTGCTCACCTGTCTGTCTGTCTGCTGCTCACCTGTCTGTCTGTCTCCTGCTCACCTGTCTGTCTGCTGCTCACCTGTCTGTCTGTCTGCTGCTCACCTGTCTGTCTGCTCACCTGTCTGTCTGTCTGCTGCTCACCTGTCTGTCTGTCTGCTGCTCACCTGTCTGTCTGCTCACCTGTCTGTCTCCTGCTCACCTGTCTGTCTGCTGCTCACCTGTCTGTCTGCTGCTCACCTGTCTGTCTGTCTGCTGCTCACCTGTCTGTCTGCTCACCTGTCTGTCTGTCTGCTGCTCACCTGTCTGTCTGTCTGCTGCTCACCTGTCTGTCTGTCTCCTGCTCACCTGTCTGTCTGCTGCTCACCTGTCTGTCTGTCTGCTGCTCACCTGTCTGTCTGCTCACCTGTCTGTCTGTCTGCTGCTCACCTGTCTGTCTGTCTGCTGCTCACCTGTCTGTCTGTCTGCTGCTCACCTGTCAGTCTGTCTGCTGCTCACCTGTCTGTCTGTCTGCTGCTCACCTGTCAGTATGTCTGCTGCTCACCTGTCAGTCTGTCTGCTGCTCACCTGTCTGTCTGTCTGCTGCTCACCTGTCAGTCTGTCTGCTGCTCACCTGTCAGTCTGTCTGCTGCTCACCTGTGTGTCTGCTCACCTGTCTGTCTCTCTGCTGCTCACCTGTCTGTCTGCTCACCTGTCTGTCTGTCTGCTCACCTGTCTGTCTGCTCACCTGTCTGTCTGTCTGTCTGTCTGCTGCTCACCTGTCTGTCTGTCTGCTGCTCACCTGTCTGTCTGCTCACCTGTCTGTCTGCTCACCTGTCTGTCTGTCTGCTGCTCACCTGTCTGTCTGCTGCTCACCTGTCTGTCTGCTCACCTGTCTGTCTGTCTGCTGCTCAACTGTCTGTCTGTCTGTCTGCTCACCTGTCTGTCTGTCTGTCTGCTCACCTGTATGTCTGCTGCTCACCTGTCTGTCTGCTCACCTGTCTGTCTGCTCACCTGTCTGTCTGTCTGCTGCTCACCTGTCTGTCTGTCTGCTCATCTGTCTGTCTGCTGCTCACCTGTCTGTCTGTCTGCTCACATGTCTGTCTGTCTGCTGCTCACCTGTCTGTCTGCTCACCTGTCTGCTGCTCACCTGTCTGTCTGTCTGCTCACCTGTCTGTCTGTCTGCTCACCTGTCTGTCTGTCTGTCTGCTCACCTGTCTGTCTGCTGCTCACCTGTCTGTCTGCTGCTCACCTGTCTGTCTGTCTGTCTGCTCACCTGTCTGTCTGCTCACATGTCTGTCTGTCTGTCTGCTGCTCACCTGTCTGTCTGTCTGCTGCTCACCTGTCTGCTGCTCACCTGTCTGTCTGCTCACCTGTCTGTCGTCTGCTCACCTGTCTGTCTGCTGCTCACCTGTCTGTCTGCTGCTCACCTGTCTGTCTGTCTGTCTGCTCACCTGTCTGTCTGTCTGTCTGTCTGCTGCTCACCTGTCTGTCTGTCTGCTGCTCACCTGTCTGTCTGCTCACCTGTCTGTCTGCTCACCTGTCTGTCTGCTGCTCACCTGTCTGTCTGTCTGTCTGCTCACCTGTCTGTCTGCTGCTCACCTGTCTGTCTGCTCACCTGTCTGTCTGCTCACATGTCTGTCTGTCTGCTGCTCACCTGTCTGTATGTCTGCTCACCTGTCTGTCTGTCTGTCTGCTCACCTGTCTGTCTGCTGCTCACCTGTCTGTCTGCTCACCTGTCTGTCTGCTCACCTGTCTGTCTGTCTGCTGCTCACCTGTCTGTCTGTCTGCTCACCTGTCTGTCTGTCTGTCTGCTGCTCACCTGTCTGTCTGCTCACCTGTCTGTCTGTCTGCTGCTCACCTGTCTGTCTGTCTGCTGCTCACCTGTCTGTCTGTCTGCTGCTCACCTGTCTGTCTGTCTGCTGCTCACCTGTCTGTATGTCTGCTCACCTGTCTGTCTGTCTGTCTGTCTGCTCACCTGTCTGTATGTCTGCTCACCTGTCTGTCTGTCTGTCTGCTCACCTGTCTGTCTGCTCACCTGTCTGTCTGTCTGTCTGTCTGTCTGCTGCTCACCTGTCTGTCTGTCTGCTGCTCACCTGTCTGTCTGCTCACCTGTCTGTCTGCTCACCTGTCTGTCTGTCTGCTGCTCACCTGTCTGTATGCTGCTCACCTGTCTGTCTGCTCACCTGTCTGTCTGTCTGCTGCTCACCTGTCTGTCTGTCTGTCTGTCTGCTCACCTGTCTGTCTGTCTGCTCACCTGTCTGTCTGCTGCTCACCTGTCTGTCTGCTCACCTGTCTGTCTGCTCACCTGTCTGTCTGTCTGCTGCTCACCTGTCTGTCTGCTGCTCACCTGTCTGTCTGTCTGCTCACATGTCTGTCTGTCTGCTGCTCACCTGTCTGTCTGCTCACCTGTCTGTCTGTCTGTCTGCTCACCTGTCTGTCTGTCTGCTCACCTGTCTGTCTGCTGCTCACCTGTCTGTCTGCTGCTCACCTGTCTGTCTGTCTGCTCACCTGTCTGTCTGATCACCTGTCTGTCTGCTCACCTGTCTGTCTGTCTGTCTGTCTGTCTGTCTGCTGCTCACCTGTCTGTCTGTCTGCTGCTCACCTGTCTGTCTGCTCACCTGTCTGTCTGTCTGCTGCTCACCTGTCTGTCTGCTGCTCACCTGTCTGTCTGCTCACCTGTCTGTCTGTCTGCTGCTCACCTGTCTGTCTGTCTGTCTGCTCACCTGTCTGTCTGTCTGTCTGCTCACCTGTCTGTCTGCTGCTCACCTGTCTGTCTGCTCACCTGTCTGTCTGCTCACCTGTCTGTCTGTCTGCTGCTCACCTGTCTGTCTGTCTGCTCATCTGTCTGTCTGCTGCTCACCTGTCTGTCTGTCTGCTCACCTGTATGTCTGTCTGCTGCTCACCTGTCTGTCTGCTCACCTGTCTGCTGCTCACCTGTCTGTCTGTCTGCTCACCTGTCTGTCTGTCTGCTCACCTGTCTGTCTGTCTGCTCACCTGTCTGTCTGCTGCTCACCTGTCTGTCTGCTGCTCACCTGTCTGTCTGTCTGTCTGTCTGCTCACCTGTCTGTCTGCTCACCTGTCTGTCTGTCTGTCTGCTGCTCACCTGTCTGTCTGTCTGCTGCTCACCTGTCTGCTGCTCACCTGTCTGTCTGCTCACCTGTCTGTTGTCTGCTCACCTGTCTGTCTGCTGCTCACCTGTCTGTCTGCTGCTCACCTGTCTGTCTGTCTGTCTGTCTGCTCACCTGTCTATCTGTCTGTCTGCTGCTCACCTGTCTGTCTGTCTGCTGCTCACATGTCTGTCTGCTCACCTGTCTGTCTGCTCACATGTCTGTCTGCTGCTCACCTGTCTGTCTGCTGCTCACCTGTCTGTCTGTCTGCTCACCTGTATGTCTGCTGCTCACCTGTCTGTCTGCTCACCTGTCTGTCTGCTCACCTGTCTGTCTGTCTGCTGCTCACCTGTCTGTATGTCTGCTCACCTGTCTGTCTGTCTGTCTGCTCACCTGTCTGTCTGCTGCTCACCTGTCTGTCTGCTCACCTGTCTGTCTGCTCACCTGTCTGTCTGTCTGCTGCTCACCTGTCTGTCTGTCTGCTCACCTGTCTGTCTGTCTGTCTGTCTGCTGCTCACCTGTCTGTCTGCTCACCTGTCTGTCTGTCTGCTGCTCACCTGTCTGTCTGTCTGCTGCTCACCTGTCTGTCTGTCTGCTGCTCACCTGTCTGTCTGCTCACCTGTCTGTCTGTCTGCTGCTCACCTGTCTGTATGTCTGCTCACCTGTCTGTCTGTCTGTCTGCTCACCTGTCTGTATGTCTGCTCACCTGTCTGTCTGTCTGTCTGCTCACCTGTCTGTCTGCTCACCTGTCTGTCTGTCTGTCTGTCTGCTGCTCACCTGTCTGTCTGTCTGCTGCTCACCTGTCTGTCTGCTCACCTGTCTGTCTGTCTGCTGCTCACCTGTCTGTCTGCTGCTCACCTGTCTGTCTGCTCACCTGTCTGTCTGTCTGCTGCTCACCTGTCTGTCTGTCTGTCTGCTCACCTGTCTGTCTGTCTGTCTGCTCACCTGTCTGTCTGCTGCTCACCTGTCTGTCTGCTCACCTGTCTGTCTGCTGCTCACCTGTCTGTCTGCTGCTCACCTGTCTGTCTGTCTGCTCACATGTCTGTCTGTCTGCTGCTCACATGTCTGTCTGCTCACCTGTCTGTCTGCTCACCTGTCTGTCTGTCTGTCTGCTCACCTGTCTGTCTGCTCACCTGTCTGTCTGCTGCTCACCTGTCTGTCTGCTGCTCACCTGTCTGTCTGTCTGTCTGTCTGTCTGCTCACCTGTCTGTCTGCTCACCTGTCTGTCTGTCTGCTGCTCACCTGTCTGTCTGTCTGCTGCTCACCTGTCTGTCTGCTCACCTGTCTGGCGTCTGCTCACCTGTCTGTCTGCTGCTCACCTGTCTGTCTGTCTGCCCACCTGTCTGTCTGCTCACCTGTTTGTCTGTCTGTCTGTCTGTCTGCTCACCTGTCTGTCTGTCTGCTGCTCACCTGTCTGTCTGCTCACCTGTCTGTCTGCTCACCTGTCTGTCTGTCTGCTGCTCACATGTCTGTCTGTCTGCTCACCTGTCTGTCTGTCTGCTCACCTGTCTGTCTGTCTGTCTGCTCACCTGTCTGTCTGCTCACCTGTCTGTCTGCTCACCTGTCTGTCTGCTCACCTGTCTGTCTGTCTGCTCACCTGTCTGTCTGCCGCTCACCTGTCTGTCTGTCTGTCTGTCTGTCTGCTCACCTGTCTGTCTGCTCACCTGTCTGTCTGTCTGCTCACCTGTCTGTCTGCCGCTCACCTGTCTGTCTGTCTATTATGGTAGAAGGTGGAACACAGGAGAACAGAAGGTGGAACACAGGAGAACAGAAGGTGGAACACAGGAGAACAGGAGGTGGAACACAGGAGAACAGGAGGTGGAACACAGGAGAACAGAAGGTGGAACACAGGAGAACAGAAGGTGGAACACAGGAGAACAGAAGGTGGAACACAGGAGAACAGGAGGTGGAACACAGGAGAACAGAAGGTGGAACACAGGAGAACAGGAGGTGGAACACAGGAGAACAGGAGGTGGAACACAGGAGAACAGAAGGTGGAACACAGGAGAACAGGAGGTGGAACACAGGAGAACAGAAGGTGGAACAGAGGAGAACAGAAGGTGGAACACAGGAGAACAGAAGGTGGAACACAGGAGAACAGAAGGTGGAACACAGGAGAACAGAAGGTGGAACACAGGAGAACAGGAGGTGGAACACAGGAGAACAGGAGGTGGAACACAGGAGAACAGAAGGTGGAACACAGGAGAACAGAAGGTGGAACACAGGAGAACAGAAGGTGGAACACAGGAGAACAGAAGGTGGAACACAGGAGAACAGGAGGTGGAACACAGGAGAACATGAGGTGGAACACAGGAGAACAGGAGGTGGAACACAGGAGAACAGGAGGTGGAACACAGGAGAACAGAAGGTGGAACACAGGAGAACAGAAGGTGGAACACAGGAGAACAGAAGGTGGAACACAGGAGAACAGGAGGTGGAACACAGGAGAACAGAAGGTGGAAGAGAGGAGACCAGAAGGTGGAACACAGGAGAACAGAAGGTGGAACACAGGAGAACAGAAGGTGGAACACAGGAGAACAGAAGGTGGAACACAGGAGAACAGAAGGTGGAACACAGGAGAACAGTAGGTGGAACACAGGAGAACAGAAGGTGGAACACAGGAGAACAGAAGGTGGAACACAGGAGAACAGAAGGTGGAACACAGGAGAACAGGAGGTGGAACACAGGAGAACAGGAGGTGGAACACAGGAGAACAGAAGGTGGAACACAGGAGAACAGAAGGTGGAACACAGGAGAACAGAAGGTGGAACACAGGAGGACAGGAGGTGGAACACAGGAGAACAGGAGGTGGAACACAGGAGAACAGGAGGTGGAACACAGGAGAACAGAAGGTGGAACACAGGAGAACAGAAGGTGGAACACAGGAGAACAGAAGGTGGAACACAGGAGAACAGAAGGTGGAACACAGGAGAACAGGAGGTGGAACACAGGAGAACAGAAGGTGGAACACAGGAGAACAGAAGGTGGAACACAGGAGAACAGGAGGTGGAACACAGGAGAACAGGAGGTGGAACACAGGAGACCAGAAGGTGGAACACAGGAGAACAGAACGTGGAACACAGGAGAACAGAAGGTGGAACACAGGAGAACAGAAGGTGGAACACAGGAGAACAGAAGGTGGAACACAGGAGAACAGGAGGTGGAAGACAGGAGAACAGAAGGTGGAACACAGGTGAACAGGAGGTGGAACACAGGAGAACAGAAGGTGGAACAGAGGAGAACAGGAGGTGGAACACAGGAGAACAGAAGGTGGAACACAGGAGAACAGAAGGTGGAACACAGGAGAACAGAAGGTGGAACACAGGAGAACAGGAGGTGGAACACAGGAGAACAGAAGGTGGAACACAGGAGAACAGAAGGTGGAACACAGGAGAACAGGAGGTGGAACACAGGAGAACAGAAGGTGGAACACAGGAGAACAGAAGGTGGAACACAGGAGAACAGAAGGTGGAACACAGGAGAACAGGAGGTGGAACACAGGAGAACAGGAGGTGGAACACAGGAGAACAGGAGGTGGAACACAGGAGAACAGAAGGTGGAACACAGGAGAACAGAAGGTGGAACACAGGAGAACAGGAGGTGGAACACAGGAGAACAGGAGGTGGAACACAGGAGAACAGAAGGTGGAACACAGGAGAACAGAAGGTGGAACACAGGAGAACAGAAGGTGGAACACAGGAGAACAGGAGGTGGAACACAGGAGAACAGGAGGTGGAACACAGGAGAACAGAAGGTGGAACACAGGAGAACAGGAGGTGGAACACAGGAGAACAGAAGGTGGAACACAGGAGAACAGAAGGTGGAACACAGGAGAACAGGAGGTGGAACACAGGAGAACAGAAGGTGGAAGAGAGGAGACCAGAAGGTGGAACACAGGAGAACAGAAGGTGGAACACAGGAGAACAGAAGGTGGAACACAGGAGAACAGAAGGTGGAACACAGGAGAACAGGAGGTGGAACACAGGAGAACAGAAGGTGGAACACAGGAGAACAGGAGGTGGAACACAGGAGAACAGAAGGTGGAACACAGGAGAACAGGAGGTGGAACACAGGAGAACAGAAGGTGGAACACAGGAGAACAGAAGGTGGAACACAGGAGAACAGGAGGTGGAACACAGGAGAACAGGAGGTGGAACACAGGAGAACAGAAGGTGGAACACAGGAGAACAGGAGGTGGAACAGAGGAGAACAGAAGGTGGAACACAGGAGAACAGAAGGTGGAACACAGGAGAACAGAAGGTGGAACACAGGAGAACAGAAGGTGGAACACAGGAGAACAGGAGGTGGAACACAGGAGAACAGGAGGTGGAACACAGGAGAACAGAAGGTGGAACACAGGAGAACAGGAGGTGGAACACAGGAGAACAGAAGGTGGAACACAGGAGAACAGGAGGTGGAACACAGGAGAACAGAAGGTGGAACACAGGAGAACAGAAGGTGGAACACAGGAGAACAGGAGGTGGAGCACAGGAGAACAGGAGGTGGAACACAGGAGAACAGAAGGTGGAACACAGGAGAACAGGAGGTGGAACAGAGGAGAACAGAAGGTGGAACACAGGAGAACAGAAGGTGGAACACAGGAGAACAGGAGGTGGAACACAGGAGAACAGAAGGTGGAACACAGGAGAACAGAAGGTGGAACACAGGAGAACAGGAGGTGGAACACAGGAGAACAGGAGGTGGAACACAGGAGAACAGAAGGTGGAACACAGGAGAACAAGAGGTGGAACAGAGGAGAACAGAAGGTGGAACACAGGAGAACAGAAGGTGGAACACAGGAGAACAGAAGGTGGAACACAGGAGAACAGAAGGTGGAACACAGGAGAACAGGAGGTGGAACACAGGAGAACAGGAGGTGGAAGACAGGAGAACAGAAGGTGGAACACAGGAGAACAGGAGGTGGAACACAGGAGAACAGAAGGTGGAACACAGGAGAACAGGAGGTGGAACACAGGAGAACAGAAGGTGGAACACAGGAGAACAGAAGGTGGAACACAGGAGAACAGGAGGTGGAACACAGGAGAACAGAAGGTGGAACACAGGAGAACAGGAGGTGGAACAGAGGAGAACAGAAGGTGGAACACAGGAGAACAGAAGGTGGAACACAGGAGAACAGGAGGTGGAACACAGGAGAACAGGGACAGAAGGGAGCGTCTTCATCAGGGTGAACGGTGTGGGAGCAGCAGCAGCAGTAGAAGCCCCGCCCCTGGGAGTAGCAGCAGCAGTAGAAGCCCCGCCCCTGGGAGCAGCAGAGTTGTATGAAGCCCCGCCCCTGGGAGCAGCAGCAGCAGTAGAAGCCCCGCCCCTGGGAGTAGCAGCAGCAGTAGAAGCCCCGCCCCTGGGAGCAGCAGCAGCAGTAGAAGCCCCGCCCCTGGGAGCAGCAGCAATAGTAGAAGCCCCGCCCCTGGGAGTAGCAGCAGCAGTAGAAGCCCCGCCCCTGGGAGCAGCAGCAGCAGTAGAAGCCCCGCCCCTGGGAGCAGCAGCAGCAGTAGAAGCCCCGCCCCTGGGAGTAGCAGCAGCAGTAGAAGCCCCGCCCCTGGGAGCAGCAGCAGCAGTATAAGCCCCGCCCCTGGGAGTAGCAGCAGCAGTAGAAGCCCCGCCCCTGGGAGCAGCAGCAGCAGTAGAAGCCCCGCCCCTGGGAGCAGCAGCAGCAGTAGAAGCCCCGCCCCTGGGAGCAGCAGCAGCAGTAGAAGCCCCGCCCCTGGGAGTAGCAGCAGCAGTAGAAGCCCCGCCCCTGGGAGTAGCAGCAGCAGTAGAAGCCCCGCCCCTGGGAGTAGCAGCAGCAGTAGAAGCCCCGCCCCTGGGAGTAGCAGCAGCAGTAGAAGCCCCGCCCCTGGGAGTAGCAGCAGCAGTAGAAGCCCCGCCCCTGGGAGCAGTAGAGTTGTATGAAGCCCCGCCCCTGGGAGTAGCAGCAGCAGTAGAAGCCCCGCCCCTGGGAGCAGCAGCAGCAGTATAAGCCCCGCCCCTGGGAGCAGCAGCAGCAGTAGAAGCCCCGCCCCTGGGAGTAGCAGCAGCAGTAGAAGCCCCGCCCCTGGGAGCAGCAGCAGCAGTAGAAGCCCCGCCCCTGGGAGTAGCAGCAGCAGTATAAGCCCCGCCCCTGGGAGTAGCAGCAGCAGTAGAAGCCCCGCCCCTGGGAGCAGCAGCAGCAGTAGAAGCCCCGCCCCTGGGAGCAGCAGCAGCAGTATAAGCCCCGCCCCTGGGAGCAGCAGCAGCAGTAGAAGCCCCGCCCCTGGGAGTAGCAGCAGCAGTAGAAGCCCCGCCCCTGGGAGTAGCAGCAGCAGTAGAAGCCCCGCCCCTGGGAGCAGCAGCAGCAGTAGAAGCCCCGCCCCTGGGAGTAGCAGCAGTAGAAGAAGCCCCGCCCCTGGGAGCAGCAGCAGCAGTAGAAGCCCCGCCCCTGGGAGTTGCAGCAGCAGTAGAAGCCCCTCCCCTGGGAGTAGCAGCAGCAGTAGAAGCCCCGCCCCTGGGAGCAGCAGCAGCAGTAGAAGCCCCGCCCCTGGGAGTAGCAGCAGCAGTAGAAGCCCTGCCCCTGGGAGCAGTAGAGTTGTATGAAGCCCCGCCCCTGGGAGTAGCAGCAGCAGTAGAAGCCCCGCCCCTGGGAGCAGCAGTAGAAGCCCCGCCCCTGGGAGTAGCAGCAGCAGTAGAAGCCCCGCCCCTGGGAGTAGCAGCAGCAGTAGTAGCCCCGCCCCTGGGAGTAGCAGCAGCAGTAGAAGCCCCGCCCCTGGGAGTAGCAGCAGCAGTAGAAGCCCCGCCCCTGGGAGCAGCAGCAGCAGTAGAAGCCCCGCCCCTGGGAGCAGCAGCAGCAGTAGAAGCCCCGCCCCTGGGAGCAGCAGCAGCAGTAGAAGCCCCGCCCCTGGGAGCAGCAGCAGCAGTAGAAGCCCCGCCCCTGGGAGTAGCAGCAGCAGTAGAAGCCCCGCCCCTGGGAGTAGCAGCAGTAGAAGAAGCCCCACCCCTGGGAGTAGCAGCAGCAGTAGAAGCCCCGCCCCTGGGAGCAGCAGCAGCAGTAGAAGCCCCGCCCCTGGGAGCAGCAGTAGAAGCCCCGCCCCTGGGAGTAGCAGCAGCAGTAGAAGCCCCGCCCCTGGGAGCAGCAGCAGCAGTAGAAGCCCCGCCCCTGGGAGCAGCAGCAGCAGTAGAAGCCCCGCCCCTGGGAGTAGCAGCAGCAGTAGAAGCCCCGCCCCTGGGAGTAGCAGCAGTAGAAGAAGCCCCACCCCTGGGAGTAGCAGCAGCAGTAGAAGCCCCGCCCCTGGGAGCAGCAGCAGCAGTAGAAGCCCCGCCCCTGGGAGCAGCAGTAGAAGCCCCGCCCCTGGGAGTAGCAGCAGCAGTAGAAGCCCCGCCCCTGGGAGTAGCAGCAGCAGTAGAAGCCCCGCCCCTGGGAGTAGCAGCAGCAGTAGAAGCCCCGCCCCTGGGAGTAGCAGCAGCAGTAGAAGCCCCGCCCCTGGGAGCAGTAGCAGCAGTAGAAGCCCCGCCCCTGGGAGTAGCAGCAGCAGTAGAAGCCCCGCCCCTGGGAGTAGCAGCAGCAGTAGAAGCCCCGCCCCTGGGAGTAGCAGCAGCAGTAGAAGCCCCGCCCCTGTGTAAATGGAAACATACTGACAGGCCTGAGGCCTGGTTCTATAAACGACCTTCTCTGTTACACTAAGGACATCTTTGATAGAGGGACATTGTGATAACCCAATATATCGGGTTATGGTTATTGTAACTGAGGGGTTACAAAACCCTGACTGTATTAAAGATTGTGATAAATTAAACCACTGCTAGTTATGTACTTTAATTACTGGCCAGACAGTACAACAAATATAGATGGTGAACACCCACAAGAACACGGCATTGACAAAGAAATAGTATTTGAGGGTAATTTATTATTATTAGGCAACATTAGGTTACAGAATGAGAATTAGGGTCGCGCTTGTATGGCGAAGAATATACGTAAAGTCAGTCAATAGCATGAGTCACTAAGAATAGCAGGAATCCTACGATGGGTCTAAGTTGACACCACCTGTCGTATAGTAGCAACTATATAAGGCAACGCTGATACCGCCTGGAGACAATGGGTTCCCTCCGGGGGTGTAAGGCCTGGAGGGTAGAGGAATGTTCGGGTACTCCGTCTGATTCAATGAGGAATAAAGAGACTCCAGGTACAGGAGTCGGTCCTTGTAAATCCCTTGATCAGCAGCAAAGTAATAATTGTAATCCAAATGCTCGACAGCATTGATGACAGCTAGCCAGCCTCCGTCCACGAGGCCGGCCCGAGTTGTAATCCTCACGAGGTTGAATCCCAAACGATAGTGGAAATCAACGATGCTCTTCTCCGGGTACCACGTTCCAAATCAATATAATCCAACCAGTAATGGTTCTGCAATCGCCGATGCTGGCTCTCCTGTGCACATGTCCAATGCTACACACGAACAAACTGGGTTGCACGATATACAATAAATGAACGACTATTTACTTCACATTAGATTAGGTCGAACTTGACGTTACTTCATTAAACTCTGACACTTTTACTATTCTATTCGCACGTGGTTCTCCACGCTCTGTTAGACGCACGGTTGCTCACTTCACTGTTACCGAACTTGTCACACTGCTTGTTTAGACGAACTGCTGAACTACTGCTGGGCGCACCTGCGCCAGCATATATACTTAAATGATTATCTAGTTCCAAACCTCAGTCCTTGTCTGGTATCAATACACTGTCTCCGGGCATGTTCTGACATGCCCCAAACTCGCCCATTGCACCTGTCTGAGTGCGAGACTGCCTGGAGCCTAGGGCGCTATCCAATAAGGAGAGCGAATATTACTCTGGTTTGAACGTAGGTAAAGGGATATTCCGTATATATATAAATAATATACAAAGTATATCAAACAATAAAGGTAGATTCTCAGTTTAATCTGGCCCTTCACAACAGTTATTGTTACTGTTACGGTTATGGTTATGGTTATAGTTATGGTTATGGTAAGGGTTACTTATCTTTAGGGTTAGGTTTATGTTTAGGTTAGGTTTCGGGTTATGGTTAGTATTTATGTATAACTTTCTCTACTTTGACGCCCTACACAAATGTAACGGCACTGGTTGAGAACCTCTTGTATTGTACTTTAATATTGAGAACCTTTTGTCTAGACAAGACTGTAATATTGAGAACCTTTTGTCTAGACAAGACTGTAATATTGAGCACCTTTTGTCTAGACAAGACTGTAATATTGAGAACCTTTTGTCTAGACAAGACTGTAATATTGAGCACCTTTTGTCTAGACAAGACTGTAATATTGAGCACCTTTTGTCTAGACAAGACTGTAATATTGAGCACCTTTTGTCTAGACAAGACTGTAATATTGAGAACCTTTTGTCTAGACAAGACTGTAATATTGATTCTGCGTCTGGTGTGAAGCATGTGAAGGTTAAAGGTCACAGCAGAAAGATCTCTTGAGGCCAGTTATGTCAATAAAGACAACAGTAGCAGTTCTCACAAACACAAGCACACAGCTGTATTTATGTGACATATGAGGACAATACATAGACTTTCATTAACCCTGTAACTAACTCTAACCTTTACCATAACCATAACCGTAACCTAACACTAACCTTACTGTAACTGTGACATCAAAATATGTCAAACAAAATATAGATTTTTCACCCCCCCCCCCCCCCCCACACACATACCCACAGCCACACACACACATGCATGCACCCATAGTGTACAATACACGCACGTGCACACACACTAGTACCTTGGAAAAGTTACAGAGACAGTAGCACAACATCAACATTCTTCATGGACAGACGGACGGACGGACGGACGGACAGACAGACAGACAGACAGACAGACAGACAGACAGACAGACAGACAGACAGACAGACAGACAGACAGACAGACAGACAGACAGACAGACAGACAGACAGACAGACAGACAGACAGACAGACAGACAGACAGACAGACAGACAGACAGACAGACAGACAGACAGACAGACAGTTTGTCACAGTTGGCCACACATGACCAGACGGAAAGGAATGCCTGGTATGAGAATAACCCCATGTTGTGTAATATGTCTGGTATGGGAGTAATGCTGTGGCATCTTGCTCTGCGGCAGCTGTTTGCCAACTCGTACACATAACTGACACTTAACGAGAAAATACTTTGAAACAGACCGTTCTTGGCCGACAGGTTCGGTTGTGTTAACGTTGTGTTCTCAACAAAAGGCTGAACTTGCGGTGCTTTGTTTTGCAAAAGGTGGATGAGCGTTCCCCTGCCTCTGTTGCCAAACAGATGAAAACATAGTTGATGCCAGACACGTGTGGTTGGGATGACACTTCTAACTGGAACCATAGACAGATTCAGCCAGTGGCGGCTGGTCCATAGAGGGCGCTAGGGCACCGCCCCCCCCCCCCCCCCCCGGTGGAGGGATAAGAAGAAAGAAGAAATAGTGTTTTTGGATTTTAGATTTCGACCCCTAAAAATATAATAAACATTTAAAAAATAAATAATAATTACAAATTTTAAGTATGTTTGTGTTTAAAATGCACAATAACGTGTAATATATCAAATATAAATCCTTGTTTGTGCGTCCTATTCATCCCCCCTCTCTCTTCTCGGGCGCTAGAAATCAGCGCCAGTGTCAGTGCAACTCAGCCAATTGAAAAGATATCTCGTTTTTAGTTCCTTTTTCCTTTTTTTCTATTTTCTTATTCTAAACACTCGCCTTTGTGAGGGTGGTTGGGACCTGCAATGACGATTGAATCCCGACAGGTGGCAGTATCGCCTACCTTATGAACTGCATGGGCTGAGAGTAACCAAATCACTCGGGATCACTAGGGCACTCCCAGCAGTGGCATGGCAGCACTGAGCAAACTACAGCAATCTAACGTTCGACAATGGCGATCGCCTAGAGCGAACTATTGGATATTATGAAGAAGACACAACGGATTATATGGATGATGATTATGGACGATAAGGTGCGTTTTCACCAGACTATGATGGACTCAGCACTTCTGGTAAATCTAAAAATACTATAGTCAAACCGGCCGATGAGGAAACCTATTCGGCTCCGTGGACAGATTCAGCCACTATCTTACTGGGACTCTCTACACAGATTCAGCCACTATCTTACTGGGACTCTCTACACAGATTCAGCCACTATCTTACTGGGACTCTCTACACAGATTCAGCCACTATCTTACTGGGACTCTCTACACAGATTCAGCCACTATCTTACTGGGACTCTCTACACAGATTCAGCCACTATCTTACTGGGACTCTCTACACAGATTCAGCCACTATCTTACTGGGACTCTCTACACAGATTCAGCCACTATCTTACTGGGACTCTCTACACAGATTCAGCCACTATCTTACTGGGACTCTCTACACAGATTCAGCCACTATCTTACTGGGACTCTCTCTCTCTCTCTACACAGATTCAGCCACTATCTTACTGGGACTCTCTACACAGATTCAGCCACTATCTTACTGGGACTCTCTACACAGATTCAGCCACTATCTTACTGGGACTCTCTACACAGATTCAGCCACTATCTTACTGGGACTCTCTACACAGATTCAGCCACTATCTTACTGGGACTCTCTACACAGATTCAGCCACTATCTTACTGGGACTCTCTACACAGATTCAGCCACTATCTTACTGGGACTCTCTACACAGATTCAGCCACTATCTTACTGGGACTCTCTACACAGATTCAGCCACTATCTTACTGGGACTCTCTACACAGATTCAGCCACTATCTTACTGGGACTTTCTACACAGATTCAGCCACTATCTTACTGGGACTCTCTACACAGATTCAGCCACTATCTTACTGGGACTCTCTCTCTCTCTCTACACAGATTCAGCCACTATCTTACTGGGACTCTCTACACAGATTCAGCCACTATCTTACTGGGACTCTCTACACAGATTCAGCCACTATCTTACTGGGACTCTCTACACAGATGCAGCCACTATCTTACTGGGACTCTCTACACAGATTCAGCCACTATCTTACTGGGACTCTCTACACAGATTCAGCCACTATCTTACTGGGACTCTCTCTCTCTCTCTCTACACAGATTCAGCCACTATCTTACTGGGACTCTCTACACAGATTCAGCCACTATCTTACTGGGACTCTCTCTCTACACAGATACTGGGACTCTCTACACAGTTTTACAACATTTCTAGATTAGATTAGATTACATTTATTGTCATTATTACAAGTACAATGAAATTAATCTAACCAGACTGCAGAGGAGAAGTAAAGTGCCCTGCAGTATACAGTATGTGAATATGTGGAGGATATATGACAAAGATAGAGAGTAAATATGCTCTAAGTTAACATAGGTACAGTATTATTATTATATACAGTAGTATGAGTATGAATACACTATGATAATAAATAAGGCTAGCCTTATTATGAGTAGATATGGATATATACAGGTGTAGATACATGTACATTGTTATTATAACATCTGGGTGGGAATAGTGTCTGTCGGTGGGGGAGTGCCATTTTCTTTTAATAACATGTTATTATTATGTTATTATTATGTTATGATTATCTTATTATTATCTCATCACTATGTTATTATCTTATTATTATCTTATTAGTGAGGTACTTGTACTTTATGGGAATGCTTCCATTTTAAGGGGACTGTATAGTTGAAACTCATTCGATTACAAAGCAAATAGCTTACTGTTTTACCCCACAACAGTGTAGTAGCATACAACAGCACACCTTTCACATCAATTGGTATTTCTACTTTTACAGAAAATGATGTATAGTATGTACTTCTAAGACTCTTGCTGTATAGGACCACCCCCTATTAGTCCATTAATCAGTAGGTTTTGTTTCAGCCGACCAAGACTTGTTGATTCATAATGTCCCCCCCCGTGCTGAATAAGCTGCTTCCTGAAGGAATTATAAGCACATCTTTGATGTAAAGAGCTACCACTGGTTAATAATGCAATAACGCATGTAGTAGTCAATTAAATCAACTAAACAAAGTCCTGCGATTAGCAATTGATTAAGAATGTGTTTAGTGGAGGACAGGTCTGTACGTGTAGTATGTAAATGGTAAGTGGCTGCTTTTTTATATAGCGCTTTTATCCAAAGGGCTTTACAATTTGTTACTCACATTTGACCCATTCACTCACACATTCACACACCGACGGCGGAGGCAACCATGTGTAGCAGGTATATATAAAATATACTGTTATGTATTCCACGAAGAATCCCTCCCTCACATTTTATTTTAATTTGTTTATTATTATTATAAGTATTCTTAGTCTTTTATTTTGAAATCGTCACTTCCTGCCGAAGTGACGTATTTCCCCTTGCGCTTCTCCCTTCACGCCAGATTGTCTGGGTGCTGGAAGGGGTAAGATGGTCGTTCAGTGTCTGTAAATATATCTGGTCTAAAAGAACGTATGATGGTTAAAATATTGTAAATAAGTTACCGGGCAATAAACCGGGTTATATATAATGGTAACTGTGTTAATAATGAGCAATTCTGTACTTGTTGTGATGTGGTTTAGCTGTGGTGGCGAACTGTTGTAAGGACACATGTGATTGAGCTAGAAGTAATGGCTGAGCAAAGTGTGTAGGCCTCGGTCTGAAATGTGATTGATATTCCCCCATTGCAGCATGTGAGCTGTTGACGCCATCTGCTGGCCAATGTTAAATATGTGCCTGTCTGGATGTCCCAACAGGTAATTGGAGATATCTTATTGGTTATTTTGTATTATTTCATTGTGTTGTTTTATTTTAATGGGGTATTTCAGTGATTGATTCTAAACTTGAGATTGTCTGGGTGCTGGAAGGGCATGTGAGCTGTTGACGCCATCTGCTGGCCAATGTTAAATATGTGCCTATCTGGATGTCCCAACAGGAGAAATAAATACTGAATGGATCACGGCCTGTCTTGACTTCACATTCACGACCGACATTAAAGAGAGTGGCCTTAAACCAGCTACATTGGTGCCGTTGACCAGGACGATGCAAGTGCCAACACCAGCTTGGTCGCCGGGAAGGGTCGTCGACGAAGAATAGCCAAGAAAAAAATGCTGTGATCACTATAAATTTTTTTTGCAATGAGGGTCAAGGCCAGCTTGATCATCGGAGGTCGGAGGAAGAGGAGGAAGAAGAAGAAAAAAAAAGTTCCCTTGGGAGGTTTGTGTCGAAGTGACTGTGTCACAGTTGAGAGGACGGTCAGGCAATCGATACAGGAGTCTCAAGGCGAGCACAGAAAGACTCAGAAGAAGCTTCTATCCCCAGGCCATCAGGCTGCTAAACGAACAATGAACACTACACAACAACAACCATCAAACGCACATAGCACACACATCCACACGCACACACTCACTTTAAACAAACACACTGTAGCACCCACTCCACACACTTTATAGCACACACCCACTTTAAACAAACACACTGTAGCACCCACTCCCCACACTTTATATTTATTGATGAAGGATTGCACTACAACTCGTACACCTTACTGTAAATTGTACCTAAATTGTACCTCATCCCATTTCTGCTTTGCACTATATAGTACTGTACATTAGTACACTGCATAGTATTGTATATTATATGGTAACTCAGTTACGTCTATTCTGCATCGAACATTGTACATATGTCTATACTGAACACTGTGACCTCATTTTCTACTTCTAAATTACATGCTATACTATGTTATTTGATACTATCTTGTCTAGCACAGTCTCTGGAGCGTAACAGTAAGAAGCATTTTGTATGAAAGTATTCTGTACTTCTGTATGACAACTATTAAAGAAACTTGAAACTTGAAACTTGAAACATCGTGTTCTTTCTAAGAAGAAGAGAAAAGAGGACATCGTGTTCTTTCTAAAAAAAGAGGACATCATGTTCTTTTTGAAAAAAGAGGACAATTGAGTTGTTGGAAAGGACTGGTGGTCAGTTTTTGTTTTTCTGTTTTGTTAAAGGTGCTGAAGCATTTGGAGGAAAAAATTTGTGATTAGTGGAATATAAATAATTTCTTTCCCTTCTTTCCTGATAGCTCGTTTTGTAGTAAGAGAAAGAAGGTGGACCCTATGTCGTAGAGGGGAGTTCATAATTTTTTTTGATATTGGTTTATATACATGTACATAGTATAATTGGGAATATGGTTATATGGCAGTGAGCAGAGCCTGGAATTTTATTGTCATGTCACTGGAACTCTCTGCTTTGGTGCAGAGCTCGTGCCCTGCAGTATACAGAGTCGGGAACTCTCTGGCATGCCACGGGAACTCTGTGCTTTGTGCAGAGCTCAACATTTTTATTTTTTTTGATTTCACGCTCCTTGATTTCCACGTCCTGTGTTTGTATCTAAGTGTTTAGGTTGCAGGGCAGGTTGCCGTAGTTGCTGCAGTTAGCTCACACCGTGTGGTCAAGGGGCAGTATACTGTAGTGACTGCGGTTTTCCTTTGCAGGGCAGTGTACTGTAGCGGCTGCAGTTAGCTCACACCGTAGAAACCGACGTTGTTAGGGATTAGCCTATCCCTGGTCGTGAGTTCTTAATTGATATGGTTGTGGACCAGTCGGCCGAAAGACGAAGCGGAAGACAGAGTATTTCTCAAACGGAGCTTTTATTCATCAGAGAAGAAGACAGTCACAGTCATCCCGCGCGGGCACATCACCAGTAGACAAAAGAGGCAGAATGTCCATATTACATGTCACTTTATACACTCTTGAGAAAGGGGAGGGGGGTGTGTGTATGTCTCTGTGTGTGTATGTATGGGTGTTTGTGTGGTGTGTGCTTGTGTGTGTGTGTGTGTGTGTGTGTGTGCTTGGTCAGAAGAAGGGGGGCTAATTGCTTCCAGATGTAGAAGACCCCTATTCTTGAACAACATCTCCATAACTCAAAGGGGCGTGACAGCTTGTGTGCGTGTGCGCGTGCATGTGTGTGCATGTGCGCGTGTATGTGTGTGAGGAGGGAGCCGGCCCTGTGTGTGGAAGGGGCCTTCAGCCAGAGGTCATCAGGTCATATTCAGGGAGGAGGAGAGCACAGACACACAGAGCCACTGCTCCAGGCCCCATCAGGAATATTATACATTGGGGCCTTTAGATATAAGATATTACCAGACATCATCAATGAACAAATCTATCAATTCCCCCTTTTGACGTTAAATAAAACGTCAACACACAGTTCATTGATCTGTATCCGTCGATTGTCACCTCATTACATGCATCACATCCAATACCAGACGGGATAATCAACATCAGGAGAGCAGAGAGAGAGATAGAGGGAGGGGGGGAGAGCGGGAGAGAGAGAGAGAAGAAAGAGAGAAACACAGAATTTGCAACCTTTCCAGACGATATAGTAACCCCGTTGGACCCCCCTTACTCAGGCACACACAACGTCCATCAGGGCGCTACCTTCCCTCTTTTACAGTGCACCGCCCACCTGGGTCGGCCCCGTCTTCTGGAGGGCAAGGGCTGACCTCCTGAGGTTGGTCCCCGTTCCAGGTGCGGGTCCCCTAGACAAACGTGTCTCCCCTGGTCCGCCGCCTTCCCAGTGTCTCAGACTGTCCGCTCCACCTCTCGCCGGCCGGCCCCACCGTCACTCCAACTCAGCTCAGTGTCTCTCCTGCGGCCGCTTCCCCCGTTCTAGTCGTGGACGAACTGCGTGTCGTAGACGACGATCAGCGGTGATTGATCTGCGGTCTCCGCGGTGCCTGGCTGCGGTGTTCCTCTCCGGTGCTGCGGTGGTCATCTCCGGCCTCTCGCACAGCTGCCATCTCCTCCGGTCGCCTCTCATCCTGGCCCGTCTGTCCTTCGTCTCCTCCTGCCTGTCATCCGGTCGTCTGGTGGTCTGGTCACGGACGTCTGAGGGGCTGCTGGTATCTCACCCCTGGTTCAGACGCGCTGCAGACAGCTGGTAGTGAAAGTCCGGATCCTGCACCGTCTCCTCCTCCTCCGCGTCCCCATTCCCCGTTCCGTCCTTGGTTGCGGCCGGCCCACATCAATTCTCACTCCGGAACCTCCATTTGTTAGGGATTAGCCTATCCCTGGTCGTGAGTTCTTAATTGATATGGTTGTGGACCAGTCGGCCGAAAGACGAAGCGGAAGACAGAGTATTTCTCAAACGGAGCTTTTATTCATCAGAGAAGAAGACAGTCACAGTCACCCCGCGCGGGCACATCACCAGTAGACAAAAGAGGCAGAATGTCCATATTACATGTCACTTTATACACTCTTGAGAAAGGGGAGGGGGGTGTGTGTATGTCTCTGTGTGTGTATGTATGGGTGTTTGTGTGGTGTGTGCTTGTGTGTGTGTGTGTGTGTGTGTGTGCTTGGTCAGAAGAAGGGGGGCTAATTGCTTCCAGATGTAGAAGACCCCTATTCTTGAACAACATCTCCATAACTCAAAGGGGCGTGACAGCTTGTGTGCGTGTGCGCGTGCATGTGTGTGCATGTGCGCGTGCATGTGTGTGAGGAGGGAGCCGGCCCTGTGTGTGGAAGGGGCCTTCAGCCAGAGGTCATCAGGTCATATTCAGGAAGGAGGAGAGCACAGACACACAGAGCCACTGCTCCAGGCCCCATCAGGAATATTATACATTGGGGCCTTTAGATATAAGATATTACCAGACATCATCAATGAACAAATCTATCACTAGGTCAATGGGCAGTATACTGTAGTTGCTGTAGTTAGTGCATATTTGTTTAGTCTGTGTACACTTTAGTCTTGCAATGTGTCACTGTAAGTAGTGTTACTGCATGTGCTCACAGGTAGGATATGGGACTCGAGTAGGCCGGGTAGGTTTGGTGTATAAGGCACCAAGCGATTCTAGGAGGAACATAGGACTGTACACCCTTTTGTTTTCTCTGAACCTGTTTGACAGGTAGCTTCTAACTGATTCTGAAGATACGTTTCTTCATGTAAACCCGTGCCGGTTCTGACGTGTGTTGGAGGTCCCTGTTAGTGTGTGTCATGTCTGTCGTTCAGGATTTTAGTGGAATTCAGGGGGGGAGTATGTAGCAGGTATATATAAAATATACTGTTATGTATTCCACGAAGAATCCCTCCCTCACGTTTTATTTTAATTTGTTTATTATTATTATAAGTATTCTTAGTCTTTTATTTTGAAATCGTCACTTCCTGCCGAAGTGACGTATTTCCCCTTGCGCTTCTCCCTTCACGCCAGATTGTCTGGGTGCTGGAAGGGGTAAGATGGTCGTTCAGTGTCTGTAAATATATCTGGTCTAAAAGAACGTATGATGGTTAAAATATTGTAAATAAGTTACCGGGCAATGAACCGGTACCGGAATTATATATAATGGTAACTGTGTTAATAATGAGCAATTCTGTACTTGTTGTGATGTGGTTTAGCTGTGGTGGCGAACTGTTGTAAGGACACATGTGATTGAGCTAGAAGTAATGGCTGAGCAAAGTGTGTAGGCCTCGGTCTGAAATGTGATTGATATTCCCCCATTGCAGCATGTGAGCTGTTGACGCCATCTGCTGGCCAATGTTAAATATGTGCCTGTCTGGATGTCCCAACAGGTAATTGGAGATATCTTATTGGTTATTTTGTATTATTTCATTGTGTTGTTTTATTTTAATGGGGTATTTCAGTGATTGATTCTAAACTTGAGATTGTCTGGGTGCTGGAAGGGCATGTGAGCTGTTGACGCCATCTGCTGGCCAATGTTAAATATGTGCCTGTCTGGCTGTCCCAACAGGAGAAATAAATACTGAATGGATCACGGCCTGTCTTAACTTCACATACACGACCAACATTAAAGAGAGTGGCCTTAAACCAGCTACACATGCAAGGTGCCAACCTGCTCATCGGGAGCAATTAGGGGTCAAGTGTCTTGCTCAAGGACACATCGACACGTTGCCCGGGAGGAGCGGGAATCAAACCGGGAACCTCCGGATTGCCAGACGACTGCTCTTTTTTTTTTTTTTACTTTTTATTATCAAAAATAGTCATATTTTACATGTTATACATTTCAATTATATACATACAATATTATTTCAGAACCAGATATATAACACTGACGAAGGAATATGTAATTCCGAAACATGTTTCAGGCTGCCATTAAATTTTGAACCTGAGAGTGCTGGTCTGGCTTCACTGCTTCTTTTATATAATACTTAATGGGACTTCAGCACCCAGTGTCGTATCTTGAGAGCGCGGTCTAACTTGACATTAGAACCAGATCCTTCCCTTCCCCATACAAAACAAGAAAACCACTATCCAAAACAAAACTCTACTTGACCTCTCTCCATCCTTATACATTTCCCGCTGTCAATAAACCATTTCTCAAACATTTCTTTACTCATATATTTTCCAGCCAGTTTTAGATCTTTTTTCATCATGCTTTTAAACAAAGGCCACACCTCCACCTTCTTTTGATCAAAAAAGCTATCCTTCTTCTGTACACAAGCATGGCTCTAGCATGGCTCAATACATAATTCATCAAGTTTTTCTCCTCCTTTTTCCCATCAAAAAAACCAAACAAAAACCTCTTTTTCCAATCCAGCCCATTCTCCCTCCCCTCTCCCCAGTTCACCCCCAGGCCCTCTTTCAGCCTTGTATGAAACACCTGCAGACCATCGCATTCCATAAACATATGCATAAAAGATTCATCTTTGTCGTTGCACACATCACATACCCTACTTATACTATTATCAATATGACTTAACACCGTTTTTGTGTACATCCTATTGTGTTTCAACATAAAATCATTATGTTCACACTCTATACTATTAAACTTTATATCTACATTGCCCCAAATAGTCCCTCCCACCAGCCCCGGAAAGACCCTCTCCCAAACCTGCTCTGACGCTGGTATCTTCTTTTCCTTCAAGACAAAAAATCTATATATTTCTTTACTTTTTACACTACCTATATCTTTCTGCTTCTCTCCCCTCCCTACCTTCAACTCTGGCAGTCCACATCTTTTATTTGTCCCACACTCATTATCTATTCTCTCTCTCCACTCTCTTGGCAACGCACTTTTAATTTTTTCAAAACCAGAAGAAACTGATGCATAGCTGTATTCCTCCTCCAATTCTATCACTGTGTCATATAAAGCCCGTACCGGGAGGAAGCCCGGTACAAACTCATACACACAATCCTTCACTTGTCTTATTCCTGCTCTCCAAAAAACTTTATTATACAAAACACTCTCATTAATACATACTTTAGGGTTTAGAAATACAGGTTGGTTAAAAACCATTTCTAAATCTGTACATAAGTATTCTACATTGGGCAAGAACTCGGCCCACGCCTGCAGTACCTCCCTATACAAACCAGGTATCCCCTCTGTCATGGGCAGTTTAAACCCCATGAACAGACCATTGTCCCCACACTTGCCTATCTTCTCTACACACTCTCTGAAAAAAAAACTTCCAGCCATACTCTGTGCTATCACACAAGTACTTCTGTACACACTTTATCCTTACAGTTTTTTTTCTTACCTTAAAATCAAACAAATTTAAACCACCTTCACTGCACTTACCTATCAGAGTCTTATGCGCTATTTTAGCCATCTTCCCTTCCCACAGGAAATCTTTTACTACTCCATTCACAGCATTTTCTACTGTCTCTGGCATGTCCAACACACTTAAAGCATACATTAATTTTGACATTAATAAGCTATTTACTATAATTACCTTGCCTTTTAGCTTCAAACACCTCTGTTTCCAATACTGAAGCATCTGTCTTATTTTATTTACTATACCTGTCCACGTTAAATCCCTCTCTCTACTATCATTCACCCCTATCCATATCCCCAAAATGTTGATGTGCTCCTCCGCCATTTTAAAAGGGAAAACACATTTATCTATATTCAAATTACCTATACATAATAATTCCGACTTATCCACATTTATCTTAGCCCCTGATGCTCTACCATACACCCTCAGACACTCCATTATTCTATTTACACTGTCAATATTCCTTACTGTGAAGGTAGTATCATCCGCATACTGGTGCACCAGACTCACCCCCCCATTTGGTATTTTAATTCCTACAATTTCCTTTATACTTTTAACATATGTTGCAAGTGGCTCTGCAGAAATTGTGTACAGCAAGGCTGAAAGTGGACACCCCTGCCTCACAGACCGTTCTAAAGTAAAGACATCTGTGATACACCCATTGCACTTTACACAACTCTTTGCATCTGTATACAAAAGTTTTACCCATTTCATAATTCTTTCACCAAAACCAAAAGTATTCATTGTTTTCAATAAGAACTCATGTTCCACACGATCAAAATCTTTGTTTAGGTCTACACTTAACAAAGCACATTCTTCATCCCTACCTGTTACATATTTTATCACATCTTTTATCGTTCTGATAGTTTCAGATATGTCTCTTCCAGGTATACTGTAGGCTTGCGTCGGTGCTATTATGCTCCCAATCACCCTTTTTATTCTATTAGCCAAGATCTTTGTCAACACCTTATAATCTCCGTTGAACAAACTTATTGGCCTGAAATTCTCTAACCTAGTTTTGCTGCCTTTGTTTTTAAATAACAAAGTCAAAACTCCAGTAGTCATTCCTTCCTGAAAAGATGGCGCCGCTACGACCGGCTGCCTGTCTGTGCGCTCCGTCGAGACTGTGCATACTTTTGTTAATATTTATAGTTTTAAGAGTTTTGTCTGTACCAACAGTAGGTGCATTTAATGTGTATGACCGTCAGTCACTTATAGACATTGGATTACGGGACATTTACCGACTGGATTACTCACTGGATCAGCTCTCTGAACCGCAACAATGGCCTGTTGAGATCTTGAGGACATCAGGACCGGATCTCGCCCCCAGGGACAAAGGACCCAGACGGCGAGGAAAGAGAGCTGGAGTCCGTAACAGGCTGAGAACCAGGCGGCACAGGACACCACTACCCAGTATATTGCTAGCCAATGTACAATCAATAGACAATAAACTAGACGACATCCGAGCAAGGATTCAATTCCAGAGAGACGTTAGGGACTGTAACGTTCTCTGCTTCATCGAGACGTGGCTGGCGCCAGAAGTCCCAGACCACGCTATCCAACCGGCCGATCACTTCTTCATTCATCGCAAGGATAGAACAGCAGAATCCGGCAAACAGCGTGGAGGTGGAATAGCCTTCATGTTGAACAACAATTGGAGCGATCCAGGCAACGTGAAGGAACTATCGAGCCACTGCTGCCCAGACCTGGAATATATAACCATCAAGTGTCGTCCTTTCTTCCTCCCGAGGGAGTTAACGGCGATCATCCTGATCGGAGTGTATATTCCACCGCAAGCCAGGAACAACGTCGCGCTCTCCAGACTCCACGACGAGGTAAATAGAATACAAGCGGCGAACGTTAACGCCGCCATTTTGGTTCTGGGTGATTTCAATAGCGCCAATCTGAGAAAGGTATTACCGGACTTCTATCAGCATGTGACTTGCAACACCAGAGGCGGTAACATCCTAGATCACTGTTACACGCAATTTAAAGGTGGCTACAAGGCTCATTCTGATAGTGGCTTTGGTAAATCAGATCACGCGTCAATCTTTCTTTCACCAATGTACAAACAGAGAATCAAAAGTACTCCTGTAGTCTCGCGAGAGGTACAGAAATGGGATTTGACGTCAGAGGAGACGCTCCGGTCTGCGTTTCACTGCAAAGACTGGAATGTGTTCCGCGACACAGATAACATTAATGTCTACACGGAAACAGTGCTGAACTATGTTTGTACTATGGTGGAAGAAACAATCCCCACTACCAAAATGAGAGTTTACCCAAATCAAAAACCCTGGGTAGACAAATCCGTCCGTGAAGCTCTGAGAGAGCGCACCAAAGCATACAACGACGGCCTAGTGGCAGGCAACATGAATGACCACAAGGTGGCGCGATACAACGTAAGGAGGACAGTGTCAGAGGCCAAACGGCGCTACAGGGATAAAATTGAACTCCAGTTTGAACAAGCTGACTCTAGAGCTATGTGGCAGGGGCTCAAAATGATGACAGACTACAAAGGCGCCTCCCTCAAACTGAACAGTGACATCTCCTTAGCAAATGACCTCAATACCTTCTATGCGAGGTTTGATGCTGGTAATAACAACACCAGCTCACAAGCCACGGCAATGGGGGGGGGGGGGGGGGGGTTGGCTGCTGATGGAGGCGCAGTGTTCAGGGTAACAGAGCATGAGGTGAGGCGGACCTTTAAAAAAGTGAATATCAGGAAGGCAGCAGGTCCGGACGGCATCCCCGGCCGCGTCCTAAAAGTCTGTGCCGACCAACTGGCCCCAGTATTCACTGACATCTTCAACCTGTCCTTAGAACAGGCTGTCATCCCCACCTGCCTGAAGAAGTCCACTATTATCCCTGTACCCAAAAAATCCAAGCCTGCTTGCCTCAACGACTACCGCCCTGTAGCTCTCACCTCCATAGCCATGAAGTGCTTTGAGAAGCTAGTAAAGGGCTACATCTGCTCCTCCCTCCCCATCAACATGGACCCCCTGCAATTTGCATACCGCCCCAACAGGTCCACAGAGGACGCCATAGCCCATGTGCTGCACACAGCAGCATCACACCTGGACAAGAGGCAGGGGAACTATGTGAGAATGCTATTCATCGACTACAGCTCGGCATTCAATACCATAGTCCCCTCCATACTCATAGCCAAGCTCAGGGACCTGGGCTTGAACTATGACCTCTGCCAGTGGGTCTTGGACTTCCTGACTGGCAGACCCCAGGTGGTGAGAGCAGGCAACTGCACCTCCTCATCCATCACCCTCAACATAGGGGCCCCCCAGGGCTGTGTTCTGAGTCCCCTCCTCTACTCCCTGTACACACACGACTGTGTGGCTCAGCGGAGTAGCAATACAATCATCAAATTTGCTGACGACACAGTGGTGGTGGGCCTGATCTCTGCCAACGACGAGAGGGCCTACCTGGAAGAGGTCAAGGTCCTGGCGGGATGGTGCCAGGAAAACAGCCTCTCCCTGAACATCAGCAAAACAAAGGAGATGATTGTGGACTTCAGGAGGTCGGGGGTCAAGGACTACAGCCCCCTCAGCATCGACGGGGCACCGGTTGAGAGAGTCAACAGCTTTAAGTACCTCGGAGCCTACATATCCGAGGACTTGACATGGACCACACACATTGACAGTGTTGTGAAGAAGGCACGACAACGCCTCTACTTCCTCAGGCGCCTAAGGAAGTTCCAAGTCAGTCAGAAGATCCTTAAGAACTTCTACTCATGTACAATAGAGAGCATCTTGACCGGCAACATCACCTCCTGGTTTGGGAATAGCACTGCACAAGACCGAAGCAGACTACAAAGAGTGACACGTTCAGCCGAACGCACAATTGGAGGGGGGCTCCCCACCCTCCAGAACATTTACAACAAGCGTTGCAAGGGCAAGGCTAAGAGAATCATTAAAGACTCCAGTCACCCGAACAACTGCCTCTTTGAACTGCTGCGGTCAGGCAAGCGATACCGGAGTCTCAAGGCGAGCACAGAAAGACTCAGAAGAAGCTTCTATCCCCAGGCCATCAGGCTGCTAAACGAACAATGAATGAACACTACACAACAACAACCACCATAGATCCTCCCCTACACAACAACAACCACCAAACGCACATAGCACACACATCCACACGCACACACTCACTTTAAACAAACACACTGTAGCACCCACTCCACACACTTTATAGCACACACCCACTTTAAACAAACACACTGTAGCACCCACTCCCCACACTTTATATTTATTGATGAAGGATTGCACTACAACTCGTACACCTTACTGTAAATTGTACCTAAATTGTACCTCATCCCATTTCTGCTTTGCACTATATAGTACTGTACATTAGTACACTGCATAGTATTGTATATTATATGGTAACTCAGAACATTGTACATATGTCTATACCGAACACTGTGACCTCATTTTCTTCTTCTAAACTACATGCTATACTATGTTATTTGATACTATCTTGTCTAGCACAGTCTCTGGAGCGTAACAGTAAGAAGCATTTTGTATGAAAGTATTCTGTACTTCTGTATGACAACTATTATAGAAACTTGAACTTGAAACTTGAAACACTGTTTCTTTCCATTTCTTTATATACATTCAATAATATTGGTGCTAGCAGATCAACAAAAGTTTTATAAAACTCTCCAGACAATCCATCTAGCCCCGGACTTTTTTTGATCTGCAGGCCATGAATTGCCTCTCTCACCTCCTTCTCAGTTATTTCTCCATCACACATATTCTTATCACTTTCCTCCAGCCTCATTTTCATGGTATTTAACACAATATTTACACACTCATTATCAACCCCTTCACTCTTGTATAGTTTCCTATAAAAAGACTCTACAGTATCCAAAACACCAACAAGATCATTCATTTTTTCACCTTCTTCATTTTCAATTTCTCTTATATAGGTTTTCCTTTGCTTATTTTTTTCCAACCTTAAAAAGAAAGAGGTACACCTCTCTCCCTCAAAAGCATATTTAGCTTTGCTCCTTATAATTGCTCCCATACATTTTTTCCTCTCACTTGATTCCCACCTAGCCTCAAGCTCAAGGTACTTCTCTATATTGTGATCTGGATTCATTTGTATCTTCTCCTCCTCTCTTGTCAACATTTCTCTTAATTTCCATTCCTCTTTTTTCTTTTTATAATTCCACGCTTTAGTATATCTTATACTTATTTTCTTTATATTATCTTTCACATTACCCCACCACACACCCACATTATCTTTATATATTTGGTTTTCCTTCTCTGCACATATATATTTCTTTATCTTTCTCTGATACTCTTCCTCTTTTAGCACCCCTATATTCAAGCACCACACCCCCCCCTCCTCTCATCTGCACTTCATACCCCAACTCCAAACATATAGCTGCATGATCACTTAAATAATTAAATTTGTGCTCTATATTTAAAATGTACTTCTGTACACTCCTTTTTGCAAGGCATAAGTCTATTCTACTCTGCCTCAGTACACCCATCACCAATTGCTTTCTAGTGTATCCAATTTTACCTGCATTCTCTTCTCTCCAAACATCCACCATATCAGTTTCTGCCATTATTTTAAATAGTGCATTCCTAGATGTGTCAAATTTAAACACCCTACTTGTTGTATCCAATCTTGTGCACATAGTATTATAATCACCAATCATTATACAATTATCACTCATGTGCACCCTCAAACCCTCAAAAAACACTTTCCTCTCCTTTTCCGTATTTGGAGCATAAATACTACATAATTTATACGTAATATCATTAAACACAAAATCAATTATCAACACTCTCCCCTCAGTATCTTCATGTATTTTCCTTACATTATTAACAACACCTTTTTTCAATAATATAGCTACCCCACACGATCTCTCTGCTCCATTACTCACATATATTTCATCATTCCATTTCTTTTTTACTTCATTCATTACATTTTCTGTCCACCATGTTTCTTGTAAAACTATTATTTCTGCTTTATAGGTCATAAAAAGTTCCTCCATGTTCCCTACTCTTCTCAAACCATTTGCATTTAGTGAAACAATATTTAGTGTAGCACACATGACAGAAAATGTAATAAGAATGATCACATTCATTTACTTCGTCCTTTTATATACACCATTATCATCTTTGTCTCCCTTTCCTCCCCTTTTTCCCCCCTTTAGGTGCCTCTTTTGTTTTTCTTTTCAAAAGGTTTATTGCCTCCCTACTTATATCCATTTCACAGCTTGACTCACCCGACAGTGAACCATCTGTTTCTGGGATTTCAGATGATGCCGCCAGCTCCATCACCTGTTTCTCTCCTTCAATCTCCAACTCTGTAGGTCTCTTCTCTTCACTGCCCCCAGGTGCATCAGAGGTATTCCCCTGGTTCGCCCGTGGCTCAGCCCTTTTTTCTCTTTTTTCTTTTCCCTTGAGTCCCTGAGCCACTCCCGAACCAGGTTTCCCCTCCGTGCCCTTCTGCCCCCCCGATACATAGCCATCAAGGCTGTCATTGATCTCGCAGCCGATGCTCCTTCCGCGCATCTCCGCCGCCCGTCCGCCTCTCCCACTTCTCTTCTGCCCCGCCGGTAAAACAGTCTGCCATTCTGCTGTTCCTCCACTCCCGTCTGAATTCCCCTCGTCACTCCGCCATTCTGCCCGCTGCTCGCCGTCACCCCTCTGCTGTCTCTCCTCCTGCCCTGCCAGCTCTGCGTCGATGCCTCTCCACGCCGCCGCCGCCGCACCGCTCTCCTTCTGCTCTGCCGCACCCGCACCGTCTGCCACCACCACGCCGCTTCCTCTCGGCTCTGCTGCCCCGTCAGCTGCTGCCGCGTCTCTCGCTCCGTCTGCCACCACCACGCCGCTTCCTCTCCTCTCCACACCTCCCGGCACCTCCGCATCGCTCTCCCCCTGCCCAGTTGTTGTCGGGGTGGAGATCTCAGCGATCGCTCTCTCCAGGATATCGAAGACGTCGAACGCGGTCTCCTCTCCACTCTCCCTCTCCCTCTGCTTCGCCGTCAGCTCCCTACTGTCCCCCGTCCCGTCCAACGACTCCGTCTCACCCTCCTCCTCTCGACCTCCCTCAGTGGTCTGCATTGGCTCCTCCGCATCGCCGTCCTCCTTTTCTCCGTTCTCCTTCTCTCCGTTCTCCTTCTCTCCGTTCTCCTTCTCTCCATTCTCGTCCTCCGCCCCTCCTCTCTCCGTCTCCGTGGCTCCATCTGTCCCACCAGTCTCAGCGTCCTCTCCACGTCTCGCCCAGCCACCTTTCGCGAAGCCGCACCTGCATTCTCCATCCTCGGGACACACGCGACATTTCTCCCTTTCCTTACATTCGCGTGCATAATGACCCTGCTTTTTGCATTTATAGCATCTAAAGTCCGGACAGTCCCGTAGCACATGACCTGGCCGAACACACAACCGACACACGCGCAGCTGCTTATCGTGTATTACTCGGAAGTGATCCGTGCCCTGCAGCGTCTCGAACTTCACTGAGTACGGCAATGATTTCACAGTGTCTGTAAACTTTACCTTCATGTATCTCATTCCATCCACCACATCTGTCCCTTGCCACATTTTTCTTTTTATCAGCGAAATTGCCCTTACTCCCCACTGAACCAATTTGTCCATGATTTCAGCATCGGTAATATAAACTGGTAGTGACAGAAAAGACACTATCATCTCATCATCTACTATCTCACGCGCCATTAAGCGGTTGTTTTTGACTTTTATTCCATCCATGACTTTTGTCTTTATTTCCAGACTCTTTAACGTGATCTCATACTTCTTTGGCGTCTTATACCTGCAGCCCATCACCACCCCACACTGTGCTCTTATCGCCCTCAACATCTCCATCATTGTTACCCGTTCATCACCCTCTATATCTATCTCCACAGTGAGTTTTTTCTCATATATCAATTCCGTTCTTGTGTCTGTTTGCCTGGGAAGCCGTCCGCCATTCAGTCCGTCAACATCCAATATATCTGTCCGTTTACAATTGACTTACCGAAAGAAAGCCTCTCGGCACACAAACAATTTAATTTCCCCAAAACAGCACAAAGCTGCCGGGGGGAAACGAACACAATTAACAAAGTAGAAAAAAACAATAAATTCACTTACCATGGATAACTAGATACTTAATTTCTGTGTAACTCTCCACTCTCAAAAACACTGCTTCTCTCTCACTGCACACACTCAACTCAGCTGCTCTCAATCACCACTGATGACCAGACGACCACTCTACCTCCTGAACCACTGTCGCCCCCTTGTATATTCAGTAACAGTGTGGCAGCTGAACATGTTTAGTTCTTCTGATAATGTTCAATAACATCAGTGTGTTTAGTACTTGTGGTATAATAATAATATAATGCAGGACCTCTTTAGGGGGTCTTTAATCGGCATGCAACGAACTGGACATGCAATTGGAGCGGCACACACACACCGGGATACGCACACACACACACATGCATTGTCTTTCCTCAGTCGCCGATGCGATAGAGTCTCTGCGCCTAACCCATCCCGTCGTCCTTCCCCCCATGGGCAGCCGGGAGCAGATAGGGCGTCAATGTGAGCCGCGCCCCGGGGACCAATCCAAGTGCTCCTGTCCGTCTTCGTCAAGGACGCCACAGCGTTAGCGATCTGTTGTTGTGCATGTTTTTCCATTGGGTTTATCTTATCGGGAGGGGGAACCCTTGCGAGCACGGGGAGAACATGCAAACTCCACACAGAAAGGCCTGGGAGATACCCCACCTGGGTAACTGGCATCATGGAAACCTGGTCCGCAAGCAGGAATCGAACCCTGGACCTTCTTGCTGTGAGGCGACAGTGTTAAACACTACACACCACGTGCCGCGTATGTTCAACTGAATGTGTTTAGTACTTGTGGTATGTTCAACTGAATGTGTTTAGTACTTGTGGTATATTCAACTGAATGTGTTTAGTACTTGTGGTATATACAGCTGAATGTGTTTAGTACTTGTGGTATATACAGATGAATGTGTTTAGTACTTGTGGTATATACAGATGAATGTGTTTAGTACTTGTGGTATATACAGATGAATGTGTTTAGTACTTGTGGTATATACAGATGAATGTGTTGAGTACTTGTGGTATATACAGATGAATGTGTTTAGTACTTGTGGTATATTCAACTGAATGTGTTTAGTACTTGTGGTATATACAGATGAATGTGTTTAGTACTTGTGGTATATACAGATGAATGTGTTTAGTACTTGTGGTATATACAGATGAATGTGTTTAGTACTTGTGGTATATACAGATGAATGTGTTTAGTACTTGTGGTATATACAGCTGAATGTGTTGAGTACTTGTGGTATATATAGCTGAATGTGTTTAGTACTTGTGGTATATACAGATGAATGACTTGTGGTATATACAGATGAATGTGTTTAGTACTTGTGGTATATTCAACTGAATGTGTTTAGTACTTGTGGTATATACAGATGAATGTGTTTAGTACTTGTGGTATATACAGATGAATGTGTTGAGTACTTGTGGTATATTCAACTGAATGTGTTTAGTACTTGTGGTATATTCAACTGAATGTGTTTAGTACTTGTGGTATATATAGCTGAATGTGTTTAGTACTTGTGGTATATATAGCTGAATGTGTTTAGTACTTGGTATATACAGATGAATGTGTTTAGTACCTGTGGTATATACAGATGAATGTGTTTAGTACTTGTGGTATATACAGATGAATGTGTTTAGTACTTGTGGTATATACAGATGAATGTGTTTGGTACTTGTGGTATATACAGATGAATGTGTTTAGTACTTGTGGTATATACAGCTGAATGTGTTTAGTACTTGTGGTATATATAGCTGAATGTGTTTAGTACTTGTGGTATATACAGATGAATGTGTTTAGTACTTGTGGTATATACAGATGAATGTGTTTAGTACTTGTGGTATATACAGATGAATGTGTTTAGTACTTGTGGTAGATACAGCTGAATGTGTTTAGTACTTGTGGTATATACAGATGAATGTGTTGAGTACTTGTGGTATATACAGATGAATGTGTTTAGTACTTGTGGTATATACAGATGAATGTGTTTAGTACTTGTGGTATATACAGATGAATGTGTTTAGTACTTGTGGTATATACAGATGAATGTGTTTAGTACTTGTGGTATATACAGATGAATGTGTTTAGTACTTGTGGTATATACAGCTGAATGTGTTTAGTACTTGTGGTATATTCAACTGAATGTGTTGAGTACTTGTGGTATATACAGATGAATGTGTTTAGTACTTGTGGTATATACAGATGAATGTGTTTAGTACTTGTGGTATATACAGATGAATGTGTTGAGTACTTGTGGTATATACAGATGAATGTGTTTAGTACTTGTGGTATATACAGCTGAATGTGTTTAGTACTTGTGGTATATACAGATGAATGTGTTTAGTACTTGTGGTATATACAGATGAATGTGTTGAGTACTTGTGGTATATACAGCTGAATGTGTATAGTACTTGTGGTATATTCAACTGAATGTGTTGAGTACTTGTGGTATATACAGATGCATGTGTTTAGTACTTGTGGTATATACAGATGAATGTGTTGAGTACTTGTGGTATATACAGATGAATGTGTTGAGTACTTGTGGTATATACAGATGAATGTGTTTAGTACTTGTGGTATATACAGATGAATGTGTTGAGTACTTGTGGTATATACAGCTGAATGTGTTTAGTACTTGTGGTATATACAGATGAATGTGTTTAGTACTTGTGGTATATACAGATGAATGTGTTTAGTACTTGTGGTATATACAGATGAATGTGTTTAGTACTTGTGGTATATACAGATTAATGTGTTTAGTACTTGTGGTATATACAGATGAATGTGTTTAGTACTTGTGGTATATACAGATGAATGTGTTGAGTACTTGTGGTATATACAGCTGAATGTGTTTAGTACTTGTGGTATATACAGATGAATGTGTTGAGTACTTGTGGTATATACAGATGAATGTGTTGAGTACTTGTGGTATATACAGCTGAATGTGTTTAGTACTTGTGGTATATACAGATGAATGTGTTTAGTACTTGTGGTATATACAGATGAATGTGTTGAGTACTTGTGGTATATACAGATGAATGTGTTTAGTACTTGTGGTATATACAGATGAATGTGTTTAGTACTTGTGGTATATACAGATGAATGTGTTTAGTACTTGTGGTATATACAGATGAATGTGTTTAGTACTTGTGGTATATACAGATGAATGTGTTTAGTACTTGTGGTATATACAGATGAATGTGTTGAGTACTTGTGGTATATACAGCTGAATGTGTTTAGTACTTGTGGTATATTCAACTGAATGTGTTGAGTACTTGTGGTATATACAGATGAATGTGTTTAGTACTTGTGGTATATACAGATGAATGTGTTTAGTACTTGTGGTATATTCAACTGAATGTGTTTAGTACATGTGGTATATACAGATGAATGTGTTTAGTACTTGTGGTATATACAGCTGAATGTGTTTAGTACTTGTGGTATATACAGATGAATGTGTTGAGTACTTGTGGTATATACAGATGAATGTGTTTAGTACTTGTGGTATATACATATGAATGTGTTTAGTACTTGTGGTATATACAGATGAATGTGTTTAGTACTTGTGGTATATACATATGAATGTGTTGAGTACTTGTGGTATATACAGATGAATGTGTTGAGTACTTGTGGTATATACATATGAATGTGTTGAGTACTTGTGGTATATACAGATGAATGTGTTTAGTACTTGGTATATACAGATGAATGTGTTGAGTACTTGTGGTATATACAGATGAATGTGTTGATTACTTGTGGTATATACAGATGAATGTGTTTAGTACTTGTGGTATATACAGATGAATGTGTTTAGTACTTGTGGTATATACAGATGAATGTGTTTAGTACTTGTGGTATATACAGATGAATGTGTTGAGTACTTGTGGTATATACAGATGAATGTGTTTAGTACTTGTGGTATATACAGATGAATGTGTTTAGTACTTGTGGTATATACAGATGAATGTGTTTAGTACTTGTGGTATATACAGATGAATGTGTTGAGTACTTGTGGTATATACAGATGAATGTGTTTAGTACTTGTGGTATATACAGATGAATGTGTTTAGTACTTGTGGTATATACAGATGAATGTGTTGAGTACTTGTGGTATATACAGATGAATGTGTTGAGTACGTGTGGTATATACAGATGAATGTGTTGAGTACTTGTGGTATATACAGATGAATGTGTTGAGTACTTGTGGTATATACAGATGAATGTGTTGAGTACTTGTGGTATATACAGATGAATATGTTTAGTACTTGTGGTATATACAGATGAATGTGTTTAGTACTTGTGGTATATACAGATGAATGTGTTTAGTACTTGTGGTATATACAGATGAATGTGTTTAGTACTTGTGGTATATACAGATGAATGTGTTTAGTACTTGTGGTATATACAGCTGAATGTGTTTAGTACTTGTGGTATATACAGATTAATGTGTTTAGTACTTGTGGTATATACAGATGAATGTGTTTAGTACTTGTGGTATATACAGATGAATGTGTTTAGTACTTGTGGTATATACAGATGAATGTGTTTAGTACTTGTGGTATATACAGATGAATGTGTTTAGTACTTGTGGTATATACAGATGAATGTCTTTAGTACTTGTGGTATATACAGATGAATGTGTTGAGTACTTGTGGTATATACAGCTGAATGTGTTTAGTACTTGTGGTATAAACAGATGAATGTGTTGAGTACTTGTGGTATATACAGATGAATGTGTTGAGTACTTGTGGTATATACAGCTGAATGTGTTTAGTACTTGTGGTATATACAGATGAATGTGTTTAGTACTTGTGGTATATACAGATGAATGTGTTGAGTACTTGTGGTATATACAGATGAATGTGTTTAGTACTTGTGGTATATACAGATGAATGTGTTTAGTACTTGTGGTATATACAGATGAATGTGTTTAGTACTTGTGGTATATACAGATGAATGTGTTTAGTACTTGTGGTATATACAGATGAATGTGTTTAGTACTTGTGGTATATACAGATGAATGTGTTGAGTACTTGTGGTATATACAGCTGAATGTGTTTAGTACTTGTGGTATATTCAACTGAATGTGTTGAGTACTTGTGGTATATACAGATGAATGTGTTTAGTACTTGTGGTATATACAGATGAATGTGTTTAGTACTTGTGGTATATTCAACTGAATGTGTTTAGTACTTGTGGTATATACAGATTAATGTGTTTAGTACTTGTGGTATATACAGCTGAATGTGTTTAGTACTTGTGGTATATACAGATGAATGTGTTGAGTACTTGTGGTATATACAGATGAATGTGTTTAGTACTTGTGGTATATACAGATGAATGTGTTTAGTACTTGTGGTATATACATATGAATGTGTTTAGTACTTGTGGTATATACAGATGAATGTGTTTAGTACTTGTGGTATATACATATGAATGTGTTGAGTACTTGTGGTATATACAGATGAATGTGTTGAGTACTTGTGGTATATACATATGAATGTGTTGAGTACTTGTGGTATATACAGATGAATGTGTTTAGTACTTGGTATATACAGATGAATGTGTTGAGTACTTGTGGTATATACAGATGAATGTGTTGAGTACTTGTGGTATATACAGATGAATGTGTTTAGTACTTGTGGTATATACAGATGAATGACTTGTGGTATATACAGATGAATGTGTTTAGTACTTGTGGTATATTCAACTGAATGTGTTTAGTACTTGTGGTATATACAGATGAATGTGTTTAGTACTTGTGGTATATACAGATGAATGTGTTGAGTACTTGTGGTATATTCAACTGAATGTGTTTAGTACTTGTGGTATATTCAACTGAATGTGTTTAGTACTTGTGGTATATATAGCTGAATGTGTTTAGTACTTGTGGTATATATAGCTGAATGTGTTTAGTACTTGGTATATACAGATGAATGTGTTTAGTACCTGTGGTATATACAGATGAATGTGTTTAGTACTTGTGGTATATACAGATGAATGTGTTTAGTACTTGTGGTATATACAGATGAATGTGTTTGGTACTTGTGGTATATACAGATGAATGTGTTTAGTACTTGTGGTATATACAGCTGAATGTGTTTAGTACTTGTGGTATATATAGCTGAATGTGTTTAGTACTTGTGGTATATACAGATGAATGTGTTTAGTACTTGTGGTATATACAGATGAATGTGTTTAGTACTTGTGGTATATACAGATGAATGTGTTTAGTACTTGTGGTAGATACAGCTGAATGTGTTTAGTACTTGTGGTATATACAGATGAATGTGTTGAGTACTTGTGGTATATACAGATGAATGTGTTTAGTACTTGTGGTATATACAGATGAATGTGTTTAGTACTTGTGGTATATACAGATGAATGTGTTTAGTACTTGTGGTATATACAGATGAATGTGTTTAGTACTTGTGGTATATACAGATGAATGTGTTTAGTACTTGTGGTATATACAGCTGAATGTGTTTAGTACTTGTGGTATATTCAACTGAATGTGTTGAGTACTTGTGGTATATACAGATGAATGTGTTTAGTACTTGTGGTATATACAGATGAATGTGTTTAGTACTTGTGGTATATACAGATGAATGTGTTGAGTACTTGTGGTATATACAGATGAATGTGTTTAGTACTTGTGGTATATACAGCTGAATGTGTTTAGTACTTGTGGTATATACAGATGAATGTGTTTAGTACTTGTGGTATATACAGATGAATGTGTTGAGTACTTGTGGTATATACAGCTGAATGTGTATAGTACTTGTGGTATATTCAACTGAATGTGTTGAGTACTTGTGGTATATACAGATGAATGTGTTTAGTACTTGTGGTATATACAGATGAATGTGTTGAGTACTTGTGGTATATACAGATGAATGTGTTGAGTACTTGTGGTATATACAGATGAATGTGTTTAGTACTTGTGGTATATACAGATGAATGTGTTGAGTACTTGTGGTATATACAGCTGAATGTGTTTAGTACTTGTGGTATATACAGATGAATGTGTTTAGTACTTGTGGTATATACAGATGAATGTGTTTAGTACTTGTGGTATATACAGATGAATGTGTTTAGTACTTGTGGTATATACAGATTAATGTGTTTAGTACTTGTGGTATATACAGATGAATGTGTTTAGTACTTGTGGTATATACAGATGAATGTGTTGAGTACTTGTGGTATATACAGCTGAATGTGTTTAGTACTTGTGGTATATACAGATGAATGTGTTGAGTACTTGTGGTATATACAGATGAATGTGTTGAGTACTTGTGGTATATACAGCTGAATGTGTTTAGTACTTGTGGTATATACAGATGAATGTGTTTAGTACTTGTGGTATATACAGATGAATGTGTTGAGTACTTGTGGTATATACAGATGAATGTGTTTAGTACTTGTGGTATATACAGATGAATGTGTTTAGTACTTGTGGTATATACAGATGAATGTGTTTAGTACTTGTGGTATATACAGATGAATGTGTTTAGTACTTGTGGTATATACAGATGAATGTGTTTAGTACTTGTGGTATATACAGATGAATGTGTTGAGTACTTGTGGTATATACAGCTGAATGTGTTTAGTACTTGTGGTATATTCAACTGAATGTGTTGAGTACTTGTGGTATATACAGATGAATGTGTTTAGTACTTGTGGTATATACAGATGAATGTGTTTAGTACTTGTGGTATATTCAACTGAATGTGTTTAGTACATGTGGTATATACAGATGAATGTGTTTAGTACTTGTGGTATATACAGCTGAATGTGTTTAGTACTTGTGGTATATACAGATGAATGTGTTGAGTACTTGTGGTATATACAGATGAATGTGTTTAGTACTTGTGGTATATACATATGAATGTGTTTAGTACTTGTGGTATATACAGATGAATGTGTTTAGTACTTGTGGTATATACATATGAATGTGTTGAGTACTTGTGGTATATACAGATGAATGTGTTGAGTACTTGTGGTATATACATATGAATGTGTTGAGTACTTGTGGTATATACAGATGAATGTGTTTAGTACTTGGTATATACAGATGAATGTGTTGAGTACTTGTGGTATATACAGATGAATGTGTTGATTACTTGTGGTATATACAGATGAATGTGTTTAGTACTTGTGGTATATACAGATGAATGTGTTTAGTACTTGTGGTATATACAGATGAATGTGTTTAGTACTTGTGGTATATACAGATGAATGTGTTGAGTACTTGTGGTATATACAGATGAATGTGTTTAGTACTTGTGGTATATACAGATGAATGTGTTTAGTACTTGTGGTATATACAGATGAATGTGTTTAGTACTTGTGGTATATACAGATGAATGTGTTGAGTACTTGTGGTATATACAGATGAATGTGTTTAGTACTTGTGGTATATACAGATGAATGTGTTTAGTACTTGTGGTATATACAGATGAATGTGTTGAGTACTTGTGGTATATACAGATGAATGTGTTGAGTACGTGTGGTATATACAGATGAATGTGTTGAGTACTTGTGGTATATACAGATGAATGTGTTGAGTACTTGTGGTATATACAGATGAATGTGTTGAGTACTTGTGGTATATACAGATGAATATGTTTAGTACTTGTGGTATATACAGATGAATGTGTTTAGTACTTGTGGTATATACAGATGAATGTGTTTAGTACTTGTGGTATATACAGATGAATGTGTTTAGTACTTGTGGTATATACAGATGAATGTGTTTAGTACTTGTGGTATATACAGCTGAATGTGTTTAGTACTTGTGGTATATACAGATTAATGTGTTTAGTACTTGTGGTATATACAGATGAATGTGTTTAGTACTTGTGGTATATACAGATGAATGTGTTTAGTACTTGTGGTATATACAGATGAATGTGTTTAGTACTTGTGGTATATACAGATGAATGTGTTTAGTACTTGTGGTATATACAGATGAATGTCTTTAGTACTTGTGGTATATACAGATGAATGTGTTGAGTACTTGTGGTATATACAGCTGAATGTGTTTAGTACTTGTGGTATAAACAGATGAATGTGTTGAGTACTTGTGGTATATACAGATGAATGTGTTGAGTACTTGTGGTATATACAGCTGAATGTGTTTAGTACTTGTGGTATATACAGATGAATGTGTTTAGTACTTGTGGTATATACAGATGAATGTGTTGAGTACTTGTGGTATATACAGATGAATGTGTTTAGTACTTGTGGTATATACAGATGAATGTGTTTAGTACTTGTGGTATATACAGATGAATGTGTTTAGTACTTGTGGTATATACAGATGAATGTGTTTAGTACTTGTGGTATATACAGATGAATGTGTTTAGTACTTGTGGTATATACAGATGAATGTGTTGAGTACTTGTGGTATATACAGCTGAATGTGTTTAGTACTTGTGGTATATTCAACTGAATGTGTTGAGTACTTGTGGTATATACAGATGAATGTGTTTAGTACTTGTGGTATATACAGATGAATGTGTTTAGTACTTGTGGTATATTCAACTGAATGTGTTTAGTACTTGTGGTATATACAGATTAATGTGTTTAGTACTTGTGGTATATACAGCTGAATGTGTTTAGTACTTGTGGTATATACAGATGAATGTGTTGAGTACTTGTGGTATATACAGATGAATGTGTTTAGTACTTGTGGTATATACAGATGAATGTGTTTAGTACTTGTGGTATATACATATGAATGTGTTTAGTACTTGTGGTATATACAGATTAATGTGTTTAGTACTTGTGGTATATACATATGAATGTGTTGAGTACTTGTGGTATATACAGATGAATGTGTTGAGTACTTGTGGTATATACATATGAATGTGTTGAGTACTTGTGGTATATACAGATGAATGTGTTTAGTACTTGGTATATACAGATGAATGTGTTGAGTACTTGTGGTATATACAGATGAATGTGTTGAGTACTTGTGGTATATACAGATGAATGTGTTTAGTACTTGTGGTATATACAGATGAATGTGTTTAGTACTTGTGGTATATACAGATGAATGTGTTTAGTACTTGTGGTATATACAGATGAATGTGTTGAGTACTTGTGGTATATACAGATGAATGTGTTTAGTACTTGTGGTATATACAGATGAATGTGTTTAGTACTTGTGGTATATACAGATGAATGTGTTTAGTACTTGTGGTATATACAGATGAATGTGTTGAGTACTTGTGGTATATACAGATGAATGTGTTTAGTACTTGTGGTATATACAGATGAATGTGTTTAGTACTTGTGGTATATACAGATGAATGTGTTGAGTACTTGTGGTATATACAGATGAATGTGTTGAGTACGTGTGGTATATACAGATGAATGTGTTGAGTACTTGTGGTATATACAGATGAATGTGTTGAGTACTTGTGGTATATACAGATGAATGTGTTGAGTACTTGTGGTATATACAGATGAATATGTTTAGTACTTGTGGTATATACAGATGAATGTGTTTAGTACTTGTGGTATATACAGATGAATGTGTTTAGTACTTGTGGTATATACAGATGAATGTGTTGAGTACTTGTGGTATATACAGATGAATGTGTTGAGTACTTGTGGTATATACAGATGAATGTGTTTAGTACTTGTGGTATATACAGATGAATGTGTTTAGTACTTGTGGTATATACAGATGAATGTGTTTAGTACTTGTGGTATATACAGATTAATGTGTTGAGTACTTGTGGTATATACAGATGAATGTGTTGAGTACTTGTGGTATATACAGATGAATGTGTTGAGTACTTGTGGTATATACAGATGAATGTGTTTAGTACTTGTGGTATATACAGATGAATGTGTTGAGTACTTGTGGTATATACAGATGAATGTGTTGAGTACTTGTGGTATATACAGATTAATGTGTTTAGTACTTGTGGTATATACAGCTGAATGTGTTGAGTACTTGTGGTATATACAGCTGAATGTGTTGAGTACTTGTGGTATATACAGATGAATGTGTTGAGTACTTGTGGTATATACAGATGAATGTGTTTAGTACTTGTGGTATATACAGATGAATGTGTTTAGTACTTGTGGTATATACAGATGAATGTGTTTAGTACTTGTGGTATATACAGATGAATGTGTTTAGTACTTGTGGTATATACAGATGAATGTGTTTAGTACTTGTGGTATATACAGATGAATGTGTTGAGTACTTGTGGTATATACAGATGAATGTGTTTAGTACTTGTGGTATATACAGCTGAATGTGTTGAATACTTGTGGTATATTCAACTGAATGTGTTGAGTACTTGTGGTATATTCAACTGAATGTGTTTAGTACTTGTGGTATATACAGATGAATGTGTTTAGTACTTGTGGTATATACAGATGAATGTGTTTAGTACTTGTGGTATATACAGATGAATGTGTTTAGTACTTGTGGTATATACAGATGAATGTGTTTAGTACTTGTGGTATATACAGCTGAATGTGTTGAGTACTTGTGGTATATTCAACTGAATGTGTTTAGTACTTGTGGTATATACAGATGAATGTGTTTAGTACTTGTGGTATATACAGATGAATGTGTTTAGTACTTGTGGTATATACAGATGAATGTGTTTAGTACTTGTGGTATATACAGATGAATGTGTTTAGTACTTGTGGTATATACAGATGAATGTGTTGAGTACTTGTGGTATATACAGCTGAATGTGTTTAGTACTTGTGGTATATACAGATGAATGTGTTTAGTACTTGTGGTATATACAGATGAATGTGTTTACTACTTGTGGTATATACAGATGAATGTGTTTAGTACTTGTGGTATATACAGATGAATGTGTTTAGTACTTGTGGTATATACAGTTGAATGTGTTGAGTACTTGTGGTATATACAGATGAATGTGTTGAGTACTTGTGGTATATACAGATGAATGTGTTGAGTACTTGTGGTATATACAGCTGAATGTGTTTAGTACTTGTGGTATATACAGCTGAATGTGTTTAGTACTTGTGGTATATACAGCTGAATGTGTTTAGTACTTGTGGTATATACAGATGAATGTGTTGAGTACTTGTGGTATATACAGATGAATGTGTTGAGTACTTGTGGTATATACAGATGAATATGTTTAGTACTTGTGGTATATACAGATGAATGTGTTTAGTACTTGTGGTATATACAGATGAATGTGTTTAGTACTTGTGGTATATACAGATGAATGTGTTTAGTACTTGTGGTATATACAGATGAATGTGTTTAGTACTTGTGGTATATACAGCTGAATGTGTTTAGTACTTGTGGTATATACAGATTAATGTGTTTAGTACTTGTGGTATATACAGATGAATGTGTTTAGTACTTGTGGTATATACAGATGAATGTGTTTAGTACTTGTGGTATATACAGATGAATGTGTTTAGTACTTGTGGTATATACAGATGAATGTGTTTAGTACTTGTGGTATATACAGATGAATGTGTTTAGTACTTGTGGTATATACAGATGAATGTGTTGAGTACTTGTGGTATATACAGCTGAATGTGTTTAGTACTTGTGGTATATACAGATGAATGTGTTGAGTACTTGTGGTATATACAGATGAATGTGTTGAGTACTTGTGGTATATACAGCTGAATGTGTTTAGTACTTGTGGTATATACAGATGAATGTGTTTAGTACTTGTGGTATATACAGATGAATGTGTTGAGTACTTGTGGTATATACAGATGAATGTGTTTAGTACTTGTGGTATATACAGATGAATGTGTTTAGTACTTGTGGTATATACAGATGAATGTGTTTAGTACTTGTGGTATATACAGATGAATGTGTTTAGTACTTGTGGTATATACAGATGAATGTGTTTAGTACTTGTGGTATATACAGATGAATGTGTTGAGTACTTGTGGTATATACAGCTGAATGTGTTTAGTACTTGTGGTATATTCAACTGAATGTGTTGAGTACTTGTGGTATATACAGATGAATGTGTTTAGTACTTGTGGTATATACAGATGAATGTGTTTAGTACTTGTGGTATATTCAACTGAATGTGTTTAGTACTTGTGGTATATACAGATGAATGTGTTTAGTACTTGTGGTATATACAGCTGAATGTGTTTAGTACTTGTGGTATATACAGATGAATGTGTTGAGTACTTGTGGTATATACAGATGAATGTGTTTAGTACTTGTGGTATATACAGATGAATGTGTTTAGTACTTGTGGTATATACATATGAATGTGTTTAGTACTTGTGGTATATACAGATGAATGTGTTTAGTACTTGTGGTATATACATATGAATGTGTTGAGTACTTGTGGTATATACAGATGAATGTGTTGAGTACTTGTGGTATATACATATGAATGTGTTGAGTACTTGTGGTATATACAGATGAATGTGTTTAGTACTTGGTATATACAGATGAATGTGTTGAGTACTTGTGGTATATACAGATGAATGTGTTGAGTACTTGTGGTATATACAGATGAATGTGTTTAGTACTTGTGGTATATACAGATGAATGTGTTTAGTACTTGTGGTATATACAGATGAATGTGTTTAGTACTTGTGGTATATACAGATGAATGTGTTGAGTACTTGTGGTATATACAGATGAATGTGTTTAGTACTTGTGGTATATACAGATGAATGTGTTTAGTACTTGTGGTATATACAGATGAATGTGTTTAGTACTTGTGGTATATACAGATGAATGTGTTGAGTACTTGTGGTATATACAGATGAATGTGTTTAGTACTTGTGGTATATACAGATGAATGTGTTTAGTACTTGTGGTATATACAGATGAATGTGTTGAGTACTTGTGGTATATACAGATGAATGTGTTGAGTACGTGTGGTATATACAGATGAATGTGTTGAGTACTTGTGGTATATACAGATGAATGTGTTGAGTACTTGTGGTATATACAGATGCATGTGTTGAGTACTTGTGGTATATACAGATGAATATGTTTAGTACTTGTGGTATATACAGATGAATGTGTTTAGTACTTGTGGTATATACAGATGAATGTGTTTAGTACTTGTGGTATATACAGATGAATGTGTTGAGTACTTGTGGTATATACAGATGAATGTGTTGAGTACTTGTGGTATATACAGATGAATGTGTTTAGTACTTGTGGTATATACAGATGAATGTGTTTAGTACTTGTGGTATATACAGATGAATGTGTTTAGTACTTGTGGTATATACAGATTAATGTGTTGAGTACTTGTGGTATATACAGATGAATGTGTTGAGTACTTGTGGTATATACAGATGAATGTGTTGAGTACTTGTGGTATATACAGATGAATGTGTTTAGTACTTGTGGTATATACAGATGAATGTGTTGAGTACTTGTGGTATATACAGATGAATGTGTTGAGTACTTGTGGTATATACAGATTAATGTGTTTAGTACTTGTGGTATATACAGCTGAATGTGTTGAGTACTTGTGGTATATACAGCTGAATGTGTTGAGTACTTGTGGTATATACAGATGAATGTGTTGAGTACTTGTGGTATATACAGATGAATGTGTTTAGTACTTGTGGTATATACAGATGAATGTGTTTAGTACTTGTGGTATATACAGATGAATGTGTTTAGTACTTGTGGTATATACAGATGAATGTGTTTAGTACTTGTGGTATATACAGATGAATGTGTTTAGTACTTGTGGTATATACAGATGAATGTGTTGAGTACTTGTGGTATATACAGATGAATGTGTTTAGTACTTGTGGTATATACAGCTGAATGTGTTGAATACTTGTGGTATATTCAACTGAATGTGTTGAGTACTTGTGGTATATTCAACGGAATGTGTTTAGTACTTGTGGTATATACAGATGAATGTGTTTAGTACTTGTGGTATATACAGATGAATGTGTTTAGTACTTGTGGTATATACAGATGAATGTGTTTAGTACTTGTGGTATATACAGATGAATGTGTTTAGTACTTGTGGTATATACAGCTGAATGTGTTGAGTACTTGTGGTATATTCAACTGAATGTGTTTAGTACTTGTGGTATATACAGATGAATGTGTTTAGTACTTGTGGTATATACAGATGAATGTGTTTAGTACTTGTGGTATATACAGATGAATGTGTTTAGTACTTGTGGTATATACAGATGAATGTGTTTAGTACTTGTGGTATATACAGATGAATGTGTTGAGTACTTGTGGTATATACAGCTGAATGTGTTTAGTACTTGTGGTATATACAGATGAATGTGTTTAGTACTTGTGGTATATACAGATGAATGTGTTTAGTACTTATGGTATATACAGATGAATGTGTTTAGTACTTGTGGTATATACAGATGAATGTGTTTAGTACTTGTGGTATATACAGATGAATGTGTTGAGTACTTGTGGTATATACAGATGAATGTGTTGAGTACTTGTGGTATATACAGATGAATGTGTTTAGTACTTGTGGTATATACAGCTGAATGTGTTTAGTACTTGTGGTATATACAGCTGAATGTGTTTAGTACTTGTGGTATATACAGCTGAATGTGTTTAGTACTTGTGGTATATACAGCTGAATGTGTTTAGTACTTGTGGTATATACAGATGAATGTGTTGAGTACTTGTGGTATATACAGATGAATGTGTTGAGTACTTGTGGTATATACAAATGCATGTGTTGAGTACTTGTGGTATATACAGATGAATGTGTTTAGTACTTGTGGTATATACAGATGAATGTGTTTAGTACTTGTGGTATATACAGATGAATGTGTTGAGTACTTGTGGTATATATAGCTGAATGTGTTTAGTACTTGTGGTATATTCAGATGAATGTGTTTAGTACTTGTGGTATATACAGATGAATGTGTTGAGTACTTGTGGTATATACAGCTGAATGTGTTTAGTACTTGTGGTATATACAGCTGAATGTGTTTAGTACTTGTGGTATATACAGCTGAATGTGTTTAGTACTTGTGGTATATACAGCTGAATGTGTTTAGTACTTGTGGTATATACAGATGAATGTGTTTAGTACTTGTGGTATATACAGCTGAATGTGTTTAGTACTTGTGGTATATACAGATGAATGTGTTTAGTACTTGTGGTATATACAGCTGAATGTGTTGAGTACTTGTGGTATATTCAACTGAATGTGTTTAGTACTTGTGGTATATACAGATTAATGTGTTTAGTACTTGTGGTATATACAGATGAATGTGTTTAGTACTTGTGATATATACAGATGAATGTGTTTAGTACTTGTGGTATATACAGATGAATGTGTTTAGTACTTGTGGTATATACAGATGAATGTGTCTAGTACTTGTGGTATATACAGATGAATGTGTTTAGTACTTGTGGTATATACAGATGAATGTGTTTAGTACTTGTGGTATATACAGCTGAATGTGTTTAGTACTTGTGGTATATACAGATGAATGTGTTTAGTACTTGTGGTATATACAGATGAATGTGTTGAGTACTTGTGGTATATACAGATGAATGTGTTTAGTACTTGTGGTATATACAGATGAATGTGTTTAGTACTTGTGGTATATACAGATGAATGTGTTTAGTACTTGTGGTATATACAGATGAATGTGTTGAGTACTTGTGGTATATACATATGAATGTGTTGAGTACTTGTGGTATATACAGATGAATGTGTTCAGTACTTGGTATATACAGATGCATGTGTTGAGTACTTGTGGTATATACAGATGAATGTGTTTAGTACTTGTGGTATATACAGATGAATGTGTTTAGTACTTGTGGTATATACAGATGAATGTGTTGAGTACTTGTGGTATATACAGATGAATGTGTTGAGTACTTGTGGTATATACAGATGAATGTGTTGAGTACTTGTGGTATATACAGATGAATGTGTTGAGTACTTGTGGTATATACAGATGAATGTGTTGAGTACTTGTGGTATATACAGATGAATATGTTTAGTACTTGTGGTATATACAGATGAATGTGTTTAGTACTTGTGGTATATACAGATGAATGTGTTTAGTACTTGTGGTATATACAGATGAATGTGTTGAGTACTTGTGGTATATACAGATGAATGTGTTGAGTACTTGTGGTATATACCGATGAATGTGTTTAGTACTTGTGGTATATACAGATGAATGTGTTTAGTACTTGTGGTATATACAGATGAATGTGTTTAGTACTTGTGGTATATACAGATGAATGTGTTGAGTACTTGTGGTATATACAGATGAATGTGTTGAGTACTTGTGGTATATACAGATGAATGTGTTGAGTACTTGTGGTATATACAGATGAATGTGTTTAGTACTTGTGGTATATACAGATGAATGTGTTTAGTACTTGTGGTATATACAGATGAATGTGTTTAGTACTTGTGGTATATACAGCTGAATGTGTTGAGTACTTGTGGTATATTCAACTGAATGTGTTTAGTACTTGTGGTATATACAGATGCATGTGTTTAGTACTTGTGGTATATACAGATGAATGTGTTTAGTACTTGTGGTATATACAGATGAATGTGTTTAGTACTTGTGGTATATACAGATGAATGTGTTTAGTACTTGTGGTATATACAGATGCATGTGTTGAGTACTTGTGGTATATACAGCTGAATGTGTTTAGTACTTGTGGTATATACAGATGAATGTTATTAGTACTTGTGGTATATACAGATGAATGTGTTTAGTACTTGTGGTATATACAGATGAATGTGTTTAGTACTTGTGGTATATACAGATGAATGTGTTGAGTACTTGTGGTATATACAGATGAATGTGTTGAGTACTTGTGGTATATACAGATGAATGTGTTTAGTACTTGTGGTATATACAGCTGAATGTGTTTAGTACTTGTGGTATATACAGCTGAATGTGTTTAGTACTTGTGGTATATACAGCTGAATGTGTTTAGTACTTGTGGTATATACAGCTGAATGTGTTTAGTACTTGTGGTATATACAGATGAATGTGTTGAGTACTTGTGGTATATACAGATGAATGTGTTGAGTACTTGTGGTATATACAGATGAATGTGTTTAGTACTTGTGGTATATACAGATGAATGTGTTTAGTACTTGTGGTATATACAGATGAATGTGTTTAGTACTTGTGGTATATACAGATGAATGTGTTTAGTACTTGTGGTATATACAGATGAATGTGTTTAGTACTTGTGGTATATACAGATGAATGTGTTGAGTACTTGTGGTATATACAGATGAATGTGTTGAGTACTTGTGGTATATATAGCTGAATGTGTTTAGTACTTGTGGTATATACAGATGAATGTGTTTAGTACTTGTGGTATATATAGCTGAATGTGTTTAGTACTTGTGGTATATACAGATGAATGTGTTTAGTACTTGTGGTATATACAGATGAATGTGTTTAGTACTTGTGGTATATACAGATGAATGTGTTGAGTACTTGTGGTATATACAGATGAATGTGTTTAGTACTTGTGGTATATACAGATGAATGTGTTTAGTACTTGTGGTATATACAGCTGAATGTGTTGAGTACTTGTGGTATATTCAACTGAATGTGTTTAGTACTTGTGGTATATACAGATTAATGTGTTTAGTACTTGTGGTATATACAGATGAATGTGTTTAGTACTTGTGGTATATACAGATGAATGTGTTTAGTACTTGTAATATATACAGATGAATGTGTTTAGTACTTGTGGTATATACAGATGCATGTGTTGAGTACTTGTGGTATATACAGCTGAATGTGTTTAGTACTTGTGGTATATACAGATGAATGTTATTAGTACTTGTGGTATATACAGATGAATGTGTTTAGTACTTGTGGTATATACAGATGAATGTGTTTAGTACTTGTGGTATATACAGATGAATGTGTTTAGTACTTGTGGTATATACAGATGAATGTGTTTAGTACTTGTGGTATATACAGATGAATGTGTTTAGTACTTGTGGTATATACAGATGAATGTGTTGAGTACTTGTGGTATATACAGATGAATGTGTTGAGTACTTGTGGTATATACAGATGAATGTGTTTAGTACTTGTGGTATATACAGCTGAATGTGTTTAGTACTTGTGGTATATACAGCTGAATGTGTTTAGTACTTGTGGTATATACAGCTGAATGTGTTTAGTACTTGTGGTATATACAGCTGAATGTGTTTAGTACTTGTGGTATATACAGATGAATGTGTTGAGTACTTGTGGTATATACAGATGAATGTGTTGAGTACTTGTGGTATATACAGATGAATGTGTTGAGTACTTGTGGTATATACAGATGAATGTGTTTAGTACTTGTGGTATATACAGATGAATGTGTTTAGTACTTGTGGTATATACAGATGAATGTGTTTAGTACTTGTGGTATATACAGATGAATGTGTTTAGTACTTGTGGTATATACAAATGAATGTGTTTAGTACTTGTGGTATATACAGATGAATGTGTTGAGTACTTGTGGTATATACAGATGAATGTGTTGAGTACTTGTGGTATATATAGCTGAATGTGTTTAGTACTTGTGGTATATACAGATGAATGTGTTTAGTACTTGTGGTATATATAGCTGAATGTGTTTAGTACTTGTGGTATATACAGATGAATGTGTTTAGTACTTGTGGTATATACAGATGAATGTGTTTAGTACTTGTGGTATATACAGATGAATGTGTTGAGTACTTGTGGTATATACAGATGAATGTGTTTAGTACTTGTGGTATATACAGATGAATGTGTTGAGTACTTGTGGTATATACAGATGAATGTGTTTAGTACTTGTGGTATATACAGATGAATGTGTTTAGTACTTGTGGTATATACAGATGAATGTGTTTAGTACTTGTGGTATATACAGATGAATGTGTTGAGTACTTGTGGTATATACAGCTGAATGTGTTTAGTACTTGTGGTATATTCAGATGAATGTGTTTAGTACTTGTGGTATATACAGCTGAATGTGTTTAGTACTTGTGGTATATACAGATGAATGTGTTGAGTACTTGTGGTATATACAGATGAATGTGTTTAGTACCTGTGGTATATTCAGATGAATGTGTTTAGTACTTGTGGTATATACAGATGAATGTGTTTAGTACCTGTGGTATATACAGATGAATGTGTTGAGTACTTGTGGTATATACAGCTGAATGTGTTTAGTACTTGTGGTATATACAGCTGAATGTGTTTAGTACTTGTGGTATATACAGCTGAATGTGTTTAGTACTTGTGGTATATACAGATGAATGTGTTTAGTACTTGTGGTATATACAGCTGAATGTGTTTAGTACTTGTGGTATATACAGATGAATGTGTTTAGTACTTGTGGTATATACAGCTGAATGTGTTTAGTACTTGTGGTATATACAGATGAATGTGTTTAGTACTTGTGGTATATACAGATGAATGTGTTTAGTACTTGTGGTATATACAGATGAATGTGTTTAGTACTTGTGGTATATACAGATGAATGTGTTTAGTACTTGTGGTATATACAGATGAATGTGTTGAGTACTTGTGGTATATACAGATGAATGTGTTTAGTACTTGTGGTATATACAGATGAATGTGTTGAGTACTTGTGGTATATACAGATGAATGTGTTTAGTACTTGTGGTATATACAGATGAATGTGTTTAGTACTTGTGGTATATACAGATGAATGTGTTTAGTACTTGTGGTATATACAGATGAATGTGTTGAGTACTTGTGGTATATACAGCTGAATGTGTTTAGTACTTGTGGTATATTCAGATGAATGTGTTTAGTACTTGTGGTATATACAGCTGAATGTGTTTAGTACTTGTGGTATATACAGATGAATGTGTTTAGTACTTGTGGTATATACAGCTGAATGTGTTTAGTACTTGTGGTATATACAGATGAATGTGTTTAGTACTTGTGGTATATACAGCTGAATGTGTTTAGTACTTGTGGTATATACAGATGAATGTGTTTAGTACTTGTGGTATATACAGATGAATGTGTTTAGTACTTGTGGTATATACAGATGAATGTGTTTAGTACTTGTGGTATATACAGATGAATGTGTTGAGTACTTGTGGTATATACAGCTGAATGTGTTTAGTACTTGTGGTATATTCAGATGAATGTGTTTAGTACTTGTGGTATATACAGCTGAATGTGTTTAGTACTTGTGGTATATACAGATGAATGTGTTGAGTACTTGTGGTATATACAGATGAATGTGTTTAGTACCTGTGGTATATTCAGATGAATGTGTTTAGTACTTGTGGTATATACAGATGAATGTGTTTAGTACCTGTGGTATATACAGATGAATGTGTTTAGTACTTGTGGTATATACAGATGAATGTGTTTAGTACTTGTGGTATATATAGATGAATGTGTTTAGTACTTGTGGTATATACAGATGAATGTGTTTAGTACTTGTGGTATATACAGATGAATGTGTTGAGTACTTGTGGTATATACAGATTAATGTGTTTAGTACTTGTGGTATATACAGATGAATGTGTTTAGTACTTGTGGTATATACAGATGAATGTGTTGAGTACTTGTGGTATATACAGATGAATGTGTTGAGTACTTGTGGTATATACAGATGAATGTGTTGAGTACTTGTGGTATATACAGATGAATGTGTTTAGTACTTGTGGTATATACAGATGAATGTGTTGAGTACTTGTGGTATATACAGATGAATGTGTTTAGTACTTGTGGTATATACAGCTGAATGTGTTGAGTACTTGTGGTATATACAGCTGAATGTGTTGAGTACTTGTGGTATATACAGATGAATGTGTTGAGTACTTGTGGTATATACAGATGAATGTGTTTAGTACTTGTGGTATATACAGATGAATGTGTTTAGTACTTGTGGTATATACAGATGAATGTGTTTAGTACTTGTGGTATATACAGCTGAATGTGTTGAGTACTTGTGGTATATACAGATGAATGTGTTTAGTACTTGTGGTATATACAGATGAATGTGTTTAGTACTTGTGGTATATACAGATGAATGTGTTTAGTACTTGTGGTATATACAGATGAATGTGTTTAGTACTTGTGGTATATACAGATGAATGTGTTGAGTACTTGTGGTATATACAGCTGAATGTGTTTAGTACTTGTGGTATATACAGATGAATGTGTTTAGTACTTGTGGTATATACAGATGAATGTGTTTAGTACTTGTGGTATATACAGATGAATGTGTTTAGTACTTGTGGTATATACAGATGAATGTGTTTAGTACTTGTGGTATATACAGATGAATGTGTTGAGTACTTGTGGTATATACAGATGAATGTGTTGAGTACTTGTGGTATATACAGATGAATGTGTTTAGTACTTGTGGTATATACAGCTGAATGTGTTTAGTACTTGTGGTATATACAGCTGAATGTGTTTAGTACTTGTGGTATATACAGCTGAATGTGTTTAGTACTTGTGGTATATACAGCTGAATGTGTTTAGTACTTGTGGTATATACAGATGAATGTGTTGAGTACTTGTGGTATATACAGATGCATGTGTTGAGTACTTGTGGTATATACAGATGAATGTGTTGAGTACTTGTGGTATATACAGATGAATGTGTTTAGTACTTGTGGTATATACAGATGAATGTGTTTAGTACTTGTGGTATATACAGATGAATGTGTTTAGTACTTGTGGTATATACAGATGAATGTGTTTAGTACTTGTGGTATATACAAATGAATGTGTTTAGTACTTGTGGTATATACAGATGAATGTGTTGAGTACTTGTGGTATATACAGATGAATGTGTTGAGTACTTGTGGTATATATAGCTGAATGTGTTTAGTACTTGTGGTATATACAGATGAATGTGTTTAGTACTTGTGGTATATATAGCTGAATGTGTTTAGTACTTGTGGTATATACAGATGAATGTGTTTAGTACTTGTGGTATATACAGATGAATGTGTTTAGTACTTGTGGTATATACAGATGAATGTGTTGAGTACTTGTGGTATATACAGATGAATGTGTTTAGTACTTGTGGTATATACAGATGAATGTGTTGAGTACTTGTGGTATATACAGATGAATGTGTTTAGTACTTGTGGTATATACAGATGAATGTGTTTAGTACTTGTGGTATATACAGATGAATGTGTTTAGTACTTGTGGTATATACAGATGAATGTGTTGAGTACTTGTGGTATATACAGCTGAATGTGTTTAGTACTTGTGGTATATTCAGATGAATGTGTTTAGTACTTGTGGTATATACAGCTGAATGTGTTTAGTACTTGTGGTATATACAGATGAATGTGTTGAGTACTTGTGGTATATACAGATGAATGTGTTTAGTACCTGTGGTATATTCAGATGAATGTGTTTAGTACTTGTGGTATATACAGATGAATGTGTTTAGTACCTGTGGTATATACAGATGAATGTGTTGAGTACTTGTGGTATATACAGCTGAATGTGTTTAGTACTTGTGGTATATACAGCTGAATGTGTTTAGTACTTGTGGTATATACAGCTGAATGTGTTTAGTACTTGTGGTATATACAGATGAATGTGTTTAGTACTTGTGGTATATACAGCTGAATGTGTTTAGTACTTGTGGTATATACAGATGAATGTGTTTAGTACTTGTGGTATATACAGCTGAATGTGTTTAGTACTTGTGGTATATACAGATGAATGTGTTTAGTACTTGTGGTATATACAGATGAATGTGTTTAGTACTTGTGGTATATACAGATGAATGTGTTTAGTACTTGTGGTATATACAGATGAATGTGTTTAGTACTTGTGGTATATACAGATGAATGTGTTGAGTACTTGTGGTATATACAGATGAATGTGTTTAGTACTTGTGGTATATACAGATGAATGTGTTGAGTACTTGTGGTATATACAGATGAATGTGTTTAGTACTTGTGGTATATACAGATGAATGTGTTTAGTACTTGTGGTATATACAGATGAATGTGTTTAGTACTTGTGGTATATACAGATGAATGTGTTGAGTACTTGTGGTATATACAGCTGAATGTGTTTAGTACTTGTGGTATATTCAGATGAATGTGTTTAGTACTTGTGGTATATACAGCTGAATGTGTTTAGTACTTGTGGTATATACAGATGAATGTGTTTAGTACTTGTGGTATATACAGCTGAATGTGTTTAGTACTTGTGGTATATACAGATGAATGTGTTTAGTACTTGTGGTATATACAGCTGAATGTGTTTAGTACTTGTGGTATATACAGATGAATGTGTTTAGTACTTGTGGTATATACAGATGAATGTGTTTAGTACTTGTGGTATATACAGATGAATGTGTTTAGTACTTGTGGTATATACAGATGAATGTGTTGAGTACTTGTGGTATATACAGCTGAATGTGTTTAGTACTTGTGGTATATTCAGATGAATGTGTTTAGTACTTGTGGTATATACAGCTGAATGTGTTTAGTACTTGTGGTATATACAGATGAATGTGTTGAGTACTTGTGGTATATACAGATGAATGTGTTTAGTACCTGTGGTATATTCAGATGAATGTGTTTAGTACTTGTGGTATATACAGATGAATGTGTTTAGTACCTGTGGTATATACAGATGAATGTGTTTAGTACTTGTGGTATATACAGATGAATGTGTTTAGTACTTGTGGTATATATAGATGAATGTGTTTAGTACTTGTGGTATATACAGATGAATGTGTTTAGTACTTGTGGTATATACAGATGAATGTGTTGAGTACTTGTGGTATATACAGATTAATGTGTTTAGTACTTGTGGTATATACAGATGAATGTGTTTAGTACTTGTGGTATATACAGATGAATGTGTTGAGTACTTGTGGTATATACAGATGAATGTGTTGAGTACTTGTGGTATATACAGATGAATGTGTTGAGTACTTGTGGTATATACAGATGAATGTGTTTAGTACTTGTGGTATATACAGATGAATGTGTTGAGTACTTGTGGTATATACAGATGAATGTGTTTAGTACTTGTGGTATATACAGCTGAATGTGTTGAGTACTTGTGGTATATACAGCTGAATGTGTTGAGTACTTGTGGTATATACAGATGAATGTGTTGAGTACTTGTGGTATATACAGATGAATGTGTTTAGTACTTGTGGTATATACAGATGAATGTGTTTAGTACTTGTGGTATATACAGATGAATGTGTTTAGTACTTGTGGTATATACAGTTGAATGTGTTGAGTACTTGTGGTATATACAGATGAATGTGTTTAGTACTTGTGGTATATACAGATGAATGTGTTTAGTACTTGTGGTATATACAGATGAATGTGTTTAGTACTTGTGGTATATACAGATGAATGTGTTTAGTACTTGTGGTATATACAGATGAATGTGTTGAGTACTTGTGGTATATACAGCTGAATGTGTTTAGTACTTGTGGTATATACAGATGAATGTGTTTAGTACTTGTGGTATATACAGATGAATGTGTTTAGTACTTGTGGTATATACAGATGCATGTGTTTAGTACTTGTGGTATATACAGATGAATGTGTTTAGTACTTGTGGTATATACAGATGAATGTGTTGAGTACTTGTGGTATATACAGATGAATGTGTTGAGTACTTGTGGTATATACAGATGAATGTGTTTAGTACTTGTGGTATATACAGCTGAATGTGTTTAGTACTTGTGGTATATACAGCTGAATGTGTTTAGTACTTGTGGTATATACAGCTGAATGTGTTTAGTACTTGTGGTATATACAGCTGAATGTGTTTAGTACTTGTGGTATATACAGATGAATGTGTTGAGTACTTGTGGTATATACAGATTAATGTGTTGAGTACTTGTGGTATATACAGATGAATGTGTTGAGTACTTGTGGTATATACAGATGAATGTGTTTAGTACTTGTGGTATATACAGATGAATGTGTTTAGTACTTGTGGTATATACAGATGAATGTGTTTAGTACTTGTGGTATATACAGATGAATGTGTTTAGTACTTGTGGTATATACAAATGAATGTGTTTAGTACTTGTGGTATATACAGATGAATGTGTTGAGTACTTGTGGTATATACAGATGAATGTGTTGAGTACTTGTGGTATATATAGCTGAATGTGTTTAGTACTTGTGGTATATACAGATGAATGTGTTTAGTACTTGTGGTATATATAGCTGAATGTGTTTAGTACTTGTGGTATATACAGATGAATGTGTTTAGTACTTGTGGTATATACAGATGAATGTGTTTAGTACTTGTGGTATATACAGATGAATGTGTTGAGTACTTGTGGTATATACAGATGAATGTGTTTAGTACTTGTGGTATATTCAGATGAATGTGTTTAGTACTTGTGGTATATACAGCTGAATGTGTTTAGTACTTGTGGTATATACAGATGAATGTGTTGAGTACTTGTGGTATATACAGATGAATGTGTTTAGTACCTGTGGTATATTCAGATGAATGTGTTTAGTACTTGTGGTATATACAGATGAATGTGTTTAGTACCTGTGGTATATACAGATGAATGTGTTGAGTACTTGTGGTATATACAGCTGAATGTGTTTAGTACTTGTGGTATATACAGCTGAATGTGTTTAGTACTTGTGGTATATACAGCTGAATGTGTTTAGTACTTGTGGTATATACAGATGAATGTGTTTAGTACTTGTGGTATATACAGCTGAATGTGTTTAGTACTTGTGGTATATACAGATGAATGTGTTTAGTACTTGTGGTATATACAGCTGAATGTGTTTAGTACTTGTGGTATATACAGATGAATGTGTTTAGTACTTGTGGTATATACAGATGAATGTGTTTAGTACTTGTGGTATATACAGATGAATGTGTTTAGTACTTGTGGTATATACAGATGAATGTGTTTAGTACTTGTGGTATATACAGATGAATGTGTTGAGTACTTGTGGTATATACAGATGAATGTGTTTAGTACTTGTGGTATATACAGATGAATGTGTTGAGTACTTGTGGTATATACAGATGAATGTGTTTAGTACTTGTGGTATATACAGATGAATGTGTTTAGCACTTGTGGTATATACAGATGAATGTGTTTAGTACTTGTGGTATATACAGATGAATGTGTTGAGTACTTGTGGTATATACAGCTGAATGTGTTTAGTACTTGTGGTATATTCAGATGAATGTGTTTAGTACTTGTGGTATATACAGCTGAATGTGTTTAGTACTTGTGGTATATACAGATGAATGTGTTTAGTACTTGTGGTATATACAGCTGAATGTGTTTAGTACTTGTGGTATATACAGATGAATGTGTTTAGTACTTGTGGTATATACAGCTGAATGTGTTTAGTACTTGTGGTATATACAGATGAATGTGTTTAGTACTTGTGGTATATACAGATGAATGTGTTTAGTACTTGTGGTATATACAGATGAATGTGTTTAGTACTTGTGGTATATACAGATGAATGTGTTTAGTACTTGTGGTATATACAGATGAATGTGTTGAGTACTTGTGGTATATACAGATGAATGTGTTTAGTACTTGTGGTATATACAGATGAATGTGTTGAGTACTTGTGGTATATACAGATGAATGTGTTTAGTACTTGTGGTATATACAGATGAATGTGTTTAGTACTTGTGGTATATACAGATGAATGTGTTTAGTACTTGTGGTATATACAGATGAATGTGTTGAGTACTTGTGGTATATACAGCTGAATGTGTTTAGTACTTGTGGTATATTCAGATGAATGTGTTTAGTACCTGTGGTATATTCAGATGAATGTGTTGAGTACTTGTGGTATATACAGCTGAATGTGTTTAGTACTTGTGGTATATACAGCTGAATGTGTTTAGTACTTGTGGTATATACAGCTGAATGTGTTTAGTACTTGTGGTATATACAGATGAATGTGTTTAGTACTTGTGGTATATACAGCTGAATGTGTTTAGTACTTGTGGTATATACAGATGAATGTGTTTAGTACTTGTGGTATATACAGCTGAATGTGTTTAGTACTTGTGGTATATACAGATGAATGTGTTTAGTACTTGTGGTATATACAGATGAATGTGTTTAGTACTTGTGGTATATACAGATGAATGTGTTTAGTACTTGTGGTATATACAGATGAATGCGTTTAGTACTTGTGGTATATACAGATGAATGTGTTTAGTACTTGTGGTATATACAGATGAATGTGTTTAGTACTTGTGGTATATACAGATGAATGTGTTTAGTACTTGTGGTATATACAGCTGAATGTGTTTATTACTTGTGGTATATACAGATTAATGTGTTTAGTACTTGTGGTATATACAGATGAATGTGTTGAGTACTTGTGGTATATACAGATGAATGTGTTTAGTACTTGTGGTATATACAGATTAATGTGTTTAGTACTTGTGGTATATACAGCTGAATGTGTTTAGTACTTGTGGTATATACAGATGAATGTGTTTAGTACTTGTGGTATATACAGATGCATGTGTTTAGTACTTGTGGTATATACAGATGAATGTGTTGAGTACTTGTGGTATATACAGATGAATGTGTTTAGTACTTGTGGTATATACAGATGAATGTGTTTAGTACTTGTGGTATATACAGATGAATGTGTTGAGTACTTGTGGTATATACAGATGAATGTGTTGAGTACTTGTGGTATATACAGATGAATGTGTTGAGTACTTGTGGTATATACAGATGAATGTGTTTAGTACTTGTGGTATATACAGATGAATGTGTTTAGTACTTGTGGTATATACAGATGAATGTGTTGAGTACTTGTGGTATATACAGATGAATGTGTTTAGTACTTGTGGTATATACAGATGAATGTGTTGAGTACTTGTGGTATATACAGCTGAATGTGTTGAGTACTTGTGGCATGTTGCATGTGTGAGGATGAGGTTGAAGCAGAGAGAGAGGTCTAACAATAGAACAGGATGTTCCACGATGTGCCCGTGTGCTGAAAGCCTGCCTGCCTGTGAAGAGGCATCTCATCAGCTCCTCCTAGCGCCCCCCGGGGGTTAAAACAGTAAGTGCTTGATCTCACATATGCAGGCAAGAACCACTTATTTCTGTTGCAGAGGTGCATTCTGGGTGGAAGGGAGCAAGGAGGGGTGAGATTCCTCCAGTGGGCTAACCTGGTGACACACTGTAAGTTAACACACAGTTACAAGATCCTTAGGAACTTCTACTCGTGCACAATAGAGAGCATCCTGACTGGCAACATCACCTCCTGGTTTGGGAATAGCACCGCACAAGACCGCAGCAGACTACAGAGAGTGGCCCGCTCAGCCCAACGCACACAACTGCCTCTTTGAACTGCTGCGGTCAGGCAAGCGATACCGGAGTCTCATGGCAAGCACAGAGAGACTCAGAAGGAGCTTCTATCCCCAGGCCATCAGGATGCTCAACGAACAATAACACTATGTAACAAACCATCGAATACACTCACAGCACACACATCCACACGCACACACTGACTTTAAATAAACAACTCACTGTAGCACCCACTTTACCCACGTTAGACACTTTAACACACTTTATATTTAGTGGTAAAGAGATTTGCACTACAACTCATACCTCATTGCACCTCACCCTAAGTTGTACCTCATCCCATTTCTGCATTGTACTGTATATTGTATTGTATTGTAACTCAGTTACTCATTTTTTCCCCTACTCTGTATTGTATATTGTATATTGTATATATGTATATTGAACACTTTTGTTTACACTTGTTTATGTACTTTGACTTTCTATTTTATACTTATCCATTTTATTTTGATCTATAGCGCACTCAGGAACAGAACAGAAAAAAGCATTTCATATAAAAGTATTCTGTATTTTTGTATGACAACTAATAAAGAAACTTGAAACTTGAAACAGTGGTAGCGAGCGTGTCTGGAGTTAACCCTTTCACTGCCACACGACAGAAGGTTACCCCTTTACTATCACACTACCGACGGCGATGCTCCATCATTAGCATCATTAGCTCCGCATCATGATGCTAATGATGGAGCATCGCCGTCGGTTGTGTGATAGTAAAGGGCTAACCTTCTGTATCGTCACAGTGAAAGGGTTAACCAGCTGTCGTGTGGCAGTGATATTTCACTTTAGCAGAACCTCTATCTAAAGTCATCTACTAGTAAGCGAGTGACCACTGCTGTATTTGTACTTCGCTGTCAACACCACCTTTCCTCCCAGGCGTTAGGCTCCTCATTCACTTCCATTCATTTTGAGGACCAAGTCTAAATATCTGGGATGTCCGATATTATCGGCCTACCTATATTATCGGTCGATATTAGCATTAAAGTGTAATATCGGAAAATATCGGTATCGGTTTAAAAAAAAATTAAAATGTCTTTCTTTTTTTTTATTCTTTTTTTTTTTACATTTATTTAACCTTTATTTACCCAGGCAAGCAAGTAAGAACAAATTCTTATTTTATTTATTGTCAAAAGTATGCATACTGTTGTGGTAATTCCACAACAAGAGATATGTAATGTTAATTACCTGAAATTATTCCGTTTTTTTTGGCGGGGGGGGGGGGGGGGGGGGGGGGTTGAGAACCCCGCATATATCGGTATCGGAAATTAAGTGTTGGACAATATCGGTTATCGGTAAAAAAGCCAATATCGAACATCCTAAATATCATACTTCTGCATTATAAACTATACAGCAATATTATTTTTAGCTAATGTTGTCATTTTCAATATGATCTGTAAATGAACTATTTCTCACTTGAGGTGTAGGTTGACTTTTGTCTTTTTATTGAAATCTGCACAGCAGTCGTTTGTTTATACTGCAAGCTAGCCTAGCTTAGCACAAATTAATGAACGCTAGCCCAACACCTCTCCTGGAGTTTTAAGCTAGGCTAGTGGTCCTTATCTGCTTCCATTCATTTGTGCTGAGCTAGGCTAGCTTGCAGCCAGATATCTTTCTACTGAATGCACAGAGAATTGGTATCTATCTTCTTGTCTGACTCTGGAGAAGATGGTAAGCTCATGTCTCATGACATATTGCATGCAATTTGCAATTTGAAATATGAATATAGAATATCAGGCCTATAAATGACCTTATTATGGCCAAGTCATACATCTATGGATCGGGCCAAATCTCTTCTTTCCAATGGCAGAGTTCAATCTGGATTTAGTACCACCAGGCGCCCGTAACAGGGCAGCAAAGACCGTGAATGAAATCTACTGTAAGTACAGTTACTCTTGTATAATGTAAATAGCTCCGCCAATTTTCATCAGATTGAGACGCGTTTTTTTCTAGACGTTCACAGAAAGGTTTTTTATGGCAATAACGTTCAGGTTAACCCGTTCAATTCATGCTGGAAGTCAGATGATTGACAGAGGCTGGCCTGAGCTGGGAAGTGTAGTTTTATGAAATTTGAAAGCCCCTCTAAAGCCCTGGGTCTCCTCGTCCATAGGACTACACACACATATGACAGCTTGCTTTACTTCAGTCGAATTCATCCGGTTTCCGTCGGGATGCGCTGAGATATTTATAAACTCATAATTTTAACACTTAACAGGCAGGCAGAAAAGTGGCAATTTTTTTACTTGTACTTGAAGACTGCATACTCTTTTTTGCAAAGCTTAGCTTTATACTTTATACTTATAGCACATGCAGGAGCCTGGTCTCTTTTTAAAGATAAAATTCTGAAGTTACTAATGCAAGAAAGCATAATCACTTTTAGTGCTAATGAAATACAGTAACAGAGGTTTGAACTTGACCTGAACTTGAACTTGTGTACTCACATTTTTCTTTAGTGGTTGCCAGATTCCAGATTCCATTATTCCAGCATAGAGGTATGAGCTGGAAAACACAGGGGTACCATAGCCTGAAGTCTTATGTAGTACAGGTCCACATTTAATAAAGATCCGTTCAGAAATGAGTGTTTGAGAGAGGTTCGAGTAAACTGTGCGCCAAAACAAAAAAGTTCCAAAATCCATTTCTGCCATCCACCTCTGTGCGTTCTGAAGTCTGAGTCACAACCCATTTTCGCTCGTCAACTTTCACTTACTTCCTATATTCCCCGCCCCCCACGTGGGGTATCGTTGGAAACGGTTGGTCAGTTCTTGAGCGTATACTGTCCGGCGTGGTCATTTGACACGCGGCCTGTAAAAAGATGCTTGACTGACATATCGCCATGTAACTCGAGAACCGAGGCACGGAATTGGTTGTTCAAACGGCGGCAAATAGATGTTTCGAACGGCATATTATATGTTTGGCAAAAAATGCAGCCCGAGCCGGTAGACACTCGCAAAGTGCCATGACGTGCGTGCATGGGCATGATGCCGCGATTTTGGCCGGTGCGTGGTAAGAGGTAAACAAACGTAGTGCTGAAAATATACACTTTGACTGCTGTTTTGACAGGGTTAGGGTCTTTACTCTAGGCTACATTTGAAAAATAATTACAACATTAATTAATACGTTCTGTATTCATCTATTTATGGCATGATATAAAACTCGTACCGGTATCGGACCGCTCAGGCTTATGGGGTTAAGCATCATAATGTTGATGTTGTAAGGGCCCACCTGTCCCAGGACTTTTCCCTCCTGTCTGTACTCCTCAACAACCCCCACCTTTGAACTTTCTCTTCCATGGACTTCCTCCACCTGCTGGACAATTCCCAACATGGCACCTTGTTCAGTTATGTCTGTTCAATACCTTTGTCACCTTGTTTACCTCATTAGTGTATTTTCCTGTAATTCTGTTGTCTGCCTTGTTTCCCCTGCCTTAGTATTGTGTCCCTCCTGTCTGTGTTGTAGTTATGATCAGTCTTGTGTTTCTCAGTAATTGTATTTTGATTCTAGTCTAGTTATTCCCCAGTGTGGGTTCGGCCTTGTGTTAGTTCTGTGTTGCTTCCAGGTGTGTCTTGTTACCAATTACCCTCTTGTGTTTATCAGCCTGTGTATTTATGCCTGTGAACCCCTTGCTCTTGGTGTTTGTTTCTCCCCGATGATCTGTTCCTGAGTTCTTGTTTATCGTGACGCTCCCTATGTATTCCGTTCACTCGCCTGGTAACGTTTGCACTGTGTTCCTTTTCCAGCTTAGCTGTGTTTATGTTTTCGTTTGTTTTCTAGCTTTCTCAGTTTAGTGTCGCTATTGTTTGTTTTTGCCTTCTTTAATTCTAGTGTCTCTACTGCGAGTAATTCTTGAAATGTATGGTTGAAACATGCAAATGTTCAAACCAGGGGCGGATTTAGGATTGTAGGAGATCCGGGGCTTAGCCCAGATAGGTGCCCGTAATTTTTTTTACTTCGACACCACAACCTTTGACGCAGGGGTGGGCAATTATTTTTCCCAGGGGGCCGAATGAGCAACTGAAAATATGTTGGAGGGCCGGGCCAAAATTCCAAACTCAATTATGCATAACATACATTTTATTTCTATATAAAAAGCAGTAAATGGCATTGTTTTGACCCCTGGTAAGAGTGTATGTTATTATTTGGCAATTAAACAGTGAGGTTAGCTTTCAAAAATATCATTTATTCAAATAGAATTTATTTCCAAAATGATAAACAAAATGTGAAACATTAATAACAAAGGGCATTTTGAGTTTCATATACTATTGAAACAAGGATTTTCTTAGCTTTCTAAAGACATCACATCATCTTATAGCAAAAATAAACAAGACATGTCACTGAACTGTGTAAAGAAAAGTGTCCCAGTTTTGTAGCCTTTTTTACTTTACATGCCTATATTAAACATTTAATGTTTTCAGAACTGTGAAAAAAAAGAAAAAAAATATCAAGTGTCCCATTTCACTTGTTATATTTCCACATTTTAGTGTTCTTCAGTTCTTTTTTTTTTCATTCAGTGTGAGAAATCCAGTCTCTGTTGAGCTTTAACAAGTCCATCAAAGTCAGGTTGCATGTCCGAGGTGGAGATGCGAAGCACAGCTGCCAGATGTTCATCAGTGAGAGAGGATCTGTACCTGGACTTGGTAAACGTCATGACTGAGAATGTCTGTTCACATATGTAGGTGGATCCAAAGAGAACCAACATCTTCTGAGCATGTCTCCTCATGTTTGGAAAGTTATCCTCCTTGAGAGCAGAGTAGAACTCTAGCAGTGATGCTGACTTAAAGTGCTCTTTCAGTAGTGAATCAGACTGCAGGTCAATGAGTTCAAGCTGAACAACTATCAACACTGCAGGTAAAGGGAGAGGAAACCAGCTGCATTTCATCCTCAACCTTTTTGAAATCTTGAAAACGCCTTGAAAATTCATCATGCAGTGCTCCCAACATGGATGAGTACCTGTGCCGGTGATCAGCTGATGGTTTGACTTCTTTCAGGGTTTTCATGTGTTTGAGATTGTTGCTGCCTAGTTGCCTTAAAATTAATTGCAACTTTGTCATGAAGGCTGTCACATGGCTATGCATTTCATGAGCAAAAATGCCCTTGCCCTGCAGTTGTGTGTTCAGTAGGGATGGGTACCGTTCACATTTGAACCGATACGGTACCGGTACCTGTGAATCGATACCGGTACCCAACGGTACCTTTTTTCTGTACTTTAGTCTCTAAAAATTGTATCTACCTACCTCAGTTGTGAAAAAGAAAATCCAAACTTCAAATAACCACACTTTCGACCGTTTTCGGCTTGCCCCGACTGCTTTGTTGTTGAATCAAGTCAAATCCTAGGTAAGTGTATATTGTGCGTGTGAACGTTGACATGAAAAGAAAAAAGTAAAAAACAAATAAAAAAAAACATATTTATTTATTTATTTTTTTATTATCATGTAATCTTTCGCGGGCCGGTCAGAATCATCCCGCGGGCCATATCCGGCCCGCGGGCGGTACAATGCCCAGGTCTTTAACGTATACCACCACCTTAAAGCGGACAAAAGGCACTAGAGAACACTTAAATTCACACGCTTTAATTAATGAAGCAAACAATAATAATAATAATAATAATAATAATAATAATAATAATAATAATAATAATAATAATAATAATAATAATAATAATAATAATAATAATAATAATAATAATAATAATACACTGTATTTGTATAGCACCTTTCATACAAGAATTGCAGCTCAAAGTGATTCACAGCAGTAAAAAAAGACAGGCATAAAATGAGCACAACATTGGCAGATCAAGAGCAATGCATAAAGTGCAGAAATAAAGCATAAAATAGATAGCAGCAAAATAGACAAAGTCAAGGTAAGACATAGAACATTAAATCACATCGTTTTTCATATTAGGATCTAAGATCAAGGGTTAACTCGCAGAACGTTGAGCGCCAGGACCCCCGAAAACCAGAGTATGGTCGGGTTTTCATCGTTGTTTCTTGTATTCGATATTTCCATTCATAAAGACATGCCGGCAGCCTGTGTTATCACTGGGGATGGGTCTGAGATCTCAAAAGTCCAATACCGCTGCCTAACGCCTTGCGGCCACTATTGCACTCCATTTGAAACTATGTGGCTTGGTGTCTGGGCCGAGCTGCGGACTGCAGGCGGGGTCTAACTACTCGGTCAAGCCAAACGCTTATAACGCATGCATTGACGAAGGTCGGGTTCATGTTCAATGCTGGATTACGTTGGCACTTTGATCGACATCAGTACTTGGAATGGCGATCAGATAATCGGAATATTCTTTTCGGGACAGATCCTGGTCAAGGTAAGGACCATATTATGGTATCAATATTGCGTTGATCCAAAAATTCCTTCATGCTGATCGGGGTGTGTGTGTGTGGCGTGTTCCGTTGGTTGCGATCAAAGCACGGAGGGGCGCCCCCCATCATGCATCCATGATGAAACATAATACCGATAATCTAAATTTGATTTGAGAACAGTAGCTAGTCCAGGGAATAAACGATAACGCGTTTACTAGAATACACGTTGCCGGCCATTACGAAGCATTTTGGAAATGACACCAGACCACCCTGAAACTACACTCATATTCACGACGGTATAAAACGGAAATGTATGGATGGAAAAATTATCTGTTTTTTGCATCTTGACCGGAAGAAACTCAATGACAATCGACTATATTATTAGATCCATACCTATAATATATAATATAGCTTTAGGCCTGCAAACACTGCCACGTATCCCTATGAGGCGCTGGCCTTTCAACAGTAACAGTAAACCGCCATCTGGCGCTGAAAGTGTTAATAGGCGTCTTTGTTTACGGTTTGATTATCACCAGTGGAGGCTGCTGACCAAATTTTTAGGTGAAGCACAAATTATTATATTATATTATATATTAAATTATATTTTTAAAACATCCCCCACTGTGTGTCAGTGGTCAGTGGACACAGATGAAAACATATTAACATTAGGTGACAGCACACCTGACCAGATGAAATCATATTAGGCGACAGCGCACCTGACCAGATGAAATCATATTAGGTGACAGCGCACCTGACCAGATCAAAACATATTAAGTGACAGCGCACCTGATCAGATCAAAACATTTTAGGTGACAGCGCACCTGATCAGATCAAAACATTTTAGGTGACAGCGCACCTGACCAGATCAAAACATATTAGGTGAAGGTGACAAGGAAGCCACAGACTCATACCCCCCCGACACTCAACTAACCGCCTCGGACAGTCCTTCATACCAGTGGCCATCAGGCTCCACAACAGTGGGCAGCAACTGCTGCCAGACATCGACCTGGGACTTATAGGAACCCAAGGAGGACAACTTACACTACCTTAGGCATACTGCACCTTATGTGGATACTGTGATACTGTGAATAATGAATAATGTATATTTCAGTTAGTTAGATAGTAAATTATAACACTACCTTATGCATACTGCACCTTATGTGACACTGTGAAAATATATTTCAGTTAGTTAGATAGTAAATTATATTGACCTATTTGTTTACACTGCTTGTGTTGTTTTCACTACCTGTACCCCCCCCCCCCCCCCCCTTCCCCCATGCTGCTATGATGCCTGAATTTCCCCAAGGGGATCAATAAAGGAATATCTTATCTTATCTTAAAAGGAAAGATGAAATTCCCTACCTGGGTTCCATCCTATAGAGGCAAATCATTCCTGTGACAAAATGGGATCCAATGTAATAAAACTAAGTCAACCAACAAACTAGATTCCTGTACCGGATCTCCTCTCTGGTAAACAAGAATACCTTGAAGACTCTAACAGGAGCACTCATTCAAGGGTACTACGACTATGCTTGCACCTCATGGTACCAAAGCACCTCAAAGGCACTAAAAACAAGATTACAAACATCACAAAACAAACTGGTCAGACTACTGCTTGACCTTACTCCTAAAACCCACCTCACCCCTGCCCACTTTGACAACCTAGGATGGCTTAGAGTAGACGACAGAGTACAGCAACTTGCAATGGGCCTGGTCTTCAAGATACACTACACCACTAAGATACCCATGTGCATGTCGGAATACTTCCCAAAGGTCAGTGAATACCATGACCACAACACCAGAGGGAGTTCCACAAATCATGTTCAACCCAGATAAAATAATTTAAAAAGTAAAAAAAAAAAATAATAATAATAAAAAAAAATAGTCATAACTTAGAAATGAGATTGCATAGGTCTATGAATCGATATCGCGATTCTGTTTTGATTAATTGCCCAGCCCTACAGTGTGTACAGTAAGTTAGCTTGGTGATTATCATTGTGATGTAGGCTAAGCTGGCTAGCTACTGTTAGCATACAAGCTTTTACAAACACTAGCCTACTTACTTTTTCATCCACAACGTTTTTTCTGATCCAGATGCATAAGTCCACTTCTTCATGTTGCTCAGTTGCTGGTTTATACTTCAGTCCTAATGTTGGCGCAAAGTTTAATTTAGCCTGACTTTACTTGTTATAGCTGTACAGCTTACTTCTACTAAACAACAACTAAACTACTTCCTTGCTCTTTCAAACAGTCAAAATGGGTCCATCTGCAGGGTCGGAGGTTAGGTTTAGCTCTGGCCAATCTCAAGTTTCTCAAGTTTCTTTATTAGTTGTCATACAGAAGTACAGAATACTTTTATACAAAATGCTTATTTCAGTTACATTTTGTATAAAAGTATTCTGTACTTCTGTATGACAACTAATAAAGAAACTTGAGAAACTTGAGATTGGCCAGAGCTAAACCTAACCTGCAGATGGACCCGTTTTGACTTTGCAATGCAGCAATCTCTGATTGGATTTACAAGGCTGCCAATCATATTCAACCTCCATGTATTGGATGGCAAGGGCTGTCAATCATTCAACCCTCCATTCAATGGCAAGAGTTTAACTGCACAGACCGTGCTTAGACGAAGTTAATAGCCTATTTCGATTGGCTGTTATTTATTATTTATATAACATTGGGTCACACCTGTGAAGTTTTCTTCACGAATAATTACTGCAGTCATTACTGCAGTGCAGGCCTGCTCAGAGCTGTCAATTTTGGCCATTTTTTTAAAAGAAAAAATTCACTGGCATTTTTTTTACAGAGGAAAACGTTTCTAATAAATAAATATAAAATAATAATAATTAATTTTTTTTTTATATATATATATAAAATAAAATAAATGTATATATATATGTAAATTAATAATAATTATGAATTATGAGTGAATTTGTGTTTCACGTGTTGTCATAGAGAAACCTCCATTGATTATCACTGATACAAAGTAAAATAGTGCAGTGCAATAAAATAGTTAGTAAAATAGAATAAAATAATGCAATAGTGCATTGCAATAAAATAGTTATCATCGTATTTTTTCGGGAGGCCGGTAAGGAGTGCATTACAGTAGTCGAGTCGGCTTGAGATAAAGGCATGGATCTGGTTCTCAGCATCCTTTTGATTTATAAATGGCCGTACTTTAGCTATGTTTCTAAGGTGGAAGAATTATGTTTTTGTCAACTTGTTGATTGTGATTTAAAGCTTAGGTCTGAGTCTACCATAACACCAAGACTTAACTAACTCAAATACAGTTAGCAGCTGGATAGACTACAGATGGAAATTAGCTTCTGCTAAATCTGGTGCAAACATATTTTCATGTACATTCGGGGCTTTTCAGAAAACATTCAGGGCTTGAGCCCAGGTAGCCACCCCCTAGCCCCGCCCCTGCGCACACACACTAATAAGCATTGGAGGCTTTTAACCAGGGCCGGACTGGGGAAATCATTCAGGCCAGGAAATATAGTGCAAAATATAGCCCCAGTCAGGCCACTTTTTAAGTGGGGGTATGGGGTTCCCCCACCAGGATTTTTTTTTGTTACAAAGACTTCATTTCCTACATTATGGTGTAGGAATTATTTTATTTGTACCCTTTAAATGCCAGTGTTTGTGATGGCATAACAAATTATTGTTAAAAAACAGGCTAGCATATGTATGATTAGCAACAACACTGATTTTGATGGATTTTCAGAATGTCAGATTGAAAAAAATACTCACTCTTACCATAAGGGACTAAATTATCCTCTTCAAAAACGCCATAAAAATATTACTATATGTTGAAATACCACTTTTTCTTTCATAAAATCTTTTATTCAACTTCAGCCCTGATCATAACACCACATATTCATTTTATAATTCTAACCTTTTAAATGCCAGTGTGTGTGATGGCATATATTTGCAATATATCAAATGCAAAGTAGATTTTTCTGGGGGGGATTATTACAGGCTAGCTAGCATGTGTCAATGATTAGCAACAACAGTGATTTTGATGGATTTTTTGTTTTTTGTAAGGGTCCCGCCTCCACCAATCACATGCGGCTCCCTTTGTGTGTGAGAAAGAGAGAGAGAGAGAGATAGTTCTCCAATTTGTGTGAGTTGCAGTGATCTCCTGGTTGTTCCCCACGTAGGTTATCTAACTATTGCGCCGCTACAACTAGAAACGCTTCTAAGTTCAGTGGCATGACTGCATTAAAAAAATCATCAAATTATCATCTGGCGACCCCCCCACGGCGGCTTGGGACCCCTCTAGGGGTCGCAACCCCCACTTTGGGAACCACTGCTTTAAGCAACATAATGTTGCTGTGTTATGTTGCTGTGTTCCTTTAAGCAACATAATGTTGATGTGTTCCTTTAAGCAACATAATGTTGATGTGTTCCTTTAAGCAACATAATGTTGGTGTGTTCTAGGGGTGTAACAGTACACAAAAAACATGGTTTGGTAGGTACCTCGGTTTTGATGTCATGGTTCACGGTTAATTTTAGTACAGTGGGAGAAAGGTTGCAGAACGTGGCTTTCCATGTTCCACTCAGGGAAGTTACTGTTAAGTAGGGCTGTCAACAAATATTCTATATTCAAATTAATAATCGACTCACACGTACACACACACACACACACACACACACACACACACACACACACACACACACACACACACACACACACACACACACACACACACACACACACACACACACACACACACACACACACACACACACACACACACACACACACACACACACACACACACACTCAAAACCAATACCCCTTGCTTTCATCATAAGTCTCAATCAAGACTTGTATTTGACACCAGACACCCCACCCCCACCCCTCCATGGGAACAATTATTTTCTTGTAGTACAGTGTAGTGTCATCAATCTCTTTCCATTGCTACGCTGATGACACACAACTGTACCTTAGACTGACTCACCCCCCCATCTGCAGCCGTGCCATCACCATCACCATCACCATCACCATCACCATCACCATCACCATCACCATCACCATCACCATCACCATCACCTGCAGCTGTGCCATCACCATCACCATCACCATCACCATCACCATCACCATCACCATCACCATCATCCACACTCACTACCTGCCTGGAGGAGATAAAGTCCTGGATGAAATTAAACGTCCTACAACTCAACAGCTCCAAAACCAAAGCCATCCTAATTGGTACCCCCCACCAGGTCCAATCTTCCCCCATTACCAGCATCTCTTTCTCCGGCCAAGACCTTCCCCTCTCATCCACAGTCACCAACCTGGGTGTGAACATCTACCCCCACCTAAACTTTGAGGCCCACATTAAACACCTGTGCAAAACCTCCTTTTTCCACCTCAGGAACATTGCCAAAATCCGTCCCACACTCACCCTCCCAGATGCTGAAAAACATGTGTAGTATTTTCCCGTTCTAAATGGTTCTGATATGTATCTGATATGTATCAGAACCTAATCTAATCTGCTCTGCGTTGTGATTCAAAACCTTTAAAGCCCTGGAAAATACTTTAAACAAAGACTTGAGGGTCTTTGTTTTGACGATCAGCGGTGCAGCAGGAGGAATGGAAAGGAGAAGAGGGTATATAACAACAGCTGTTTAATCAAAGTTAGGAGTGTATACAAATTACAATAAAGAATGCTATAAAAGGTTCAAGGTACCGGAGCACTATGCCGCTCGCCCTATCTAAGAAATCAGATTAAAGAATGATAGTTGATAAATTGTTGATGGCTTTGTTCTCTGGCTAGTGAACAAAGTAAAGCTATGTTTCTCCCTCCAAAAGTGATGTTCTTTGTTCTGTTGATTCTTCCTCTGCTTCCGCCGCCGTTTGCTCCTGTGTGTAGAGATGGGGTGTGGTTCCTCCTCGGTGATTTGGGTTTCAGAGTCCTCTTCCACCATCACAACATCCCATTATATCCCAAGGCCCAGCGTCTCTGTGTGATGACATCAGCAGCTGTGTTTCTCCAATCACAGCCTCTCTACGTTTGAATGCAAATAGGGGGTTGGCTTATACAGCCAACTCTATACTTTACTTTGTTTCCCAGTCAAAGAACAGCCACCATCTAACAACCTAATACTTGCATTTATTCATTTCATACTATCTATATTTGAATTACCCTTAATTACATGAACCCAGAGATATCATACTTAAACACATTATCTTGATGCTAAATGAGACTCATAAACATTGCATATACACCTTTCATTCGACTCAGGATGGTTACCACAATATAACAAGCATAATTGTAGTTATTTCACATTGAGGGTAAACCTCCTAACTCAGTAAGACACCTTTAAGTTATTTTAACTCAACTTTAAACCGTCTTACTTATTTCTTTAACCTCTTTATTCTTTTCTATGTGGGACTAGGAGACCAAATTGTGGTCTCATGTGTTTAACTAAGGCTTATCTGAAATCCTTCCTGTCCCCCAGGCCATAAAACAGCTGATAACACTTCCTGGGCGCTTTGACCCTTTTAACCTCATCACCGCATTGTTTTCGCTAGAACTTATCTGCAATCCTTCCTGTCCCACCCTAGGAACCAGGTGGCCTCTATTGTTCACTCACTCCCGAAGGGGAAGGAGATTTAGCTTGTTCAAATAGTTCTTGATCATTCCCAGCCGGCTATTTTGAATGGCCATTTACACAACCTGTTTGAGAGGAGTCTTGTTGACTTACTTGTGGTGCAATCTAAGCTTGTCCCCCAGGACACAAGGATTTCACGATAGTGACATGCTTGTATTAAAACACATTAGTTTGATTTGAATACCAGTTATGATCTATATTAAAAACTACCACAGTTTCCACACTCGGATAGTTTATCTATCCTTAATTATGTCAAACATAGATCTTAACTTCTACTCACTACTATCTGGATAAGAATTTAAGACATTTTAAATCATACTTGGATAAAATACATATGGTTTGCCACACTCAGATCCTAAAATTCAACCTAACATTCTTTTTCTAAATCTCCTTCTTATGTATAATTATAAATTCAAACACCTTTATTAGCAGTTTCGGTTTTTGTGCCCCGTGTACAGTCTTTGACACGCTGTTTCGTACCAGGATCAATTTCCACTGGTTTTTAATGTGATTTGTCAAATTCTGACTTGGAGCAGTGAGGAGGGGGGGTCAATGTTTTCTAGATCGACCTGGCCTCCTCCTTATTTCTCAGAGCTGGTGCAGTTCACGACTGCTGAATGCTACCACCAACTCTGGGAGGTGGAATTAGAAAGCCAATTGCCTTTCTATCACACCCCGTCTTCTGTTGAGACCTCATGCCTCGTGTTGAACTCTATAGGGGTAGGACCCCCTGCTGTATTGCTCTGTCGCTGTCACAGCTGTGAGGAGGTCGTCGCTGGCTGCTCAACCCCCGTTGACCCTCGGATTAGTGGAAGAGGTTTGTTTCTCCCCCTTCCGCCTGGTCGTTGATAGGGGCGATAGCAGCTCCACCCTTTCGCTTGTTGACCCCCTGGTCAATTGCTAAGGCCTTGCAGCCCGTCTGTTGACAGCCGGAGTTGTTGATGAGGCCTAGCAGCCTGTCTCCTCGTCGTTTGGCTCCTCTCGTTCCCCTCTGAAGCCTCAAGACCCGGTCACTGCGTTGGCCGGAACTCTCCACGCTTGAGAGGTAGGCTTCTCCTGGATCTCTCGGTGGCCTGCAGTGTTGTGATTCCCCATGGACCTCTGGGTAGACACTAGCCAGTGTCTGGTTCCCCAGTACCGATGGAATCCTTGTGTCTGCTTCGTACCACACTCGGATGCATGTCGGTTCCCCAATCTCCCATTTGTATCCTGCAGTGAATATATATCGCTTCGGGACAGTGCAGGTTACTTCTACCACAACAATTTATTGAGAATCCATATTTTTCCTCCCTCAGACACTCTTTCAATCAATCAATCAATCAAATCCTTTATTTAACCAGATAAGCATCATTGAGATTCAAATCTCTTTTTCAAGAGCGATCTGGCCAAGCAAGGCAGCAGAAAGTTTCAACATAAAAAATAACATCACAATAAAATACAGATAAAACATTTACATCAAGCTCCAATTTCAGGCAAGTTATCAAACAGGCAAATTATCAAACTCTGGTCTGAGTTCTGACAACTTTCTTTTCCAAATAATTTTTCTATATCTTTTATGGCTTCTTGATCGTTAATATTCAAAATTCAGAAAAATTCACATGGCTCTCCTTATATTATGCTGTCAAAACAGTATAACCCACCACCCTTCGATGTGGAATAACATTCAAACATCGTTACCTTCGTCCCTGGACAGCTGCTTCCCGGCCTGGACAGTCAGCACTGACACGCCCACTCTCCCAGTAATCCTAGGTGTATGTCAACAAATCACAGTCCGCCTTAAACACACATCTTCCACATGCTCCGTCAGCCTTCACCAAGCCAACAGCGTCCCCCACAAGCCAATTATCAATTGCACATGTTCACACCCTACACAAAGACTATCTTGGCCAATAGCGACCAAAACCTACTGAGCTTATCAATGTACAGAGAATCATGCTTCCCAACACTTTCACCAATCACGACACACCCCCAGCTCCTAGAACCGGATTTTTAATGGGCGGAGAACAAAAATCCATGAACCAGCTCATGTCCATTCACTTTGTTCCCAGTCCATTTTATAGACATATACTACCCCGTCCTGATGTGTCGAGATCACTCCCAGCTTGCCAGGTACCCTAAGAAAAATATATAGAAAGAAAAGAAACAAAAAACAAACAAAGAAAAACCATACCTCAAAACAATAAATGAAAAAAAAAAAAAAAAAATAAACTTGTGAACCTTTTTCTTTTTTTTCTTTTCAACTCACTTTTAGAAACAAAATTAACCTATTATCTAGAGGCTTATGCACCCCCGTATTAACTAAGAAACAAAAATGGAAAAATCAAATGAATAAACAAAATGAACGCTCCCGGCCTAAGTCAGGAATTGCTCGTAATACACTAGAAAAGAGAAATTCTGCAGAAATAAAAATAAACACCTATACCTATTACTCATAACTGTTAATATCCATCTACCAATACCATAATGCAGTCCACCCTTTGACCAATCTGAATGTTGATCAAGCATGGATAATCTGTTGACCACTAGCTTCCGCAGTGTCACATCATCCCACTGTCTAATATTGAATACCTAATATTAACTGTTTAACATAATTTGATTTTCTTGTTAGTCTGATTTAGTTCATGCATTTGTCCGTTACTCACACATCCATTTTAGTAACTTCCATTCATAACCTAATCACCTAACCCCTCTATTTATTTTTTACTCTATTTTTATTCTAATCTAATCAGGAGCATATATTTTTATTCAATCTATTCCATCTTTACCCTAATCAGTTGCATATATTTTTATTCTGCCAGTGGCCTCTGCAGACATGACCTTTGAAAATGACCTTTCAGTCCACAGATCCAGCAAACCTGTCCGTGTCCCCTGGGTTGTGGGACCCGGTGGGCCGCCCGCCTGTGATCGGATGGCCCTGGGGTCATCGGGCCCAGAGCATGTCCTCGCTGTATGTCATCACCGCCACGGTTCCCTTGAGCCTGTTCTGAGGAGAAAGCCACGTACCTATTTGGTTCAGTCACAGTTCCTTGAGCCTGTTGTTGAGAGGGGCCCGCTACCTGTCCAGACGACGAAGCACACAGCATTGCTCGGTCACGGTTGCCTAACACCGACGCCCGAAACATGATCTCAATAGCTGTACCATCTAGTAGGGCAGTCTTTCTTGCCAGTTCTTGTTCCAATCTCTGAGTCTCGTGTGCGGCTAATTCCGACGCCCGAAGCAAGACCCCAATCGCTGTATTATCTATCAGTACATACTTTCTCGCCCATTCTTGCTCCAATCTCCGCGTCTCGTGTGCGGCTTGACCGATCTCCAGCTGTGTCTTCATCAGATCTCAATGAACTGTCTCGTGTCATTCGAACGCTACTATAAACGCTCTCTGTTGTCTATAGGACGACGCCTCTTCCCCCATCTCAGCGCTGACGGTTTGACTTCCCATCGCTGGGCCCCGCCTCTCATCTTGGCTCTGATGCTGAGGGGGTCCTGGACAGGGGAAGCTTGCGGGCCGTGAACACTGTACTTGATACCGACCTTGGTTTTGCCCACGCCCACTTCCTTTGTTCCCCCATCGAGAGCCTCCTGTCATGGATAGATAGCCCCACTCACATTCTCGAGAAATGTGTCCGAGATTCCCGCACGCCCAACACACAATTGACTGTGCTCTGGATCTCTTCGCACTCCCTCTTTTGTTTCCACCTCGTCCCCGTGACTGCCCAGGTTTTCCCATTGGCCTTTGTTGTTGTTCTTGAGGGAGGCACGTCCCCCGCTCTTCCTCCACCTTGGCCCTTGCTGCCTGGCTCCTAGTCAGCGGGCCACTTCTCTCAGTCGGGTACCGATGGTGGGGGTGGGGGATACCTAGGCATGGGACACAGGTGGGCTGTAGAAACTGTTCATGTATTATCCCATACCTGTTGTCAGTCTCTATTCCCCCCGTACGGCCAGCGTCAACTCCCTGGGACTGCTGTAACAACATCGCTCTCCTCAGTTGCTTTCGTTGTCTCTTGGTTAACTGGCAGTCTCCCGCAACGGACACTTCAGCGTGGATCAGCTCGGGTAATACAGTTGTCTCTGGGTCGCTCGCTGCAACGACTCCCTGTGGCGGAGTTAAAGACATTACTTACAGTCCCTCCGTCACACTGGCCACCTGAGAGAAGTCCATCCCATCCCAATCAACCAAAATATCATCACTGGTAAAAATCTATCTGGGAAATGTCTGCCGAGGTTCTCGGCTTTCTCCTACCATTGGCCTGACCACTGTTGGCCATTTTTATATTACTTCTATTTTTTATACTATGGGTTAACTGACCTAGACCAATCCAGTTTTGGTTACCCTATTTTTGCTCCTAATTGCTCCTATCAAAGTTAGTGAATCCGCTCTATATTACTCATTCACACGTACTCTCATACACTCAAATTCCACCGTTTAGAAAGCAAGTTTCTCTGTATTCAAACTATTTTTACCAAACTTGAGTTAATTTCACTCACACTGATATATTGGTGCAAACAGGAATTGATAACTCGCTGTGTGATACTATACCCCGACTTTCAACAGTCCATTTGATTTCCCTGTCTGGAGTTCGAAATTGTCAGCACTGGCCTGTCCGCCCTGGAGCAGCTGTGAAGAGAGAAGAAAAAGCATACACTTAATTATCAGTGGCATTTCCCGTTCACAATCCATCATTTATCTTTAAGCATGGAATGTCGGGCATCTCCTATACTAAAATCACTTGAGAGCATTTGTGCAATTTTCGTTTGAATTATCAACGACACAGCCTTAATCGTTTTTCAGTTGTCTCCATTGGAAAACTGGATCTCCCAATCCCGTTGTCATGTTCCTTCTTCACACAACTCCGGGGAACCCTATTTCACATCAGTCTTTTCCTTCTGTTGGTCAATCAGAAATTTGTTATTTACAGCCTATCATTTCTAAACATTTGTACTGGACATGGTAATTTAGGTGAATAAAATCACTTTAACTCCTATAATTCAGGTGAATAAAAGCACTTTAACTCTTATTGCTCTTTGCCAATGGCTATGTGTATATTTAATCCTAATCCTTCCATCTGTGTAACTTTATTTATTTCTATCCGTGAAAGCCTAAAAATGTATTCCGCTCATATTACATTTTACATACCAGTAATACACATATTTCAAACACAATTTTGCACACAATTACTACACATTCCCCCGTAACACCTAACCACTTAGGTGTTAAACCCACTTCTCACGAGAATAGAAACCAATTTTCAGTGCCTTATGTCACTGAAGTCCCGTGCATTCGGAACAGTGTCATACAACCTGTTCATTAAACCACAGGTGCCGACACTACCCCCACATTGAAATCCCTGCAGACCAATGACATCACACTGGTCAACCTAACTTGTGGCCCAACGGCGTCCCCTCCAGTTTGCAACCTGGAACGCGAAACCCCGGGCCTCCTACTCAAGGATATCCAAAGTTCATATCACTCTCAACCACTGCTGCTCACACAGCACCTCCGACACAAATCAACCACCGTAACCACCTTCACCCAAATATCCACACACAATATAACCCAATGCGCGTAGCGTGGCAGCAAGCTTCCGACGAGCGCACGCATAGCGCATCCCCGTTAATGCGCGGTGGCAGACAACGAGCCCACCCCCGCCACGACGTCTAGCAGTCCCCGTACCCCTGTTAAAACGAAAATGTGCGCAGTGTGGCAGCAAGATGGCCGCCTCCTCGCGAGACAACCCGAGAGTCTCGTCATGCTATGTCGTCAGCACAGTTAGCTTAGCATATTAGCTACGTTAGCTTCAACCCAGCGCGCGCAGGTCGCCAGTCCGCCCTTCGCTCCACGCACCCTTATGACGTCACAACCGGCGACCGCTTTAGCCGTTAGCGCGGCTAGTTAGCATTAGCTTAGCTTCTCCCACGATACCATAAAAATGTTCCCCAACGACTAGGGATGTCTGATATTATCGGCCGACCGATATTATCGGCCGATATCGGCAGTAAAATGTGATATCGGAAAATATCGGTATAGGGATTTTTTTTTTTTTTTTACATTTATTTAACCTTTATTTACCCAGGCAAGCAAGTAAGAACCAATTCTTATTTTATTTATTGTCAAAAGTATGCATGTTGGTTTAATTCAACAACAAGAGATATGTAATGTTAATTTTAACTTTTTTAATTATCATATTTTGCACAGATAATGCTTACATTTAGAAAGCCTTTTGAATGCATCCACTGAAATTATTAATTACCTGAAATTATTCAGTTTTTTTGGGGGGAAACCCTGCATATATCGGTATCGGTTGATATCAGTATCGGTATCGGTATCGAAATTAAGAGTTGGACAATATCGGAATATCGGTATCGGTAAAAAAGCCAATATCGAGCATCCCTACCAACGACCCATCGTCCCGTTTCGCCGCGCGGGCCGACACCTCGCAATGTTACCACAACATCACTTTCCCCACAACAGAACCCTAATCCTCTCAAAACGCCAGTGTAGTGACTTAATCAAAAAAATTAAAACATAACATCATAGAGGCCCTCACAAAACACTAGCTTGACCCCGCCGCCTTCACTTCCGGTGTGCTCAGGACGACTTCCGGGACAATTTTCATTACATCCCGATCCCCTAAAACATTAAACAACTACTCTATCCGCGTCGAATATGAAATTTTTTAAAGTGCCTTACACATCCCCGTGATCCCCTGACACCACCTATCGACCTTATACATTCGAAACTACGCCGCTTTGTCACTAGCATCCTCCGGTCGCCCCCAGGCTAACACAGCAGCTAACCGCCGCTGCGTTCCAACGGCCCTCGAAAAACCGGCGTTATACCATTACATATCCCCACGGCTGTCTGGTGACTTAAATTAAATAATAATTAGTGCTGTCAAACGATTAAAATATTTAACTCGATTAATCGCATGATTGTCCATAGTTAACTCGCGATTAATCGCAAATTAATCGCATTTTTATTTAAAAAAAAAATGTTTACCTTAAAGGGGAACTATCTTATAAATGGCCTTTTTGAGTGTTTAGCATTGTTTCCTAGCTATGTGAACTTATATTAATATGATCTATGTCTCAAAATTCTCATATTGGCGCATTCTTCCAATTCTCCTCTCACAATATTCACCCTCACTGAAGTGAGTCATTTGAAAATGTGATGATTTGTGATGTCAGAGAGACACCGCTGCATGTTAATGTTGAGATACAAGATGAGCTGCACACAGTGGTTGGAGCCCAGGCTCAAAACGGCTTAAGATCTTGAGGTAGAAAAATGCTGTTTTTGAGGACTTGATTAGAAATACAAAACAATGAATAAAAAAAAAAATATATTACAGAGGTGTTCCATAGACTCACAGGAATTGTGTAAAAGTGCCCAAATAGTGAAAGAAATAGTAAAATAGTTCCCCTTTAAACAGATCTTTTTCAAGTTCCAAGTTTTAATACTCTTATCAACATGCGAGTCAACAAATGCTTGCTTTGTGCAGCCATTTAACACAAAAGGATGACTCTCATGCATTGCAAATTTGCATCAAATTCAAAACAGAGTGATGCACAAAATAACTTAAAAGAAAATAATAATTTAAAACAATGAATAAAGTGTGCATGAAATAATAGGGGAAAGAAAACGTTAGGAACTTGTTACATTCACACACACAAGGGCTGATTAATTACACACCCCCCTCTCTCCCTCACACACACACTCTCCCAGCTCTTTTTCTCTTTTGCCCCTTCCTCATCTCTCTCACCCCCCTCTCTCTCTATATCTCACACACACACACACACACACACACACACACACACACACACACACACACACACACACACACACACACACACACACACACACACACACACACACACACACACACACACACACACACACACACACACACACACACTTCAGAAACAAACATAGTATCAATTTTTTTTTAGTTAATCTTGAGTTAAAAAAATTAGTGGCATTAATAGAATCGGGAATTAACGCGATATTAACGCGATATATTTGACAGCCTTAATAATAATACAACAATAAACTCATACGTTTCATCAATCATACCTAACCATAGCCATCATCCAAACATTCATAATACTCCCACTCCTAACCACAAATAAAAACACAAACATCCATTCAGATTCACATACTATTGTCCCTCGAACGTCCGTGCGGCAGTTTTCACATTCCGTTTCACTTTATTCAATAACTTCCGCGCGACTATTAAAAACGAGACCAAGCGCAATCGTACACTTTACTATACTGAATGTTTAAGTTTACAACAGCTTCGCAACCGAATCGCCATTAAAGGGGAACTATCTTATAAATGGCCTTTTTGAGTGTTTAGCATTGTTTCCTAGCTATGTGAACTTATATTAATATGATCTATGTCTCAAAATTCTCATATTGGCGCATTCTTCCAATTCTCCTCTCACAATATTCACCCTCACTGAACTGAGTCGTTTGAAAATGTGCCTATATGTGATGTCACATAGTCACTGCTGCATGTTAATGTTCAGGCGAACACGACGGTGCACAGTGGTTTAGGTGGCACCTGCAGCTGCGGCTGCAAAACAGCTCGAGATCTTGAGGTAGAAAAATGCTGTTTTTGAGGACTTGATTAGAAATACAAAACAATGAATAAAAAAAATATATATATTACAGAGGTGTTCCATAGACTCACAGGAATTGTGTAAAAGTGCCCAAATAGTGAAAGAAATAGTAAAATAGTTCCCCTTTAAGTACTAAGTCAGTCTTTCAACCGAAATGTTTTCAAGCACCATCGTTCGCCCCTTATTACAGCGCACGTAATCAATTAATATGCCGGCGTGTTAACGTATTAAATAGGACCTCCTTTGGCTTTCGGGTCATTTTAATCCGCAAAACTCAACTTGCCGACAACCCCCTCGCCATCTTGATCCACTCGAATATGTCCTAAAACGATCATAATTCTCCATTTAATTCGGCCGATAGTCCCCGCAGATACCACGTCCCGTCGTATTGCCGGTCATCACGTTAATCCCAGAAAACTATGTTACAACCTCGTAAACACTAGCCAGCCCCGCTTATATTAATCGTGTCGTGTTATTCCCGTAATCGCACAACAAGTTCCCTGATTTATACCGATCCCCCTTCATTTCTACCATACCCGATTACATAATCCAAACAGCATTTGAGCCACCGCATCCACGTCTCGGTGAAACACATCTTGCCCGGGCGCCGATTTGAGTACCCGCCACCCCGACGAGACCTGTCTCACCTCCCCGGCGCAAATACACGGCTCCCCCACTGTTCAGACACGCAAAAATTATCAACATTATAGCGCCCATCTCCTGAGAAATGTATTAGGTCTCCATAACCCAGGATACGCATCTGTCGAACGCCAAATCAGATATACCGAGCCTCATGATCAGTTAAGCATTTCATCTGCCGCAGTCCGACGCCTCGACCTACACCATAAACCAGATAGTTGTGCACCCCCAACGCCTACATATTTAATACAATATGAGGTTTCCAACTTCTTCATATATTACTATATGAGGTTTTAACTTTTCTTCATATACTCCTATATGAGGCTTTAACTTTTCCAACCCCCTGTTCGAACTGAGCAGCCAATTCTTCGTCATCACTCACCTCTCTCACAGGATCGAAGCTCACGCAGCTGCGGCCTTCGTTGTCCGCTGATGAGGTCGATGAATGAAGAAAGAAATTCTCGTTTTCACGGCCGCCTCTCATTCAAGGGCCTCGGCACCAAAATGTAGTATTTTCCCGTTCTAAATGGTTCTGATATGTATCAGAACTAGGGATGTCCCGATCCGATCACGTGATCGGGATCGGCGTCGATCACGTGCTTTTCAGAGGATCGGGATCGGGAAAAAATAATAATAAAAATCGTCAAAAAAAGAAAAATTTTATTCAACAAACATGACCATGTCCACGTCTTAAACTCATACGGAGGCCTTAGTTTTGGTTTTAAATTACATATAATATATCATCATTAATGTATTTATTGTCACACAGAGCAGAATAATTGTCCACAACAAACACATTCCCCTTTAATTTACACCGTTGCAACAAACACATTCCCTTTTAATTTAGACCGGCTACACGCTACACGCTCCACATCACAACAACAGTACAACACGTCGCTCCCGAAACACGGTTAATATCCACTGACTTGAGCAGCTAGACTTAATGTCAGAGGTTTGGAACTAAGCATTTTAAGATAGAAAGTCAAGCCAGTTGCAATGTTTGCAAGGAGGACAGGCTGGAGGCGAAGTTTTCAGACTAACTTTTCACCTGGAGGATAACGTGACTGAGGATTATCGTCTGCGTTTCAGACCAGAATGGACCATTACGTAAGTCGAACACTGAATGTATACTAATGTGCAAACATATGTTGAAACTTTTAATATTTCTCATATGAAGCAGAAGCACATTTCTCAGGGTGAATGTAATAACAAAAGCCTCCGCGCTCGCGCCCCGGACTATAGGCAACAGATGGGCTTGTCTCGCTCTGCCAGTTTCTGACAAAAATGCGTCAAAATTGATTACTAATGTGAAAGATCGGATCGGAAACGATCGGATCGATAGATATTTAAAATCACATGATCGGGATCGGATCTGGAGCAAAAAAAGGCGATCGGGACATCCCTAATCAGAACCTAATCTAATCTGCTCTGCGTTGTGATTCAAAACCTTTAAAGCCCTGGAAAATACTTTAAACAAAGACTTGAGGGTCTTTGTTTTGACGATCAGCGGTGCAGCAGGAGGAATGGAAAGGAGAAGAGGGTATATAACAACAGCTGCTTAATCAAAGTTAAGAGTGTATACAAATTACAATAAAGAATGCTATAAAAGGTTCAAGGTACCGGAGCACTATGCCGCTCGCCCTATCTAAGAAATCAGATTAAAGAATGATAGTTGATCAATTGTTGATGGCTTTGTTCTCTGGCTAGTGAACAAAGTAAAGCTATGTTTCTCCCTCCAAAAGTGATGTTCTTTGTTCTGTTGATTCTTCCTCTGCTTCCGCCGCCGTTTGCTCCTGTGTGTAGAGATGGGGTGTGGTTCCTCCTCGGTGATTTGGGTTTCAGAGTCCTCTTCCACCATCACAACATCCCATTATATCCCAAGGCCCAGCGTCTCTGTGTGATGACATCAGCAGCTGTGTTTCTCCAATCACAGCCTCTCTACGTTTGAATGCAAATAGGGGGTTGGCTTATACAGCCAACTCTATACTTTCCTTTGTTTCCCAGTCAAAGAACAGCCACCATCTAACAACCTAATACTTGCATTTATTCATTTCATACTATCTATATTTGAATTACCCTTAATTACATGAACCCAGAGATATCATACTTAAACACATTATCTTGATGCTAAATGAGACTCATAAACATTGCATATACACCTTTCATTCGACTCAGGATGGTTACCACAATATAACAAGCATAATTGTAGTTATTTCACATTGAGGGTAAACCTCCTAACTCAGTAAGACACCTTTAAGTTATTTTAACTCAACTTTAAACCGTCTTACTTATTTCTTTAACCTCTTTATTCTTTTCTATGTGGGACTAGGAGACCAAATTGTGGTCTCATGTGTTTAACTAAGGCTTATCTGAAATCCTTCCTGTCCCCCAGGCCATAAAACAGCTGATAACACTTCCTGGGCGCTTTGACCCTTTTAACCTCATCACCTCATTGTTTTCGTTAGAACTTATCTGCAATCCTTCCTGTCCCACCCTAGGAACCAGGTGGCCTCTATTGTTCACTCACTCCCGAAGGGGAAGGAGATTTAGCTTGTTCAAATAGTTCTTGATCATTCCCAGCCGGCTATTTTGAATGGCCATTTACACAACCTGTTTGAGAGGAGTCTTGTTGACTTACTTGTGGTGCAATCTAAGCTTGTCCCCCAGGACACAAGGATTTCACGATAGTGACATGCTTGTATTAAAACACATTAGTTTGATTTGAATACCAGTTATGATCTATATTAAAAACTACCACACATGTCCACGCCTTTGTCTCCTCCAGGCTGGAATACTGTAACACACTTGTCATCGGGATTTCTTGTGCGTAAGTACGACCACATCACACCCATCCTCCACTCACTTCACTGGCTTCCCATCACCGCCCGGACTGAATACCCAATATCCCTTCTGACCCATCAGTGCATCCACGGCAGACCTGGGCATTGTACGGCCCGTGGGATGATTCTGACCGGCCCGCGAAAGATTACATGATAATTTTTTTTTTCTTTTTTAATATTATTATTATTTTTTTTTGACTTTTTTCTTTTCATGTCAACGTTCACACGCACAATATATGCTTACCTAGGATTTGACTTGATTCAACAACAAAGCAGTCGGGGGAAAGCCGAAAACGGTCGAAAGTGTGGTTATTTGAAGTTTGGATTTATTTTTTCACAACTGAGGTAGGTAGTGGTAGATTAAATTTTTAGAGACTAAAGTACTGAAAAAAGGTACTGTTGGGTACCGGTATCGATTCACAGGTACCGGTACCGTATCGGTTCAAATGTAAATGGTACCCATCCCTACTGAACACACAACTGCAGGGCAAGGGCATTTTTGCTCATGAAATGCATAGCCATGTGAAAGCCTTCATGACAAAGTTGCAATTAATTTCAAGGCAACTAGGCAGCAACAATCTCAAACACATGAAACCCCTGAAAGAAGTCAAACCATCAGCTGATCACCGGCACAGGTACTCATCCATGTTGGGAGCACTGCATGATGAATTTTCAAGGCGTTTTCAAGATTTCAAAAAGGTTGAGGATGAAATGCAGCTGGTTTCCTCTCCCTTTACCTGCAGTGTTGATAGTGCACCCACTGATGTTCAGCTTGAACTCATTGACCTGCAGTCTGATTCACTACTGAAAGAGCACTTTAAGTCAGCATCACTGCTAGAGTTCTACTCTGCTCTCAAGGAGGAGAACTTTCCAAACATGAGGAGACATGCTCAGAAGATGTTGGTTCTCTTTGGATCCACCTATATGTGAACAGACATTCTCAGTCATGACGTTTACCAAGTCCAGGTACAGATCCTCTCTCACTGATGAACATCTGGCAGCTGTGCTTTGCATCTCCACCTCAGACATGCAACCTGACTTTGATGGACTTGTTAAAGCTCAACAGAGACTGGATTTATCACACTGAATGAAAAAAAAAGAGCTGAAGAACACTAAAATGTGGAAATATAACACGTGAAATGGGACACTTGATATTTTTTTTTCTTTTTTTTGCACAGTTCTGAAAACATTAAATGTTTAATATAGGCATGCAAAGTAAAAAAAGGCTACTGGGACACTTTTCTTTACACAGTTCAGTAACATGTCTTGTTTATTTTGGCTATAAGATGATGTGATGTCTTTAGAAAGCTAAGAAAATCCTTGTTTCAATAGTATATGAAACTCAAAATAATAACTTTATTTGTATAGCACTTTTTCATACATGCCCTTTGTTATTAATGTTTCACATTTTGTTTATCATTTTGGAAATAAATTCTATTTGAATAAATGATATTTTTGAAAGCTAACCTCACCTTTTAATTGCCAAATAATAACATACACTCTTACCAGGGGTCAAAACAATGCCATTTACTGCTTTTTATATAGAAATAAAATGTATATTATGCATAATTGAGTTTGGAATTTTGGCCCGGCCCTCCAACATATTTTCAGTTGCTCATTCGGCCCCCCGGGAAAAATAATTGCCCACCCCTGATCCACGGAAATGCCCCCCCCCCCCCTACCTCAAATATCTCCTCACCCCAGAACCCTCCACCCGTAACCTTCGCTCTGCCAACACCAATCGCCTCTGTCCCCCCAGGACCAAGCTCTGCACCATGGGGGCGACCAGGCCTTCTGCTGGGCTGCTCCACGCCTGTGGAACGCCCTCCCTGACCACCTCAAAGCACCACAGACCAAAACATACCTCTTCACCAAAGCTTTTTCTTAGTTTTTAACCTTTTATACATGTCTTTGTGTGTTTTATCCTTTTTTTTTGTTTATAATTGCCTATGTTTTTAAAGCCTATGTTTTACCCTGTAGCACTTTGAGATTTGGTTCCAAATGTAAAGTGCACTACAAATTAAATGTATTATTATTATTTATTATTATTGTAGGCTTTGATCATCTTGTGCAGGGTGTGGCATGGTCATTGCACAGATTGTTTCGCATAAACATCTATAAATATCTCTGCCAAGTTTATTTGAGTTTCATTCAGCAGTATTTTCACATTTCACAATGAGCACAATATCTTTCACTGCCTGTGAGGCTCTTGGTCGCATTTTGAGGAGGGAGATCAGGCTGAAACTGAAGATGTGTCTGAGGATGAAGATGATGTGGAGTATGTGCCTGAACACGATGAAGAAAGACACATCTGATGAGCAAGTAGGCCTGCATGAGCCAGAACAACTGGAGGTCTTCGTGTCAAGGAACGGCGATATGGCATGGTCCAAATCAAATCAAATCAAATGTATTTGTAAAGCCCGAAATCACAAGTTAAGGTCATGACGTCTTCTTTAAACAAGTCAAGAAGAAACATCACAATAAATCAAGAACAAAAAACCCGCCATGAAATCCAAAATAAATTTTTATTATTAATAAAATATTATCTGTGATATTTTGTTCATATGGTCCAGCCCTACTCTCTATGCATCTCTATGGCTGTGTGTTCATTGGTTGGGGAGAGATGCACATATTCCCCCCCCACACGGATGTGCTGGACCTCATCATCATTTTCACCTAAAAAGTTGTTTAAAAACCCTAACCTTGAAGGGATAGTTCAGGTATTAATCATAACTCTAGTTATTAATCATATTTCTTATTATATACTCTAGTTATGATTATGTTATGATAGCTGCAATACAGTCCTATCTAATCGACCACAGGAAAAATAAATAAATAATGTATGTTATGTTATAGCTATAAGTAATATATTTGGGCGGCTACGTGGCGTAGTGGGCAAGGCGCTCGCCACGAATGCAGAGACGCTGGGCTCGCCTGTTCGAGCCCAGCGCTCCACATTGCTTTCAGTTTAGCTGGTCGTTCATACTAATACACATTGGCCGTATTAGGGGGTGGGAAACTGATGGGTGGGGATCGGGTGTTGTGGACAGCGGCTCCTACAGGTCGGTTGGTGCGCCTGCGCAGTAGAATCAGGAAGTGTCGGGGGCAGCGTGAGCCTCCCATGCGTTACTCCTCGCCACTGAGAGATCGAGCTGCACAGGTGAAAAGATGCGACTGCTGTTACCTCAAGTACCGGAGGGGACTTGTGCTATGTATGACTTAGTCCACATTGCAGCCGGCTTGTGGGAGGCAAGAAACAGCGTTCGTGACAGGGGAGGGTTGAATTGGATGATACGAAATTGGGATGGGAGAAAATGTAGAAAATGGGAGAAAAAGTGGATAAAAAAAACATATAATAGAATCCAATAAAAACAACATTGTGCAATAACAGGTAACAGGTAACATGGTGTGACATCTCGGTATCTGTACATAGTTATTTACAGAGCATATAGGACATGCTATGTAGCTTTGGTAGTGCAATACACTGTTCTGTGCCACACTAGCTCACGCTCAGCGTCTCATGCATAATCTCGCTTCAGCGTATGCACACTGAATAAATTTCAAATGTACCTTTAAATGCCAGCATTCATCTGGCCACACCCCCATCCGCCTACCTACATAAGCCGGGATGGGCCACACACTCATCTCCTTCGCAAATTTCATCACAAGCAACGTGTTGCTATATGCCCACTTGACGTGGAGAAAGTATTGCTCTAAGGAAAGGAAGAATAAGGAGAATACGTTGACATCATATCTTTATTTTCTCTCTCACTATTTTAAAACGAGAAAATACGGCGATATTGTCTTCGTACTGGAGTGTCTGGAAGATGGTGATCATTCCACAAACTCCACCGGTTTCGTATTGGGGGTTCACGCCGCTACATACCTCCCAGCTACAGTCTTCTTTGATGCGGCTGGACGGAGTGAAACCCTCCGGCGGTGCAGGGACTGTAGTGGCGCGCCGCTGTTGTGAGAAGCGGTGCGTTCCAGGTTGGGTGAGTAGTGTTTTTGCTGGCAGGCTCCACTTGTCTGTTAGTGCTATGGGGACTAATTGACAATGTTATGAAAACCGGGCCCAGGCTAGGGTCCTTTGTTCAGTCTCCTAGACGACAGGAGACCTTGGTCTGAAGCCATTTTAGTTAACTAGTGGGCCGCGACCATTAACACTGGTGATCCCTGTGTTTTCTGGACGAGTGGTTTTCCCTCTGTCCCGTGTTAAGCCCCTTCTTTCATATCCAAATGAGAGTATTCCTTCACGAGGGGATATGTGCATGGATGTGCGATAGCGGCAGATCCATGTTCAAGTCAGCTACACAGGCCAGTTTGGTATTGTGCTGATTCCGTCGGGTGTTGGTAAAATCACCGTTGTAAAGCAGTGTGGACATCTTGTTTCTCTTTTCTCTAAAAAAGTGAGGAGAGGTTCAGAACGGCGGCCTGTCTGGGTGAGTGTTATGTCATTGTTTACATGTTCAGGTGATAGCTGCTTAGCTTACGGTTAGCCAGTCAGCTGTTAGTGCTGCGTTAGCCTGCTGGGATCGCTGCATGGCCTGCTCAGGTTGGGCCTACTGTTAGCCAGTCAGCTGTTGGCTGCGGTGCTAGCATGTCGTGATCACTAGGTAACGTTAGCTTGCTGCTATAGGCCATGGCCTGGCGCGGGGTAGCTTTAGCTTCTCGCGCGCCGCCGTGAGCTCGCTTCTGGTCGCGTGCGCCGTTAGCTCGGCGTCTCGCGAGCAGGGGCAGTAGCGCCCGAACGGTTGGAGCGGCCGTTAGCTTGATGCTATTCTGTTGAACGTGCTTTGATTTTAACATGTTTTGCACTCTTGACTACGACGTCATCCTTGACAGGGGATGTTTCGTCGACCCTGCCCTGAGCCAGGACGGCGAGGTTGCGTCAACAAAGAGGACTGTAGTGCGGGTTGGAGCGGCGACGCTGCCCAGTTCGAACAACACAGGAGCGGCTGTGTTCCTACGGTGTCTGTGACTGCACTTCGCTGATCTACATTCCGGGTAGGACCAGGTTTGACCAGACCTTATAACACGTCTTCTGGTTTTACTTTTCTAAATGTTTTGTGAATGACGATGTTTTTCCAAAACGTGTGTTGCTGCAATGCATTTAGGATACGGCGCGAGTTATGTGTGAACTGTCTTTGTCACTGGCAGTTAGCTTCTCCGTGCAAATCGGGTTGTTACAGATGTGAAAATGATCTGTTTGTTGTGTGAGAAACATCATGTGTGTTTATATGTACCGTGTACTCACAACTAAGGTAACTAACCTATGAAGCTATGCTTAGTGACAAGCAGTGTTGGGACTAACGCGTTACAAAGTAACGCGTTACAGAAACGAAGTTACTTTTTGCCGCAACTAGTACTCTAACGCATTACTTTTGAAATTCAGTAACGCTACTTACGTTACTGAATGGTTCGTCACTGCGTTATTTGCGTTATATACGGCGTAGATTGATAGCGAGCGGTAGTGATTATTATTATTATTATTATCCTCATCCCCACCCGCGTAGAATGATACGAGGCGAGTCTGGCCACTGGCCAATCAGAAGTGCGCAAGAAATGCGGCTACGGAAAGAAATAGACCCTCTCTATTGTAAACAAAACAAACGCTCGCTATGAATCTATATAAAAAGAACGCAGTAACAAACTAACAAACCATTTAGCAACTACTTGGAGAGATAATTAATATACAACATGGAAACGAGATAAAGAACATGTTTGAGGCGCTGCTGGAGTCAACTGGACTAACGTAACGTTACTACATCTCAACCATCGCAGACTTTGGTGAGTCAGTGCAATGTGTTCACTGAAACTCAAGTTGATCAACGGATTTTGACTGTACGAAATCTGCCAGGGAATCTCATAATACTAATCAAACAATATAAATATAGTCCTTTCATGCACAATTGATATCCTAACTATTCTAACGTTGCAATGCTTTGATTGATATCTTAAACAACGTTGCAACTTGCAAGATGGTGAATGAATGAATGAATGAAAACTTTATTTAACAGATTGCAGAATGGGTACAATACAGTACGACTCAATACATACAATTGTTAAGGGGATGCAGACCTGAGAAAGACGTTTGTCTTGTTTCCATCAGGGTCCCCCATTTTCAATTCATATAGACATTTATGACATACACAACATACATGACATTTATGGCATAGGGACATATAGGTATTTATGTACATGGGTACCCCGGTCGTATAGTGTATCTTGTAGACCAGGCCCATTGCAAGTTGCTGTACTCTGTCGTCTACTCTAAGCCATCCTAGGTTGTCAAAGTGGGCAGGGGTGAGGTGGGTTCTGGGGTTCAGGTCAAGTAGTAGTCTTGTTTGTTTTGTGATGTTTGTAATTTTGTTTTAAGCGCCTTTGAGGTGCTTTGGTACCATGAGGTGCACGCATAGTCGTAGTACCCTTGAATTATAATGGTTATAATGAAACGCTCCGGCGACATCAAGGCTGTTCCTTCAACCGGCGCACTTCTTATTATATGACTCGGGACAACATTTGTTTGTGTCAGATTTGTGTTTGTATCTAGACCACATTGCTTAGCAGAGTTCGGTGATGTGAATGGAAACTGTCAAGTTGATCAACCGATTTTGAGTACTATAGGGCATGGGACTCGGGAGCAATCTTTTTTTTTTATCTTTTTTTTTAATAACTAAATAGTTACTTTTCACAGTAACTCATTACTTTTGGGTGTAAGTAACTAGTACAGTAACGAAGTTACTTTGAAATGAAGTAACTAGTAAAGTAACTGAGTTACTATTTTTCAGTAACTAGCACAACACTGGTGACAAGTGAGTAAAAGAATGTTCTTTTCTCAGCCTGTGATGACAATGAACAGTGTGTTCACATATTAACAGGTTTTCCTGTTTTATCTGGCCGTATTGAGGGTAAAATAAGAGGATTGTGTTTTCCCCCCGGTTCCCTGGGGACTTTTTCATCCTCCTATCAGACATGTTGTGCACTATTTGTGTCTTTTGTGTGGTAGGGATGCGGTGTAACCCTTAGCTTGATTGCTGAGGTTGTGCTAAAACTGCTGGAGAAACTTTATTTTCCTAAACGAAAAGATGGTTTGGTCGCTGTCGTGTGTGCTTAGCAAGGCCTGTGGCCGATACTAATCGAGAATTATGTATTCTCTCATTGTGAAAAACGGCGTTCCTCTGTTGAGTGTTTTTGCCATTTTTGTAGGTGATGATGGGTTGTGTGTGTCATGTGACCTACAACTGGGTTGGACTGGCCACAGAAGCACATGTGTATGTTGGACCGGGGCTCTTAGAGCCCTCTCTATTCTGTGTTTTTTCCTTAGTAAAATTCAGATAGCAGGTTAGCTCATGCGCTGTGTGGAGCTGTCAGACGCTTCATAGAGCTGACTATGACTGTGTCATATTCTCTTTTTGTCATTACATCGTATCATGGGTGTGGGGTCGTAAAGGGGTGAACTGGTAACTTTTCCTCTTCCCCTTGTTTCTGTCGGTCAGGGGTACACCCCCTGTCCTTCAAGGTTCCCGTCACGTGGCGGTTCGGCATGTTACGGGGGGGGGGGGGGGGGGAGGGAGTTCCCTGGTCCCACGGCCTGGTATATTGGGCGTGTGCACCGCAGGAATTCCCCCACCATAGAGTACGTCACCGTGCGCGTCTCTGTTGGTAGGACTTCCGTGTGCTGTTCAGGTCCATGTGATGGATCTGTTTCAGGGGGGTGGTCAGGGCTCCTCCTCACCAAGCGCCTATTCGGGCCTTCTGTGAGTTCGGACTCCTTCTTCCATGTGAGGGAGCCTCCATCAGAGTACAGAGCCTTCCTCCTCAGATTGTCAAAGTGAGTGGACCCTCTAGAAGGGTCCTATTCTATTGTATATGTATTCGATTCAATTCGATTATTGAGTGTGTATGGGTTCAGTGCCTCTTCCCCGGAGAGCCCTAAAACCGATTTTTTACATGGCTCAAGGTGCAATATATTCTTTTCAATCTGTACAGCTCGCGTGGGAAGTCTCTCTGGGGATCCCCGTCTCCTTCCTATGGGAGGGTGGTGGGATGTAAAAATGTGAAAATGTTTTACCCCCGGCTGTGTAGACTGGGATACATACTGTTGATGCTTCCTTCTTTTCTATTCAAGAAGTATTGGAGTTAGGGAGTGTCACACCCCTCTTGTCGTTCCCCTGGGCGCCTTGGGGATTCAATGACAGGTCTAAATAGCCTGTTCATTGATGGGGGTGTGTCCCGACGCACGTATGGTGCTAGCTCGCTGTAAACAGGCGACTGACTGGCACGCCTTGGTTGCTTGTGGTTGAAACAGCGTTTTTATAAAGCAACTGAGATGGGGGTTTTTCCTCTTCCGACGACCAATCCCACGACCTGGGTTGGTTTTTCGACGGATTCTCGTTCATGTCTGGGGGATGATGACGGAATGGATCTGAACATATGTAGAGGGGTCTCACGCCCTTGGGGTGGGCCACCGGGCGCGGTTCGCCCGAACGTCTGGGTGGCGCCTTCTTTTCATGTTAAGATCGACACGCATATCTGCCCTTCTCCTGGAGTAGGCAGGTCGGCGTGGTTAGGGCACGGGACTGGTTCTGGTCACGCTGGACCGGATCAGTTGAACCCGTTGTCCGCCGGGGATGCAGATCTGCTGTTCTGGTACCCTGAGGGACTTGGGCTTTTTTCAGGGGGAAAAATGCCAGGTCGGTCCGGGTGTCACAGGGTTAGGCGCTATGGAGACCCTGGTTGGGTACGTTTTTACTCAGCACTGTCGTAATGGCTTACAGCCATGCCATTCTGTACACGCTCGATCTCGTCGGATCTCGGCCGCTACACAGGCAGTGGTGCAGTCGTGGTCACACGCGGTTACACGCCGTGTTACTAGATGATCAGTACGCGCGCACAAAGATGCGCTCTATCCATATTACGACTGCACCACTGTACACGGGTTGGTCCTGGTTAGTACTTGGTTGGGAGACCGCCTGGGAATACCAAGTACGGTGTGCTTAGGGGCTGGTTCTCCATTCTTTTTCGCTCCTCTCTCACGCATGGCGAAGAGGGGCCTGTGGGGGTGGTTTTTGACCTCCTCTGGTGACCCTGTGCTTCCCGTACCGCCAGGCCCGGTCCGAAGTAATGTTTCGTCGACCCGTAGGCCTGGGTTAACCCTTTTTTGAAAACTGAAACACTTGTACTGCGGTATAGCCGGTGTGTACCCGCAGGTGTGTTTTGGAGTTTTTTCTTGAGGGGTTATAGGAACAACCACCGCATTGGGTAACGCCGAGGTGGTTGATTCCCTGGTGTGTTGGAGCAGTGTCAACTCCCGGGTTCACCGTTTGAGGGTGCCCCTGCACGTTCATGACGTCTGCCAATCGTGTCAGCCTTCTCTGCCTCGACCCCTCTGGGTGGGGGTTTTTAAATGGAGGCTTGTTCGTGCAACACCGCCAGCTTCCGCTCCTTCCGCCGGGGCGGCTGTGTTCAGCTGTCCCCTCTGGCGCCTGTCTCGTCCGCAGTCTCCAGGCTAGGGTTAATAGCCTGTTGCCTGGTTTTTCCCCGGTGCGCTGCCTGCTTCCGTTGGTTAACCTTTTTTGTGTGCTTACGGCCATGCTGACTGCCTGTTGCAGGGTCAGTGTGCCAGGCGGTGTACTATTGGGGGGACGGGGCCCGCTCGGCTGAGGGGCCTTTGTCCGAATACGCTGGCGATGTGGGGGGCGGGGCACTACGTGCCCACCTGGTGGGGTCTTGATGCTGGCATCATGGACTTCTCCGGGCCCCCATTCCAGGGAGTCCAGTCCTTTTGGTGGGTCTGGGTCTTCCTTCGCGCTCCGCTGCTACGGCCTTGCCACGGGGTTGGGTTTGCCCTTGACCCCGTGATTCTGGGGGCAGTAACGAGGTTGTTCCTCCGTTCGTTCCCGGGTGGCATGCGGGTTGTGCGTGTGTGTAGTCGTGGGGTCAAGCCACGGTCTGCTCACCCTGTGCGTTGAGTTGCTTGAGTGCCTCTTCGCACGGTCGGGTCCGTCGCCCTCCCGTGAAGCCACCAATAGGGGGGGTGCCCTCCATTAGGGTGGGTCGGGGGGGCTCGGCCCTCCCTGGTCTGATGGTTGTGGGGGGCCTCAGCAGGGTACATTTGTCGAGCTTCTAGCTCCCGCTCAGCTCCTATTATGCATGAGACGCTGAGCGTGAGCTAGTGTGGCACAGAACGTTAGGTTATAACTATAACCAAGTTCTGTTAACACTAGTGAACGCTCAGCGTCTAGACGCTGCTGCAGGCCCTTGATTTTTCATTCTGATGAAATTTGTTGGGAAGGAGATGAGTGTGTGGCCCATCCCGGCTTATGTAGGTAGGCGGATGGGGGTGTGGCCAGATGAATGCTGGCATTTAAAGGTACATTTGAAATGTATTCAGTGTGCATACGCTGAAGCGAGATTATGCATGAGACGCTGAGCGTTCACTAGTGTTAACAGAACTTGGTTATAGTTATAACCTAACGTTACTGTTGCTATACTAATTTAAAGTGGCCTTTCCTTTTGGCAATAAGTGTGGGTGAGTGCGGCATGAGTGTGTGCCCGCTCATGTTAAAGTGTTAAAGTGGCTGCTAGTGCACAGCGTGCGTGTCATGTGTGTGCTCATGTGTGCTTGTGTGTGGATAGTTCAGTGTTCTGTGGCACTCAGTGTTCATTGTTCAAGGCTCTGATGGCCTGGGGGAAGAAGCTGAGCCTAAGCCTCTCTGTCCTAGTAGCTGGGGTTCGCAGGCGTCTGCCTGACCTCAGCAGCTGGAACAGGCTGTTATTGGGGTGGTGGGGGTCTTTCATTATTCTGCAGGCTCTGGATTTGCACCTCTTGTTGTATAGAACCTGCAGGGGAGGTAGTGCAATACCCGTGGTACGCTCGGCTGAGCGCACCACTCTCTGTAGGGCCTTCTTGTCCTGTGCCGTGCTGTTTCCATACCAGACAGTGATGTTTCCGGTCAAGATGCTTTCTACAGCTCCTGAGTAGAAGGACTGGAGTATCTTCCCCGATACTCTGAACTTCCTTAACTGTCTCAGGTGGTAGAGGCGCTGCTTTGCCTTCTTTACTACTGTGTATTGTATCAGCAAAGGTACAAAACAAACAAAAAAGAACTCAACGACCGGGAGTCAAACCAACAATCGTTACAGTAGTTGGCAAGTGCTTTCACAACTATATTACCAAAACACGCCCCATGCTATGGTTATGGTTAGAGTTAATTTAAGGTTATTTTTAAGGTTTGCTTAATGGTTATGGTTAGGGTATACAGGTTAGGTTGAATGAATGAATGAATTTATTCACACACACACACATGATATATTACATGTACATATCTTCATGTGATACAACAACGACGCAATTGTGTGCATGTGCCAGGTCTCCCAAGAAGCTATTTAAAGCTTTTGGAGGGAGCCTGATCACAAATATAAACAAAATATAAACAACAAAAACTAAAAAAACAAAAAAACAAAACATACAACGTGGGTAGGTTTACACACCTACCTACTAACTGACATACAACATAGATACATAAATACAGACAATTTATATACCTAAGTTATGATTCTAATTAGAGATATGATTTAAGCAGTTCCTCTTTCAGTGATCTTTTGAATGTTTTAAAGGATTTAGACATTTTCAGACTCTCGTCAAGCTTGTTCCATATCTGTGGGGCCCTGCCACCTCTTGCCAAATATAAGATGCCTATTTCTTGTGCTGTGGATGTGCAGTGGACGGCAGACTGGGACAAGCTCAGACAGTCTGTGATTCATGTTGTTGACAACTTGATACATAATTGATGCGTTTTGGTGTATGTTAAACTCAGCAAGCCTCAGGAGACCAAAGCGATGGAACAGAGGGCGTGAGGGCGCTTTATACCCGGACCATGACAATACTCGTAGTATTTTCTTTTGTAAGCTTTCAAGTTTCTTGAGATGGCTGGGGTAAGTGTTGCACCATATGACGTTACAATAACTAATGAGGGGTTCATACAAGGTTTTATATAGAGTGAGAAGGGCAGGCAAGGGAAGAAAATTACGTATTTTGCAGAATAAGCCAACATATTTGGACAGTTTAGTTTGTAGATATTTTATGTGGCATTTGAAATTGAGTGACTCATCGATAACGACCCCCAGGAATTTTGTGGACACCACTCTTGACAGCTCCTTTCGATAAATGTTTATGCATATATGATCTGTGCACATCCAATTTGAGTGGAAGATAATAAAGTTTGTTTAGCTGAGATTAAGTGATAATTTATTGCATTTAAACCAGGTGTCCACTTTTTGTAGTTCAGTGTTGAGTAAATCTTGTAGCGTGAGTGGATTTTTATGTGACAAAAACAAATGTGTGTCGTCAGCGAATATTACTTTGTGCAGAAGTTCAGATGAGTTGACAAAGTCATTTATATATAGAATAAATAGTAAAGGCCCTAGAATTGACCCCTGGGGGACCCCATATTTGATGTCCATTATTATTGATTTGTGATTGTTTATATCGACATACTGTTGCCTACCATGTAAATAGCTACTGAACCAGTTGAGAGCCAGACCCCTTATGCCATAATGGTACAGTTTCCCAAGTAGAATAGTGAAGTCAATGGTGTCAAAGGCCTTTGATAAGTCCAAGAAAACACCCACCCCACATTCGCCCTGATCAATGGCACCATTTATTTTTTCAATGAGGTCTAATATTGCCATATATGTTGTTCTCTTTTTCCTAAAGCCGTATTGAGTATATTTAGCTTGGGTTAGGGTTAGGGTTAGGGGTAAGGTTAGTTTTAAGGGTCACTTAGCGGTTATGGTCAGTTTAAGGTAACAGTGTGGTTAAGGTTATGGGTTGGGTCAGGAGTGTTGAGGTAAAACCACTTCCTTACTAAGTTAGCGCACTGGGCTCAATGGCCAAAGGTTTGCAAACTCAAATCCCACTGAATCCTTTTACACACAAACGAACCAACAAACACATGTGACACGACTGAAACGGTTGTGGAGGCCCTACGGTCTTAACATATCTTTAATAACACGGCGATGTCCTGTGACTGTGAACCAAGACGTTAGAACACATACCGAGCGGAGCACAAGGGCTCGGAGAGACAAAGGTGTCTTTTATCCTGTCAACCCTCCGCTCCCCCCTTCCGTCAACTAACAAGAGAAACCACAAGATGCTGGGACACTTAGCAGGGAGAGCCTCACATGACAAGAGGTACCAGGGCCATGTGGTGGCTTTTACACAAGTGAGGTTTTCATGATCAACGTAACTCTCTCTCACGTGGATGGAGCTGAGAGGTGTGTGTGAACAGCCTGATCTCACTTAAAATATGTAAATAATGTACTAATAGACCACAGGAAAACAGGTACAATAATGTATGTTATGTTATAGCCATAAGTAATATCTTTACGTATTGTATTGAAAATGTAACATGTGTACGTATTACAAACCAAAAGAAGTCAGTGGGATGGGTGCAACTCTGGCAGCATTAAGGTTAAGGAACGTTGTTTGTCAAACAGTGTCGAACTTGACTGCTACAGACTTGAGTGCATATTAGCATAGTAGGTAATAATATAGGCATGGTAGATTCCTGAGTAGCAGAGGGCATACTAGTAAAAGACAGTACAAAGGTTAGTATTCTTTCATGTGTGTTTTTAGTCGACGATGGTTTGGCGGATTTTGACTGTCCTGTGTGGTATATATCTACTTTTACCATTACCAGTACTATTTGATGTGGGTATTTCTACAAGGAACAGTGTACTTGTGAGAACTGGGGTCTGGAGCACAGCCCAATTGCTGAACACACGAGAGGAGAAAGGAGCGGTTTCAAGGGTGTTTAATTGTCAAATGAGCAACATAGGAATTGGGGGGAATAGAACAGGGTTATGTTCTGTCTTGTGGCTGCCGCGGCGGCAGCGAGCGAGCAAGCGGTCCTTGTGCTTGTCTTGGAAGCTGCTGGGCTGCAGCGGGAGAACAAGTGTTCCTCTTCGGGGACAGGAGACGTCCAGGCAGGGACGGCGGTCCGTTGGGGCACAGGAGAGAACAGGTTAGAGTAGACAAATACAAGGTTGGAATTAGTGGTCTGCAAGGGCCTTGAAATAAAGCCCGAGCCCTGCCCGAGCCCTTGAACTTCAGGCCCTGCCCGAAAATAAGCCCGACTGTAAATAATATTTTAAGCCCTAGCCCGCGTGAAAACCAGAAAAAAATTATTATTATTTTTATTGTTATTATTATTAAAATATAATTTTTTTTGTATTTGTTTTAAATATTCGAAACACGGTTTTATATGAACGTAATAAATAAACAAAACTAAGAAGCATTTACATTTACAGTTTCGCAATGCCGTCTCTCCCAGTGCTCGCTTATATAGACTGACTCACACTGTCACACATCAGCCTCAAAACGTATTGAAGGCTATAGAATCTTCTTTGACACACGCACACACACACACACATGACACACAATAGCCTACTCAGTCAAACAAACAAACAGAAAACAGAAATCAGATTTCGAGCAGAGCAACGTAATGAAAATCACAACAAAACAAGTAGCAGTCGCAACCCAGCAAATAGTAAACATCACTCACCAGACGTCAGCAACGCGTTGAACACCGTTAACAAAACCGGCTACATACATCCCAAGAACAAATTAAAACGTTCGCCAACTGGCTATATTCCAACACAACCAATCGAGTTGAACTTGTCCCCTGAGTTCTCTCTGCGCGCTGCAGTAATTACATCCAAATGTTTCTCTGGCGCAAAAGAGAAAGCGAATCTTAAAACGAAGGTTATCATATAACCCTAGTTATATTAAAAAAAAAAAAAAACACAAAAAAAAACACAAAAAAAAAAAAAAAAAAAAAAAAAGGCGGTGCCCGGGCCCGGCCGAGCCCGAATTATTTATTAAAAAAAAAGCCCTACCCAGCCCGAACCCGCCGGGCCGGGCCGGGCCCCGTCGGGCCTGGGCAAGGTTGCAGTGCACTAGTTGGAATCCAGCAGAGCTTCAGGCAGAGACGTCGTACCTGGGTGGTGGTAATCAATACCACGACAGCTTCTGGTCAGCGTCGAGGGGTAGAAGTAGTCCCCCCATCAGGGAAGGATTGAGTGCAGCTGTGGAGAGTGGGGTGCCTGACCGCGTGCGAATTAGGGGGATGGAGTACAGCTGGGTGTATGAGGGTAAAGGGAGGGGTGGCTGGAGAAGGAGAGGATGAGGAGGAGTGTGCAGTGGATGGAGAGGGGGATGAAGAGGAGCGTGTGGAGGACGTGAGGGGAAAAGGAGGGGGAGTGAAGTAGGCCTGTGCTGTGATTATGACAGTACTTCCTCCACAACTGTCGTCACCCCTTTATTGTGATGTAATCATATTGCCAGATTATTGCCAATACACAGCCCTACAATATACTAATAATAATAATAATAATAATAATAATAATAATAATAATAATAATAATAATAATAATAATAATAATAATAATAATAATAATAATAATAATAATAATAATAATAATAATAAATTGGATTTGATGAGAGAAGCGCCTTTCTCAGACTCAAGGACACTGTACAAGGAGTAGGGATGGGTATCGTTAGGATTTTATCGATACTACTACTCTTATCGATACTGCTTAACGGTTCGGTACTTTATCAATACTCTTATCGGTTCTTTTAGATTATTATTTAAATATTTAAATATATTTAAATTTAAAAAAATGTACAATTTATTATTTGAACCGCTTAAGGCTATATCTGTACTTGATATTTGTTTGTTGTGTTGCATATTTGAAATAAACTTCAATCAAATCAAACCCCCCCTCTTAAAAAACAACCTGTGTTTAACCTGACCATCTATAAAACATCATGCTAAAACTGTTAAACAAATGTCCTACTCCCCTAAAGAAAGAAATACATAGCAAACATGACTCAGTTATGCAATAGTGCTGCTGCTTTTTATTTTGTTAAAATCTTTTAGTTAATAAGACTACAAAATGACTACAACGATTTCATGACGGCTTCCTGTCCTCGCCGGAAGTGCGTCGGATACCTACCTTAACACATCCTGCGCCAATACCGTTGTACGACGTGTTTCAAGTTCATGCTGATTCTGCCAATCCACGGCGTACAACGTTATTGAGGTCATATTTCATATTTTCGCCATGTTATTCATATTTCCCTCACGGAGCCTGGTCTGATGCAGTGGGACTCTGCAACGCTTCAATACTGCCCCCTGGTGGATGATCGGCGAGTTGCCAAACCGGAAATGGCCGAGACAACCTCGGTGCATCTCCGAAATGCGTTTGGCACTCGCATCTTGTTGCAGGACTCTAGCCACACACCGTGGATATGGATCGCTGCCATAACTCAATAATCGACATGATTTGGGCGTGTATTATTATTATACAAACGGGAAATGGATCGACTCGATCGGCGTCAGCCTGTTTGTTTATTATTATCCATGCAAACTTCTCTGATCAATATATCACCCATACTACATAAAGCATTTAACGACGATCACGGAATTTTAAACGACCCCCTCCGTTCATCCGCGCATGATCAGTCATAACGTTTAGGATCATGTACGGTTGAAATGTTTAATATAGCGTGGATCGGCAACAAACGGCATTTGATAATCTATATATGCGTTTATGCCTATATCTCACGTTCTAGGAATTACTGCAGAAAACGATAAAAACATATTTATATTCTAGACAGTATTTTTGTATGAATGTATGAATGAAAAGGTAAAACTTTCCTACATCCTGACCGATAGATAATCGATGTTGAATGGGCCATAGTAATGTCAATTTAGCAATACAATTTAAAAAGTTATAGCCCTGCAAAGAAGGTGAACATCTCCATAGGCAAACAGCGCTGGCAGAGAATGGTATAAGATGCTGAAATTGCGTGGCAGGGAATGTGTTAACGTTACATTTTCAACAACAGAACAGATTGCTGCTAATTAAACACTTCATGGAAACGGAGTAACGTTAACGCTATGTCGAGTTCATACATGTAGTGTAGTATGAACTTGGCATAACGTTAACGTTAGTCAGTTTCAGTGTTGCTGGATGGTACACTCTATTAGCTCCGTAGCTAACGTAGCTAGCCACGTTAACGTAAAATTTTCAACAACAGAACAGATTGCTGCTAATTAAACACTTCATGGAAACGGAGTAACGTTAACGCTATGTCGAGTTCATATGTGTAGTGTAGTATGAACTTGGCATAACGTTAACGTTAGTCAGTTTCAGTGTTGCTGGATGGTACACTCTATTAGCTTGTTTATTTCTTGTTTCTTGTTATTTGCACTTACAAACATACATTCTGGAATAAAAGAAGTAAAAGAAGAACAGTTAAAAATGTGCAGGAAAGGTAAAAAAAACCCAAGGGCTTATAAGCGACCTCCCCTCTTAAACCTATATAGGATAACTACACAACCCCCCCCCCCCCACATTATGCACAAACATACATGCCATATGCCTATCTCATACACACAGATACACACAGACGTAGCTAGCCACGTTAACGCTACATGTTCAACAACAGAACAGATTGCTGCTAACACTTCATGGAAACGGAGTAACGTTAACGTTATGTCGAGTTCATACGTGTAGTGTAGTATGAATTCGGCATAACGTTAACATTAGTCAGTTTCAGTGTTGCTGGATGGTACACTCTATTAGCTCCGTAGCTAACGTAGCTAGCCACGGCAGACAGGCACCTCCCTACCCGTGTATGTGTGAGTGTGAGCGGCTCGTGACAAGTGTGTGTAATGGCTTGCTGCGGCTCGCTTCTCATGCAGACAGAGAGAGGAGAGATAGTTCGCAACGTTTAAATTCCTCGAAAAAAACTCATAATAATAATTTCTCAAGTATCGATAGCAGTACCAATAACGTCGGAGCTTATTAATACTCAGTTTTTTTCTAATTTAGTACCGGTTCGTGTTTAGAACCGGGGTCCGGGGGGCATCCCTAACAAGGAGAGAGAAGCTATATAAAAGAAAGGGTAAATACACATTTGAAAATAAATTATGAATATATGTGTATAGTAACAACAGGAAAAAAAACAAATAAGATAAAAGAAAATAAGGAAGCAAGGTGGTGTCCAATTGGATGAAGTGGTAACAAGAAAATGAACAAAAACAAAAAACAAAAACAAAAAAATATACAGAGCTTTCAAAATGTGTCTGAGAAAGCGAGAGGGGGTTTAAACTCTTAACTTCCACCGACCCGGCCCCGGGACGTTTTGAGGATGATTTGCCCACCGGTGTGACACACCACTTTGGCAACCTCTCGGGTGTGCATATTCTTTAATACAATATATATATAATTAAAGCCCTATTTGTTGCCTGTCGATTGCTGTTTGAGGTTCTCGAGTTATGTGAGGTGTGCGCCAAAGTACACAGCAGACTTTTCTTTTTTTCGAATGACCACCCGCAACTCCCGAGGCTCCCGTCAATCATTTGGCGATCTCAAAAATTATTGTACAGGGTTGTAACCAATGAGTGTGGCTTTCCAATGATACCCCACGTGGGGATGAGCGAATCAGGGATCTAGGTGAAAAGTCACGAGCGAAAACAGGAAGAGAAAGAAATGCGGAATGCATTGGAGTCTATGAGAAGACTAAAACCGGCAGAGCTTTTTTCTTCTCCCAGTTTACCAAAATCGCTCCTAATCACTCATTTCTGAATGGATTTTTATGAAATTTGGACATCTACTATACAGGACTTCAGGCTATGGACCCAGGGTTTTTTCAGCCATAACACTTTTTTGGGAAATATACTTTTGGATATTGCAACTATTACAGAAGAACGTGAGTACACAAGTTCAAGTTCAAGTTAAACAAACAACACACTGCAGCACCCACTCTCCACACTTTAGAACACCTAAGCACACATTTATTGGTGAAGGATTTGCACTGCAACCCATGCCTCAGTACACCTTACTGTAAATTGTACCTAAATTGCACCTCATCCCATTTCTGCTCTGCACTATATAGTATTGTATATTAGTACATTGCATAGTATATTGCTTATTATATGGTAACTCAGTTACTTCTATTCTGCATCGAACATTGTACATTATGTATATACTGAACACTGTGACTTCTATTTTTACTTCTATTTTACACGCTATACTATTTTATTTCATACTTATCTTGTCTAGCACAGTCTCTGGAGCGTAACAGTAAGAAGCATTTTGTATAAAAGTATTCTGTACTTCTGTATGACAACTATTAAAGAAACTTGAAACTTGAACTTGAATTCAAGTTCAGACTTATGTTACTCTATTTCATTAGCACTAAAAGTGAATTATCTTATTATTGTATAAGAAACTTCAGAATATTATATTTCAAAAGAGACAGGATCATGCATGTCCTATAAGTATAAAGTATAGTATTTTGGTTTGCAAAAAAAGTATGCAGTCCTCAAGTTCAAGTTTAAAAATGGCCACTTTTCTCGAGTTAAGAGGTTAAGTTCAGGTAACATTTGGAGGTTATGGTAATGGAGGCAGACCAGCTAGACTAGCTGTTGGCCCAAAACACCTCATGTGTGCTAAGCTAGTATAGCTGTTGGGCCCAAAACACATCATTTAGGCTAAGCTAGGCTAGCTGTTGGCCCAAAACACCTCATTTAGGCTAAGCTAGTATAGCTGTTGGCCCAAAACACCTCATGTGTGCTAAGCTAGGCTAGCTGTTGGCCCAAAACACCTCATTTAGGCTAAGCTAGTATAGCTGTTGGCCCAAAACACCTCATTTGGGCTAAGCTAGGCTAGCTGTTGGGCCCAAAACACCTCATTAGGGCTAAGCTAGGCTAGCTGTTGGGCCCAAAACACATCATGTGTGCTAAGCTAGGCTAGCTGTTGGGCCCAAAACACCTCATGTGTGCTAAGCTAGGCTAGCTGTTGGCCCAAAACACCTAATTTGGGCTACGCTAGGCTAGCTGTTGGCCCAAAACACATCATGTGTGCTAAGCTAGGCTAGCTGTTGGGCCCAAAACACCTCATGTGTGCTAAGCTAGGCTAGCTGTTGGCCCAAAACACCTAATTTGGGCTACGCTAGGCTAGCTTGCAGCCAGATAGCTTTATACTGAACGCACAGAATGGAAATGGGTATATATCTTCTTCTGACTCTGGAGAAGATGGTAAGAACATTTAAAACATAAACTAACTAGATAATAATGATAATAATAATAATAACTAAATAACAACATTTCCATTACACATCCCTTAAAGACAATTTTTATGTAGTCTATTTTTTCTCTTTTCAATTACATTTTTGTCAGAAAGACAGAGAGAGAAGGAGAGAGAGAGACTCCCATACCTACTGGGAGAAATACAACAATGTGCAAACACAGCAGCAAGATTTGTGAGCTACTGTGACAAGAAAAGGACATCCAACAGAATACAGCCAAGTTTGATTGTTATGCTTTGTTTGGCTTTGGCAATGTAAACGTATGTTTCCCCATGTCAATAAATCCCCTTTGAATTGAATTGAATTGAATTGAATTGAATTGAGAGAGAGAGAGAGAGGGGGGGAGATACTGAGAGAGACAGAGAGAGAGGGAGAGAGACAGAGAGAGAGAGAGACAGACAGAGAGAGACAGAGAGAGACAGCGAGAGGGGGAGAGACAGAGAGGGAGAGAGAGAGACAGAGAGAGAGGGGGAGACAGAGAGATAGAGTAGGAGAGACAGAGAGAGAGAGACAGCAAGAGACAGAGAGACAGAGAGACAGAGAGCAGTGGGGGAGAGAGAACAAAAGGAATACATGGAGAGAGAGAGCATCTGCTACTGCTACCTCCCCCCAACCTCTCTCTCCTCTCTTCCAAAGCCACCTGTGCCCCCCCCCCCCCCACCCCCGGACCCTAATCCTCAGATAAGCCTCTATAATGCCCCAGAGAGAGAGAGCGAGTGAGAGAGAGAACGAAAGAGAGATAGAGAGAGAAAACAAGAGAGAGTGAGAGAAAGCGAGAGCCCGCGCACGAGAGAGATCAAGAGAGTGAGAAAGAGAGAGAGAGAAAGCAAGAGAGAGTGAGAGAAAGCGAGAGAGAGAGAAAGTGAGAGAGAAAGCGAGAGAGAAAGAAAAAGTGAGAAAGAGAGAGAGAAAGCGAGAGAGAGAGAAAAAGCGAGAGCGAGAAAGCGAGAGAGAGAGAGAGAGAGCGAGAAAGCGAGAGAGAGAGAGAGAGTGGAGAATGTGCTTAATGACCTTGCAAGCCGATTACAGAGCCAGCCACACATTTCACAACAACCTGTTAAGTCAAGGTTGAGGGGCTCCAGGGGCTCCAGGTGCTTGAGGAGCTCCAGGTGTTTGAGGGGCTCCAGGTGCTTGAGGGGCTCCACGTGCTTGAGGAGCTCCAGGTGCTTGAGGGGCTCCAGGTGCTTGAGGGGCTCCAGGTGCTTGAAGGGCTCCAGAAAATGTGGACTAGTTTACTTTCACTATTTCATTGACTAGAAATTAAGCCCAATGTGTGGATGTATAAGAGTAACATTAGCTGTTTCTGAATATATTGAATATTATGCTAAAATCTCCATGCTGCATACTATATTCTCCATGCAACATACTATATTATCCATGACTTACTTGACTTAATCCTCTTTACCCCGTTGGGGGGCATAGGGCCCCTGCGGACGGGTGTCCCCCAGGGCTCGGTCCTAGGACCCCTTCTCTTCTCCCTCTACACTAAATCACTGGGTAACATTATCACGTCTCATGGCTTCTCGTATCATTGTTATGCCGACGATACTCAACTCTTCCTCTCCTTCCCTCCCTCATATATCCACGTCTCTGAGCGGATCTCAGCCTGTCTGTCTGACATCTCCGCCTGGATGACGACCAACCACCTGAACCTAAGCAAAACAGAATTGCTCCACCTGCCAGCCAAATCCTCCCCCCTGACCGACCTTTCCATCACAGTCGAGAATGCAGCTGTGACCGCGTCCCCGACCGCCAAGAACCTTGGTGTTGTCCTCGACGACCAGTTGAACTTCTCTGCTCACATTGCAGCGACAACCAGAAACGGCAGATTCCTCCTGAGCAACGTCAGAAGGATCCACCCCTTCCTGACAAAAGAAGCCACCAAAACTCCTTGTCCAATCAACAGTCATCTCCCGCCTCGACTACTGCAACGCACTGCTCGCTGGCCTCCCGGCCACTGCCACCAAGCCTCTTCAACTCATTCAGAACGCAGCGGCCCACCTGATCTCAAACCTACCAACGTCGGCCCATGTCACCCCACTTCTTAGGGACCTGCACTGGCTCCCCATTGCTGCACGAATCCGCTTCAAGGCCCTCGACCTAGCATACCGTGCGGCAAAGGGAACCGCTCCCGCCTACCTCCGGTCAATGGTCTCCAACTACACACCCTCAAGACCCCTACGCTCTGCATCTTCTGGCCGCCTCAGACCTACTCCTATCCGAGCTCCGGGAGGGTCATCAAGGAGAAGCCGCCTATTCTCAGTCCTTGCCCCACAATGGTGGAATGAACTACCCACCCCAGTTAGAACAGCCGAAACCCGTCCAATCTTTCGCTGTCGACTAAAGACGCACTTCTTCAACCATTATCTGAAAAAAAAAAAATTAAAAAAAAATATATCTAACCCTAACTAACCTTACTGTCATGCACTTGTCCTAATAAACTAACCTACACTGTAGCACTCAACACTGAATGAACATTGTTACTCAGCTGATAGAGTTGTGCCCTTCCTGAAGACTTGTTGTACAAAACTTGTAAGTCGCTTTGGATAAAAGCGTCAGCTAAATGACTAAATGTAAATGTAAATGTAAATGTAGGGCATCCACCAGAGCTCTCCATCTCACTCTCTTCTGGGCCAGGGCCTTTGCTTCTTGCCAGCTCACTCCGATGTTCTTTAGGTCTTGGATTGTGGAACGTCTCCAGGTGTTTCTCAGCCTACCGGCTTTCCTCTTCCCCTGCGGGTTGTATTGATTGATTGATTGATAACTTTATTAACAGATTGCAGAATGGGTACAATACAGTACAGCTCAATACACACAATTGTTAAGGGGATGCAGACCAGAGAAAGACTTTCATCTTGTTTACATCAGGGTCCCCCATTTTCAATTCATCAGGACATATATGACATACATGACATACATATAGACAGTACTGCTACATCTATATGTACTGCTACATCTTATGACATACCAGATTTGCAAATACAGTACTGTTTGTGATACAAAAGAGTCCAGAAAAGAGAGTATATACATTTGAAGTAAGAACTGTACATTGGGGGAGGTTGGGTAGGTGGGGTGGGGTTGGGTGGGTGGCGGGGGGGGGGGGGGGCTGTACATTGGAGGTGGTTGGGTGGGTGGGGTGGGGGGGGGGGGGGTGGGGGGTTGGGTAGGAGGGGTGGGGTGGGTGGGTGGGGAACACTGTACAACTGTACAAGCAAAACTGTACATTGGAATATTGACAAAACCATACTTGGTCATTTAGTGTACATTGGAGGAGGTTGGGTTAGGACATTTACAGGGGCCAGTTTCGAATTGCAGTCTCCCGTAGGTGTTCTTTGAGAGTGGTTTTGAAAGTGGGTAGTGATTCACATTCCTTTACAGCTTTGGGTAGGGCATTCCACATTGATGTGGCATAATTGCGAAACGTGTTTAGTCCCTTGTTTGAGCCGAATCTGGGTTTAACATGATTTGTGGAGCTCTCTCTGGTGTTGTGATCGTGGTATTCACTGACCTTTGGGAAGTATTTTGACATGTACATGGGTACCTTGGTCGTGTTGTGTATCTTGTAGAGGCCCATTGCAAGTTGCTGTACTCTGTTGTCTACTCTAAGCCATCCTAGGTTGTCAAAGTGGGCAGGGGTGAGGTGGGTTCTAGGAGTAAGGTCAAGCAGTAGTCTGACCAGTTTGTTTTGAGATGTTTGTAATTTTGTTTTTAGCGCTTTTGAGGTGCTTTGGTACCATGAGGTGCAAGCATAGTCGTAGTACCCTTGAATGAGTGCTCCTACCAGAGTCTTCAGGGTATTTTTGTTTACCAGAGAGGAGATCCGGTACAAGAATCGAGTTCGTTGGTTGACTCTTTTTATTACATTGGATGCCATTTTGTCACAGGAAAGATTAGCCTCTAGGATGGAACCCAGGTAGGTAATTTCATCTTTCCTTGTGACAATATTGTCACCCACTGTAACTGAGAAGCCGTCGGTCTTGCTGAGTTTGTTATTTGAACCGAAAAGAATGGACTCTGTTTTGCCCATGTGTAATGATAGTTTGTTATCAGCAAGCCATATGCAGATTTTGCCTAGTTCCGAGCTGAGGGTTTTTTCAACCTGTAACTTGTTCTTGTCAGAGACCAGCAGGTCCAAGGCCTGTCTAGTGATGTTGTTTGAGTAGGTAGGTAGGTAGGTATTTATTTAGACAACAAAACATATACAGATCATTACATCACATATTTGCTTTTGTCAAGGAAAGGAACAAAAAAGCCAATGACTTATTTACATCATTGTCCTTGGAATGCTTGATACAACACATACAACTCATTACAGAAAATCATTCACAATTATTACATTTGCATAGCAATAATGGCACAACCCTTAATTAATACAAACATGTTCATTTGTTGAGACATGCTAAACTAGCCGTGAGTCTGTGTCTCAGAGCACCTCGAGGGGAGGGGGTGGTGGGGTAGGAGGGGTGACGGAGAGAAATTCCAGCCTTGACTAATTACAGTTGCCATCAGCTAGGACCGGAGGGGGCGGAGTTGGGATATGACTACCGTTGCCGTCATAGGGGGTGGGGTTTTGGCGATGAGAGAGTCACTTTGGCACCCCTCCAGCACTTGCGTGGGAGAGGGAATTGGGAGTTGGGATGGGGGTGGGGGACTGCTATCAATCTTATCTGCTCCAGACAGCCCTGCTTTTCTTCGGGAGGATTCGTTCCTGGCACGGCTCCATTCAGCTCTTACTCCCGTCTTGACCTTGACCTTGATGCTTTCACTTTATGCATCAGACGGAGATGGGGGGGGGGGGGGGGGGGGTGGGGGGGATGCAGCAGGCAGCACTGACCAATTTGCTGCTCAAATGCTGCTCCAATTTAGTTTAATGATATATCACGTCCTTAATTTCTTTCACGATGTCCAGAATGGCCTTTGATCTCGATTGTTCATCTGAGTGGTAGGCAACGAGTCTCTCCAGAAAGGCCTTTGAGCTCGATTGTTCATCAGAGTGGTAGATCGCGATGCTCTCCAGCATTGCCTTTGAGCTCGATTGTTCTTTAGATTGATAGACAGCGAGCTTCTTATAAAGTTCCACCTGGTTGGTTTCGATCCTGGCCATATCCACAGCCAAAGGATCTACTTTTCTCCGAATTAGGCTAAGGCAGTACCAGATCCATATGCTGAGTGCGCCCATTCCGATCACCATGAATATTAGTAGATACACATCCTCAACATCATTGATCTCCAGAGGACAAAAACAGATTGGGTTCCATTTACCGTAAGTATCGATCGTATAGCCCGACTGGAAACTCCCGAGTGGACAGAGCGGATCAGCCGCATCCTGCTTCCTCGTAGAAAATATGCGATCAATCGCTGTAAATGCCCAGCTTATTAGATCCATATTGCGGTTGCAAGTTGAGTTGATTCTGTTGAAAACTATTTTGAGTCAACACGGCTGGACGGTTTCAGGGAGGTATGAAAGGCGATGAAAGGCGAGAATCCACACGGCAGCCAGACAGCTTTTGGAGGCGATGAGAAGGCAGCAGAGGGGGATGGCCTTGGAGGTCTAGGAGAGGGAAAGATATGCGACTGTTCTCTGGGAGGGCTTGGTGAGGAAAAAAGTCCTTCCTAATTCCTTCCTAAGGGTATGCCCTATCCAGTTCCACTCTCTCCTTTTGATGGTGGTCGCTATGCTGTCCTGGTTGGTTATCCTCCACAGCTCTTCATTTGTGGTTTTGATGGGCCACCACAGCTTGAGGATGTAGCGCAGGCATTTGTTGACAAACACCTGGATCTTGCTTGTGAGGCCCTCGGTAGTCTTCTATGTTTCCAGTTGTTGCATTCACTGAGGTTTCCTCTTTTTGGAATGGTGACCATTAAGCCTGTTTTCCATTCTATTGGGATTACCTCTGTATCCCAGATCTTGTTGAGGAGGTGGTGATAACCTATATGGTCACTTTGGGATCAGCTTTCAGAATATCAGGGGGGATGTTGTCAACTCCTGGGGCTTTTCCAGCCTTCATCTTCTGGTTATTTCATCCTTAAGATTCTCCATGCTACATGCTATATTCTCCATGCTACATGCTATATTCTCCATGCTACATGCTATATTCTACATGCTACATGCTATATTCTCCATGCTACATGCTATATTCTCCATGCTACATGCTATATTCTACATGCTACATGCTATATTCTCCATGCTACATGCTATATTCTTCATGCTACATGCTATATTCTCCATGCTACATACTATATTTTCCATGCTACATGCTATATTCGACATGCTATATTATTCATGCTACATGCTATATTCTACATGCTACATGCTATATTCTCCATGCTACATGCTATATTCTTCATGCTACATGCTATATTCTCCATGCTACATGCTATATTCTCCATGCTACATGCTATATTCTTCATGCTACATGCTATATTCTCCATGCTACATACTATATTCTCCATGCTACATGCTATATTCTTCATGCTACAGTACATGCCATATTCTCCATGCTACATACTATATTCTTCATGCCAGCTACATGCTATATTCTTCATGCTACATGCTATATTCTCCATGCTACATGCTATATTCTTCATGCTACATACTATATTCTTCATGCTTCATGCTATAATCTTCATACTATATTCTTCATGCTACATACTATATTCTTCATGCTTCATGCTATAATCATCATACTATATTCTCCATGCTACATTTTTCATTCTTCATGCTATATTCTCCATGCTATATTCTCCATGCTATATTCTATATTCTTCATGCTATATTCTCCATGCTATATTCTCCATGCTATATTCTATATTCTTCATGCTTCATGCTATATTCTCCATGATATATTCTCCATGCTATATTCTATATTCTTCATGCTATATTCTATATTCTCCATACTATATTCTCCATGCTATATTCTATATTCTTCATGCTATATTCTATATTCTCCATACTATATTGTCCATGCTATATTCTATATTCTTCATTCTTCATGCTATATTCTCCATGCTATATTCTCCATGCTATATTCTATATTCTTCATGCTATATTCTATATTCTCCATACTATATTCTCCATGCTATATTCTATATTCTTCATGCTATATTCTATATTCTCCATACTATATTCTCCATGCTATATTCTATATTTTTCATGCTTCATGCTATACTCTCCATGCTATATTATATATTCCCCATGCTATATTCGGGAGCATGTCTATGTACCCCGGGTCCTATGTTCCCCGGTAACAATAAAAAAGGTCCTATGTTCCCCGGTAGCGATAAAAAAGGTCCTATGTTCCCCGGGTCCTATGTTCCCCCACTCCTGTTGCGGCTCCCGAAAAAGCGACCGAGTTGTGTGAGGACCAAGCATGTCAGCTTGCTTCATTTCTCTGTCATTACGGTAGTGTTCTAAAACGTACACGTCGCGACAAAAAAAAGGTTCTATGTTCCCCGCTACTCCCGAAAAAGCAACAGAGTTGTGTGAGGGTGTAGATATGGTGCAACATGTGTAATTGTGTATGTGTGTGTGCAGGGCCGCCTGGGAGAAATGCGAGGCCCTGTGCGAGATTTAACGCGAGCCCCCCCCCCCCCCCCTCAAAAGGTTAAAAAAAAATAAAAAATAAAAAAAAATATATATATATATTTTTTTTTTTTTTTTTTATACAGTCAACATATTCTTAAATAATAGCGCTGCCCGAGGCAGGGCATGATACAGTCAACATATAGCAAAAGAGAGAGCGAGAGAGAGCTCCCGTTCTACAGTCAATATACAGTGTACAGAGAGAGAGAGAGAGAGAGAGACACATTGGAAAGAAATTGAAATGCTATTTGGCCCTAAACAGAGAGTACACAGTGGCAGAATACCTGAGCACTGTGACTGAAGATCCTTGAGCACAGCCTAGCCATCGAGAAAGGCCGCCATAGGCAGACTGTGTGTGTTAGAAAGAGAGAGAGAGAGAGAGAACATGTGTGTTTGTCATGTGTGTGTGTGTTAGAGAGAGACTAGAGCATGTATGAGAGATTCAAAAGGACAAAGATCAACACTTAAATCCAAGAGAGAGAGAGAGAGAGAGACACATTGGAAAGAAATTGAAATGCTATTTGGCCCTAAACAGAGAGTACACAGTGGCAGAATACCTGAGCACTGTGACTGAAGATCCTTGAGCACAGCCTAGCCATCGAGAAAGGCCGCCATAGGCAGACTGTGTGTGTTAGAAAGAGAGAGAGAGAGAGAGAGAACATGTGTGTTTGTCATGTGTGTGTGTGTTAGAGAGAGACTAGAGCATGTATGAGAGATCCAAAAGGACAAAGATCAACACTTAAATCCAACAAGAAGAGGGTCTATACCAGAGAAACCAAAGCAGCAAGGAGCCAATGGCCGACATCAGCTAAATAGGCTAGCCAGGTACTGTGACACCAGGCCACACACAGCTTTGGCCAACGGCCCAACGCTACCCAAGCTACACAAGCGACCAAGACATTCACACACAGCACATGTCGTATCTCCAAATGTTGTGAAGTAGCATATGTTTTGCCTGGAAAAAAACATCGTTATTAACAAAACATTCGGGAGGGGAAGGAAGGAAGAGTGGGGTAATGTCATGACATTTTCATTAATCTTACCTGCACAAAAGGAACGCAGGGCGAAAGGCCGCAACACAGGTCTCCACGTTGACGAAAGGCCTCTCGCTGGCGGGACAAAATAAGCCAGAACCCCCTGCTATTCTCACGGCTAATGTCAATGGTCGACTCGTAGCACAAGCTAACAGCTAACTCTAGCCTAGGCTAACTGATGGCATCAAAGTAACGTGCGCAGCCGGCAGCTAGCCGGCAGCTAGCTACGACGTTAGCTGCTGGCTGCGCACGTTACTTTGATGCTATCAGTTAGCCAGTTAGCTCAACCCGGCTATCGCTAACCATTAGCTAACGCACTACCACTGAAACTACAACATGAGAAAAGCAATACAGGCGCTGACACCAGGCACACACCGTTAGCTACTAGTAGTACTATATTAGCTAGTCGACCAGTTTGGCTCCAGAGAGAGAGAAAGAGAGCATAGGTCCACGGCGGGAATATAATCATAGGTTGACTCACCATAACGCAGTATCAATGCGGCGCCAATGGTAAAGTTGGAAGGAGACTTTCTTGGCCCACGGTGTAATTTCTTCTGATCCATGCGGCTTTTGAAAAGACATCCACTCGCCTCGCTCCTCTGAATAGCGCTGAATTATCTACCTCGTGTGTCTTCTTCTTCTATTTGGTATTACGGCGGACGGGCCGGAAACACTATCCTAAAATCTGTAGAGCAGCAAATCCGCAGAAACCGGAAAACTGCAGTCTGCAGAGCCGCAGAGGCAGGAAGTCAGACACATTCTACAAACGTGTCTAATGTGAAATATATAAGCATATAAGCAAAACTAGATCTTAGGTCTGTGATGAAAAAGGGCCTCGCGGGAAGGGGGGCCTCGCAAAAAAATAAAAAATAAATAAAAAAATAATAATAAAAAAAATAAATACATTTTATTTATTTATTTTTATTTTTTTTGCGAGGCCCCCCTTCCCGCGAGGCCCTGTGCGACCGCACTGCTCGCACACCCCCTGAGGCGGCCCTGTGTGTGTGTGTTCTGGATGTAACAGTACTGTATATCGTTAGGTTATGACTATAACCAAGTTCTGTTAATTAGTGGTGACGCTCGGCATCACTCATGCACTCCCTCGCGTACGTGCACGCGCACTGAATAAATTACACAAATGTACCTTTAATACCAGTATTAGTCTGACCACACCCCTCGTTAGCTTACTTTCATAAGCAGGTGTGTGGTCACCTGCTCTCCTCCTTCCCAAGCTTTCACCACAAGGTGAGGTCAAGGGCTGCAGCGGCGTCGGATGCCGAGCGTCACCACTAATTAACAGAACTTGGTTATAGTCATAACCTAACGTTCTGTATCATTTAGTGGATCCGCTCGGCATCACTCATGCACATAGGGAGGCCGAGCGGAGCCACCGGCCGACAAATACACCCGGCTGAAGGCCCCCCACAACCATCAGAACAGGGAGGGCCGAGCCCCCCCGACCCCCCCTAATGGAGGGCACCCCCCCTATTAGAGGTTTCCCGGGAGGGCGACGGACCTGACCGTGCGAAGAGGCACTCAAGCAACTCAACGCACAGGGTGAGCAGACCGTGGCTTGACCCCACGACTACACACACGCACAACCCGCATGCCACCCGGGAACGAACGGAGGGAACAACCTCGTTACTGCCCCCAGAATCACCGGGTCAAGGGTAAACCCAACCCCGTGGCAAGGCCGTAGCAGCGGAGCGCGAAGGAAGACCCAGACCCACCAAAGGGACTGGATCCCCTGGAACGGGGGCCCGGAGAAGTCCATGATGCCAGCATCAAGACCCCACCAGGTGGGCACTTAGTGACCCCGCCCCCCACATCGCCAGCGTATTCGGACAAAGGCCCCTCAGCCGAGCGGGCCCTGTCCCCCCAATAGTACACCGCCTGGCACACTGACCCTGCAGAACAGGCAGTCAGCATGGCCGTAAGCACACAAAAAAGGATAACCAACGGAAGCAGGCAGCGCACCGGGGAAAAGACCAGGCAACAGGCTGTTAACCCGAGCCTGGAGACTGCGGACGAGACAGGCGCCAGAGGGGACAGCTGAACACAGCCGCCCCGGCGGAAGGGGCGCATGCTGGCGTTGTTGCATGACCAAGCCTCCATTTAAAAACCCCCACCCAGAGGGGTGGAGGCAGAGAAGGCTGACACGATTGGCAGACGTCATGAACGTGCAGGGGCACCCTCAACCGGTTAACCCGGGAGTTGACACTGCCCCAACACACCAGAGAACCAACCACCCAGTCGTAACCCTATGCGGTGGTTGGTCCCATAACCCCCCAGGAAAAAACTCCAAAACACACCTGCGGCACTGCCGCAGTAACCGTGTTCCAGTTTCCAACAGGGTTATCCCGGGCCTACGGGTCAACGAAAACATTACTTCGGACCGGGCCCGGTGATACGGGGAGCACAGGGTCCCCCGAGGAGGTCAAAGACCACTCCAACAGGCCCCTCTTCGCCACGCGTAAGAGAAGAGCGCAAGAATGGAAAACCAGCCCCAACACCCCGTACTTGGTATTCCCAGGAGGTCACCCAACCAAGTACTAACCAAGACCAACCTGCGTGGTGGCCGAGAGCCGACGAGATCGGGCGTGTACAGGTTGGTACGGCCGTAAGCCATTACGACAGTGTAGAATACAATGTACCCAACAAGGGTTCCATAGCGCTTAACCCTGCGACACCCGGACCGACCTAGCATTTTTTCCCCTGAAAAAAGCCCAAGTCCCTCAGGGTACCAGAACAGCAGATCTGCATCCCCGGCGGACAACGGGTTTAACTGATCCGGACCAGCGTGACCAGAACCAGTCCCGTGCCCTAACCACGCCGACCTGCCAACTCCAGGAGAAGGGGCAGATATGCGTGTTGATCTTAAACATAAAAAGAAGGCGCCACTCAGACGTTTCGGTGCAAACCGCGCCCGGCGGCCCACCCCCAGGGCGTGAGACCCTTCCACACATGTTCAGATCCATTCCGTTATCATCCCCTGATATGAACGAGAACCCGTCGACAACCACACAGGTCGTCGGAAGAGGAAAACCCCCATCCCAATTGCTTTATAAAAATGCTGTTTTAACCCCAAGCAACCAAGGCGCGCCAGTCAGTTACCTAATGTCCAACAGAACATCCTGAGCTAGCACTATGTGTGCGTTGGGCATATCCACATCAATAATAGGCTATTTAGACCATCTTATTGAATCCCCAAGATGCCCAGGGGAACGACAAGAGGGGCGGGATGCAACCAACTCCATGAATGAATGAATGAAAACTTTAACCAACAGATTGCAGAAAGGGTACAACACAGTACGGCTCAATACACACAATTGTTAAGGGGAGGCAAACCTGAGAAAGACGTTAGTCTTGTTTCCATCAGGTACCCCCATTTCCAATTCATATAGACACATCCAACTCTTTATAATAATAAAGAAGAAGCATCACATTTATCGCATTTACATCCAGTCACTCCTTTTGTCAAAGAGTAAAGACCGGACCTTCCCAGAAACCTTCCCACATGAGTCGTAGTCATGAAAAAGCCATGCCAACTGTGAGTCACGTGACCAACTGACTCAAGTTTACACATAAATCGAGCGTAGCAGACCCATAAGCCCTACGCTCTAACTCGACACCTCAACACTCTGTAACCTTCCCACATGAGTCGTAGTCATGAAAAAGCCATGCCAACTGTGAGTCACGTGACCAACTGACTCAAGTTTACACATAAATCGAGCGTAGCAGACCCATAAGCCCTACGCTCTAACTCGACACCTCAACACTCTGTAACTCTGTAACTCGTGGATGGGCCGGCGCTAGCAGAAGCGCCGTCTCTTCTCCTGGCCTTCTTGGAGGGGCCAGCAGCGGCGGTAGAGGCAGTGGTAGGGACGACGGAGGCAGCTCGACGTCGTGGAGGCCTTCTGACTCCACCGGCAAGGACGGGAGGCGGAAAATGGGGTTGAAGAATGGATCTCTCCTCTGCCATCTCTCTGCACGTTGAGGTCATCAACCGCAGGGCCTTCCCGAACAGACCAGCATCGGAGAGGGTGGCCGTCAGAAGAGGGGCTCTCTTCTTCTCTGGCACACGGGCCTGCTCCAGCCAAAGATGGCGCTGGCTCAGGGTGGCCAGGGCGCGCACTTTCCCCATGGCTATGGCCAGCACCTGGGTAAGGTGCAGGACAGCTCCTGCCGCCTGGGTGATCTGATCGCATTTTACCTCGGTCAGATCCATGCCGCCCGTCATAATCCCCGATACAAATCTAGCTAGGTGGGCGATGTTAGACGCCGCAGCCAGCGATTGTGTACCAGCGATAAATGACTGGTCACCCCAATATGCCAATCGCCTAGCCGATCTTCCATGGAGGACCGGCTTGCATAAGGGCTCCCACACCACATCCGGACAGAGGAGAGCGGCCATCGGACTATCAAGCCGAGGCACGCCCTCCCTCATACCTTTGACTAACCCCGACACCCGCGTAACTGGTACGTAGGTGGGGGTAAGTCCCATGATGTGAGACACCGCCTGACCCTGACGAACATAGGTCCCCATTGAGGGGAAAAATGGGTAGACAACATCAGCCCCTCTCATGAACCCAACTGCACAGCTGGGAGTAAAAAACTGTTTACATGTTTTTACATCCAGTCACTCCTTTTGTCAAAGAGTAAAGACCGGACCTTCCCAGAAACCTTCCCACATGAGTCGTAGTCATGAAAAAGCCATGCCAACTGTGAGTCACGTGACCAACTGACTCAAGTTTACACATAAATCGAGCGTAGCAGACCCATAAGCCCTACGCTCTAACTCGACACCTCAACACTCTGTAACCCATGGAAGGCGTCGCCATAGCAACATCGCTATGACGGAGGAAACCCTGCACACGGCTCCTGTTTGTAATAGGAGTCGGCAGGATAACCCCCCCCCCCCCCCCCCCCCCCCCCCTGCCAAGACGTCCTAACGGCTCGGCCCTGACTGGCTCAGCAGAATGATATAAAATCTCCTAAACCAATCAAGTGGGAAGGAGGGGTTTATTCGACACCCCCTCACAAAAAACCTTTTTTCCCTACACACAAAAAACAACTGTAGCATTTTGAAAACCTCCGGTAGAAATGCTAATGTATAGCGTAAGCTAATACAATGGCCGCTACCCACAAAATGTGAACAGGATTTACAACAAAACAAGTCGCATGCGTGTGAATCCTACACCCGTTGACTATGTCGTACATAGCAAAAACACTGACCGAGAGTAACGGCTAGGCCGTGGAACGTGTGTGTACGAGTATTACTGCAACTAACACAACAGCATTGTGGGACACATATACTTTGTTTAAGCAACGGAATACCACCAGTTTCTACCTGCATGTGGAGCGTCAGGCTAATAGAACCTCCTACGACTGAGTGTATGTTGCAGACCTTGCTTAATCTTGTAACACAACACGACTCATCTCACAACGTAAAAGTGCAGATTCATATTTACGCAACCCCACCATATGATTTGTTGAAGAAACACACAGTTTGTTTGGCCAAAAACATAGTCCCCCTTATATCGGGGAACTTTTTATTGTATATTTTCGGCACAAAAACACAATCATAAAGGGGCCGGGGAGGGTGTAAAGGAGAGGGGATACAGAGGGAGAAAGTCACTCAGCGGCGTCTGCCACCTCGCGCCGCTCGAGTCTTGCCACCCCGAGGAGCCCCGGAGGGACGGTAGGTAACTGTCTGCTGGTCTCGACGTTCCCTACCATCTCCTCCGGTCGTGGATGGGCCGGCGCTAGCAGAAGCGCCGTCTCTTCTCCTGGCCTTCTTGGAGGGGCCAGCAGCGGCGGTAGAGGCAGTGGTAGGGACGACGGAGGCAGCTCGACGTCGTGGAGGCCTTCTGACTCCACCGGCAAGGACGGGAGGCGGAAAATGGGGTTGAAGAATGGATCTCTCCTCTGCCATCTCTCTGCACGTTGAGGTCATCAACCGCAGGGCCTTCCCGAACAGACCAGCATCGGAGAGGGTGGCCGTCAGAAGAGGGGCTCTCTTCTTCTCTGGCACACGGGCCTGCTCCAGCCAAAGATGGCGCTGGCTCAGGGTGGCCAGGGCGCGCACTTTCCCCATGGCTATGGCCAGCACCTGGGTAAGGTGCAGGACAGCTCCTGCCGCCTGGGTGATCTGATCGCATTTTACCTCGGTCAGATCCATGCCGCCCGTCATAATCCCCGATACAGCTCCTGCCGCCTGGGTGATCTGATCTGACACCGCCTGACCCTGACGAACATAGGTCCCCATTGAGGGGAAAAATGGGTAGACAACATCAGCCCCTCTCATGAACCCAACTGCACAGCTGGGAGTAAAAAACTGTTTACATGTTTTTACATCCAGTCACTCCTTTTGTCAAAGAGTAAAGACCGGACCTTCCCAGAAACCTTCCCACATGAGTCGTAGTCATGAAAAAGCCATGCCAACTGTGAGTCACGTGACCAACTGACTCAAGTTTACACATAAATCGAGCGTAGCAGACCCATAAGCCCTACGCTCTAACTCGACACCTCAACACTCTGTAACCTTCCCACATGAGTCGTAGTCATGAAAAAGCCATGCCAACTGTGAGTCACGTGACCAACTGACTCAAGTTTACACATAAATCGAGCGTAGCAGACCCATAAGCCCTACGCTCTAACTCGACACCTCAACACTCTGTAACTCTGTAACTCGTGGATGGGCCGGCGCTAGCAGAAGCGCCGTCTCTTCTCCTGGCCTTCTTGGAGGGGCCAGCAGCGGCGGTAGAGGCAGTGGTAGGGACGACGGAGGCAGCTCGACGTCGTGGAGGCCTTCTGACTCCACCGGCAAGGACGGGAGGCGGAAAATGGGGTTGAAGAATGGATCTCTCCTCTGCCATCTCTCTGCACGTTGAGGTCATCAACCGCAGGGCCTTCCCGAACAGACCAGCATCGGAGAGGGTGGCCGTCAGAAGAGGGGCTCTCTTCTTCTCTGGCACACGGGCCTGCTCCAGCCAAAGATGGCGCTGGCTCAGGGTGGCCAGGGCGCGCACTTTCCCCATGGCTATGGCCAGCACCTGGGTAAGGTGCAGGACAGCTCCTGCCGCCTGGGTGATCTGATCGCATTTTACCTCGGTCAGATCCATGCCGCCCGTCATAATCCCCGATACAAATCTAGCTAGGTGGGCGATGTTAGACGCCGCAGCCAGCGATTGTGTACCAGCGATAAATGACTGGTCACCCCAATATGCCAATCGCCTAGCCGATCTTCCATGGAGGACCGGCTTGCATAAGGGCTCCCACACCACATCCGGACAGAGGAGAGCGGCCATCGGACTATCAAGCCGAGGCACGCCCTCCCTCATACCTTTGACTAACCCCGACACCCGCGTAACTGGTACGTAGGTGGGGGTAAGTCCCATGATGTGAGACACCGCCTGACCCTGACGAACATAGGTCCCCATTGAGGGGAAAAATGGGTAGACAACATCAGCCCCTCTCACCGGGTGACGCTGCCAGAGATTACCTATGAGATCGTCAGGGACAGGAGCAGGCAATGGCAGCGGCAGCGGCACGCCGTTTGCGGCGGCGGCTACCGCCATGAGCTTGGGAAACAAAGCCTGCAGTTCCCCCTGCAGACCCTCCTCTACCGAACCCGCATCCCTCACATGCAGCAGGCTGCGACTGGTCAAGGAGCCACAGTCTGATGTGGCCGATAGTAGGGCATCCTGCTGATGAGGCCAAGGTGGTTCCTCGACATCTTCGAACAAGGCGTCCCGCGGAGCCATTTCTCCCCCCTCCGGTGTTTCCTGGACAGGAGGGATACTCTCCTCCACAGGACCTTCAAACAAGAATCCGTCCGACTCTTCCATGAAGTCCTCAGTTTCCATCGGAAATCCAGAGCCGGACGCATCCTTGCTGGTCTCCAGCGAGTCCCCAAACCCAGGCCGTTCGCGCCTGCATGCCACCATCTTGCGACGTGAACTGGCAGACGCGAAAAGTTTGCGTTGCAAATCCTCCGGCTCCAAAACAACCGGCCGTTCACCAACGGGCGATTCCCTGGAACCAGAGGAACCAGAGTCGAGATCAGGCCATCGCCGGAGCGACGGCACCGACTCCTCGGCTCTTCGGAGAGGCAAACTATCCACCGGCTGTCTCCTGGGCTGGGTCGGCAACCACGAAAGTGGCAACAGCCCAGCACCAGAACGCACGACGGAGGCGGGAATGGAGAACCGCTGGTGAAGAGTAGGTCTAGCAGGTCTACTCTCCGAAGAATACATTATGACTTAGCCTTTTCTATCGAATATTTATGAGAGAAGAAAAAAACTAAGCACAATGTAAACTCGTCACAACTCTTTTCAACTTTAACAACACGTCAAGTGGGGTACTACCGAGGCAACTTCCTTGTGGTGAAAAGCGAGAAGGAGGAGAGCAGGTGACCACACACCTGCTTATGAAGGTAAGCTAACGAGGGGTGTGGTCAGACTAATACTGGTATTAAAGGTACATTTGTGGAATTTATTCAGTGCGCGTGCACGTACGCGAGGGAGTGCATGAGTGATGCCGAGCGGATCCACTAAATGATACAGAAGTACTCCAGTGCCGTCTGACAGATTCGGCCAACAGACGCTGCTTGCGTAACAGAGATGTATATCTGTTATTTAGTCCTACTGGACATTTTCGTTGACATAAGTAGATCTTATAAATGGCCTTTTTCAGTGTTTAGCATTGTTTCCTAGCTATGTGGACTTATATTAATATGATCTATGTCTCTAATTCTCACAATTCTTCCAATTCTCCTCTCACAATATTCACCCTCACTGAACTGAGTCATCTGAAAATGTGCTGATTTGTGATGTCAGAGAGATATCACATCAGCTGCATGATAATGTGGCAGACGATGTGGCTAGGGTTACAGTGGTTGGAGCCCAGCCTCAAAACGGCTTAAGATCTTGAGGTAGAAAAATGCTGTTTTTGAGTACTTGATTAGAAATACAAAACAATGAATTAAAAAAAGAAGAAATTACAGAGGTGTTCCATAAACTCACAGGAATTGTGTAAAAGTGTCCAAATAGTGAAAGAAATAGTAAAATAGTTCCCCTTTAAGTGGCGAGTGACGTCTTTTTCGTGCTTATTTGAGAACAGTCCAGCTGCACAGCCGGAGAGCAACGCTCTCAGGGCCGCGCTGTGACTGCTGTTCTGTCACTCCCAGCCTAGTAGTGGGCCGGTCGTTGACCAAACTTTATTTTTATTTTTTATGAATCAATTATAACGGCCCAAAGGCGCGTCGGCCCAACGGGAAAATGTCCAGATTACCAGTCCAGCCCACGGCGCAGGCTTGTCACTGTCACTGTCACAAGTGCGCATGCTTTGAACAAGTAATGTTAGTTCAAAGCAAAGCATGTCCCCTGCCTGGGCAGAAGTGACCAAGTTGTGCTGTAGCGATGCAGGGGGGAGTACCTTTGCCAAACATCAGACATTACTGGACATTTTCAACTCCCGACTGTACATGTATATTGTGATATTTCTATAATAAAAAAAAAATTGTTATAAATAGTTACCGAGGTCCAGACCTCTGTGACCTCATAGCTGGCTACAGCCATGAGGTTGAGTAAGTTGAAGAACCACTTGGAGGTCCATTTTAAGCAGGCAGTTTCCTATGAAGGTAAAGTTGGCCAACATTCTCTGGGAAATGCAAATGGTTTTACAGTAGAGACCATTTGAGAAATGTATCTAAACTAACCCTTCTGTGATGTCTGTGGCAGGTAATAGGTATATGATTCAGGTGTTGTAGCATATTCAATTGACAAATGATCTCTCTCTCTCTCTCTGGTTTAGGCAAGGTTTAGGTTCATCCTACTCCTTTTCAACATTACTGTTTTGCTTGTTTGTTTTTTAATCTGTTTATTACTTCATTGTTTTATTAATTATTTTTATTTTATTTATTTCATTTGTTTTTAACACTTTGGGTGCCGGGAAACGTCTTTTCACGTCTTTCCCGGCCATGCTCAAGGTGCCGAAGACGCTTTACAGCGTCTTTGATCTGTTTACATCTTTTTTCGATTTTCCCCGTCTGAACTCTGAAAAAGCCGAGCTTTTGGCAGAAAATTTGAACCGGAAACTGAATTTCCTCTCAAATTTCACTAGGTGGCAGTGTCCCCCTATTTTCTAACACTATCACAAGAGGGTGAATATTGTACCCCACAATGAATCTGGCATTTGATTGGCCAGCATACCTGGCCAATGTGACCACAGGTATAAAACGTTTGCGCGATCCCAGAATCGACGAGGTTTTGGACGAGAGAGAGAGAGAGAGAGAGATAGATAGAGCGATAGAGAGAGAGAGATTGAGAGAGATATTTGAATTGAGATCAGCCTATAGTCTATATTTATAGTGTTATACAGTATTATCAGACTAATTGTAAGGTTTCAGCTGTGCTTTAGAAAGTACTTAGTCGTGCTAAGTAGTAGTACTATTGTGAGGGATTAGTGTGTAGTCTAGGTAGTCTATTTCAGTAGTAGTAATAGTAGTTTGATCAGTTAGTAGTTTCATTTAGATTATTAGATCAGTATGAAGAGACGTAGTGTAGGTAAGCGAGGGGACAATCCGGCGGCGGGTCGCTTTATTCAGACGAAGCTGGCGTTTGGACCCGCGGTTGTTCAAGCAGCAGCAGCACCAACGTCTTTGGTAGCTCCAGCAGCAGCAGCACCAACATCTTTGGTAGCTCCGATCGGAGAGAGCCATGAGGCCGTTGCTGGGCCCAGCAACGCGTCTCGCCCCGGGACCGGCTCACCCCGACGCAGTTCGAGGAAGAGGAAGGCTGCGGTGGTCATATCTTCTTCATCCGAGTCAGGGGACAGCGATTCGACCGCCCACGAATCTGATGGGAGCGCCGATTGGGAACCACCAGGTAATTACACGGTCTTATATATATGTGTGTGTGTGTGAAACGTGTATTTGATGATTTACCTAACGCTTATTTGAATCATTGTATACTGTGACTATGTAACGTTAGTTCGCCAAACCAACGCCGATATGCATGTGATTGTGTGTGTGTGTGAAACGTGTATTTGATGATTTACCTAACGCTTATTTGAATCATTGTATACTGTGACTGTTACGAAGGATCAGATTAAACCGAATATATATATTTATTGATTGATATATATTGCATAATATTTGTATATCGTTTGATATCCCTTGTGTATTCCTTGTACATATACACGGAATATCCCTTTAACCTAGTACAGACCATAATATTTCGTTCTCCTATTGGACAGCGGTCCCTTAGGCACCATTGCCATACCCCCAGGGTCTAGTTCAAAGTCACTGTCAAAGACATGCCTGGGCATGAACGGCTCTGCGCAAGGATACGAGACAGGAATAGGGCTGGTACTAGTTTGTTCACCTAACGTATAAATACGGCGCAGGTGAATACAGAAGTTAAGTTACCCAATAAGTTGAAGCCTCACCCACGATACAACGTGCGGTGAAGTATGGCCTGTTTGGCCCCAAATAGAGCATTGAGACCGCGTGCGAATTAATAACTGAAGTATCAGAGTTTAACGCTGTACCGTCGAGTTCGACCTATTCTATTAATTCAGTAATAGTCTATTTATGTATAGTGTATCGTGCGGCTACCGTTCTACAGTGACCAGCATCACCAACGTTTCCTCGTACCAGCTAGTGTGCTTATCCAGGCTGGGCAGCTTACCCTGGCGCTTTCACCCGAGGAGCCCTAGACGAGGACCGTGTGGACATGTACACTGGATAATCTACCCGACGACTACATAGCCCTTTTCGGCTGGATTATATTTGCTTTGGTCCTGTAATTGATGGAGCGGAGAATCGTCTACACCCACAATTGTGTGGGATTTACCCTGTGAGGAGCAACGTCGAGCCCGCCTCTCAGAAGCCTGAGGCTGGCCAGCTTTCTTCCATGCGGAGCTGCATGCCACGGAGAACAGCTGTTATTCGTCTGCGGATCAAGAGATTATTGCACCGTCTCCTGTACTTGGAGTCGCTCTATTCATCGTTGACCCAGACTCTACTACCGACAAATCCTCTCCCCTTGCTGGCTTACAACCGGAGGGACCCTACCAGTATCTCCTGCTGCCTTACTATTGTACCATAGATATAATTCCTAAGATACAGGTGGTATTCATTATCTCCTGCGTAATATGAGAATGGACATACGTTATTGATTTGCTTACGCACATTCTTTGCCTTATAAGCGCACCCTACGTAAAGTATTGTTATATACTATCATTGCTGCTAATAAATATTCTTAAACCCAGTTTTGTGTGGAACCGTGTCATTGTGGGAAGTGTTCATCTAAGATACCTGTGTACTGTATGGCCAGTAGTAATGTACATAAGACAGTAGTGGTTTAATGATACCATACTTATATAATACAGTCAGGGAATTGAACCCCTCAGTTACAATTGGTCCTTCGAGCCGGATGGTAACTAGCGTAATATTAATATAGTAGTATTAATATTGACATGGCCAATGATGAACACTCCACAAACGGTTCTCCTAAAATAGATCGCCCGCAGCGTAGACGGCAGACACCTCAGTACTTAGAGGATTACGTTGCCAGTATACTACCTAGCTTTCTACAGACGTTAAACGCGGAAAAAGTAGATAGTACAATTATGTCCAACCCTACCGACCAGGCTACCCCGCCAGTAGAGACGCTAGTGGGTTCTAACGTAACTGACCAAGCTCACGGTGGGGACCAGGAGGGACCTGACATGACTTTACCCCCCGCCAAGACCGAAGAAGTAGTCCCCGGAGAGCTCCAGGATAAAGAAAGCCCTCCAGGGATGGAACCCGACCCACCACAAGAAGAGACGCGCACCCCGGAGATGGATCTCCTCGGTACGCGACAGGAGAACGGATTTCCAACGAGTACTACCAGGAGCCGATCACCTCAACCAGCGTCTTCCCCCAGCGAGGCGGACAAGATGCTGGCGCAGGCCTTCGTCGCCAGCCTGGCAGCCTCAACCGAGAGCGATCGACTCCAAGCACAGACGCTTAGAGAGCGCGAACATTCTTCCATGGAACAAGAACGCTTCCACGCGAAACTCCAAGCGCAAGCCCTTAGTGAACGCAAACATTCCGCGACCGAACGAGAGCGCTTTCAGGCGCAGCAACGGAGTGACGAAGACCGCATACGCCTAGAGACTAGACGCCTCCAGACGGAAGAGAATATGGAAAGAGACCGCGCCGAAGCCCAGCGCGCCGCCGCCGGTGCCCAACGCGAAGCAGAGCGCGACCTCGCTCTCACCAAGCGCGAAGCCGAGCGCGACCGATTACAGGCGCGGATGATGGAGCAGCTGATTGCCAGGGTAACCCCCCCTCCCTCCGCACGGGGCTCCAGGGCCTCGTCAAGACAAGGGTCAAGGGCACCCTCCCCTACCCGATCAAGCGACCCTGAGCCCGGCGACCAGAGAGAGCCTATACCCCTCTCCGAACCCCTTCCCCGACCGGTCCAAGCGAGACCCAGCAACAGGGAAGAACCGGCCTATACCGCGGAGAGGCTAAATAGACGACTACAGGATCTAGATGACCTGCCAGAGGAAGAAGAAGAGGGAGAGGAGGAGAGTCAAGCCCAACAGCATCACCGTACTCCACAGGACCAGGAGGTCCAGTACAGCCCAGACTTTACCCCCGCGGCTCTGCGCTACAGACCCCCGACTCAATTCATGGGTGAGCTTGACGCACGACCAGCCCCGAGGAACAGCACCTGGGTACGCGCCAGCAGGTACCAGCCCACCACGACACGTAAGAGGAGACTCGCCTAGGAGGCCTCTCCTCCAACGATCACCGATGTGCCAGCCATCCATGGCATCGTACCTTGGCACACCGACGTTCCCGGACTTCACACACGAGAACAGAGCACAGTACACAGAGCTACGAATGTGCTTAGAGACAATGATGTCCGATGTAACTGATGAACCGTACAAGTATGCTATCCTACTCAAGCACCTCAAGGTGCCCCGAGCGCACAATATAGCGCTGGCATATTCCACCTCTACTACCCCATACACCGCGGCTCTAGCAGCACCCGACCAACGATATGGACGCATATGGGACTACGTAATACAAGAGATAAGGAATATTGACCGTCTACCCCCAGCCACAGACAATCGCTCACTAGATGACCTGTCTATCAAGGTACAATCCCTGGTAGGGATGCTGGGGGCGCAAAAGGAAAAGGGTATGCACGAACTGTACGCAAACTCTAATGTTGAGAGGATTTTAGAGAAGCTTCCGCCCGCCCGACAAGAGCGCTTCAGGCGACAAAGAGACCACCGTGATCCTAACGGTCCCGAGCCATCCCTCCTAGACCTAGCCGACTTCCTGGCGAGAGAAGTCAACAGCCTACGGTTGGATACGTTCGTGCGGAGCACACCAAGCTCCAGAGAGGGACCTAGGAGAGCAAACGATGGCCGCAGACTGGTGACCGTCATGCACCAAGCCGAATCAGTACCGAGCAACAAGATCCACAGTACCCCCTCGATGAAAGAGAAGTGGAAGATTGTATGCCCGTACTGCGAAAAGGAACACTGGCTGTCACACTGTGACACGTTCAAGAAGATGACCGCCGACGAGGTGAGTCAATGGATAAAGTCCAACCGACGCTGTTACCGATGTGCGCGCAGTCACATGGCAGCCGATTGCCGCTTAAAGAAGAGGTGTAGTCGGTGTGACGGAGCCCACTTGGACGTCCTACATGACAGTAACAGAAGAAAGCCTGCACCCTCAAGCAGCACAAAGGCAAGTGTTATGTACATTGACCCCGCCAGCAGCGGGGGCGCCCGGGTGCTCTTAAAGGTGGTCCGCGTAACATTGAGTTATGAAGACAAGGTCATGGACACCTACGCCGTCCTTGACGACGGGTCAGAGAAGACCCTTCTCCTCGCGTCCGCTGCGGCCAAGCTGGGGCTGCGGGGGAGCGAAGAAACGATGACGATTCGGACAATAAGAAGAGACCTGAAGTCGATAAAGGGCGAGAATGTCTCCTTCACTATCGCAGCAAGCGGGCAGCCAGAGAGACGGTATAGGATCACTAACGCTTTCACCAGCCAAGACATAGGCCTGTCGCAGTACACCTACCCCATCGCCAAGCTGATGGATAAATATGTGCACCTGCGTCAACTACCTATACCGCTCATAGACGGTGCCACCCCGACCCTGCTGATAGGATCTGACCATGCACACCTCATCGTCCTGATGGACCGGGTCCACACTGGGCCCAGAGGCTGTCCTGCAGCAGTCGAGACCCGCCTAGGATGGACACTACAAGGCCCCCTCTCTAGGTCTCCTAACCGAACAGCAGCCACTAGCTGCCTCCACTCCAGAGTGACAGAAGAAGACACCACCCTCCTACAGCACGTCGAGAGGCTATGGACACTAGAGACAATGCCCTTTAAGAACGAAAAGAAACACATTCGTTCCAAGGAAGACATTTATGCTATAGCCCTCCTCGAGCGGGGGACAAAGAGAGTCAAAGTCAACGGAGTGATGAGATACGCAACTCCACTCCTGAGGCGAGAGGGTATGCCTACCTTCCACGCCCCAAAAGAAGCGACGGAGCGGTATCTATTGAACACAGAGCGGCGCCTAGCCAGAGACCCCGCTCAAGCTACTGTGTACCGCGCTGAGATTGACAAGCTAATCACAGCGGGACACATAAAGAAAATTGACATTAAAGAGGCCGATCAGACGACCGAATCATGGTACGTGCCGCACCACAAAGTCCACCACAACGGCAAGGATCGTATTGTGTTCAACTGCAGCTACCAGATCGGATCACAAAATCTGAATAAAGAGCTCTTGCCCGGCCCAACACTCGTCCCCTCTCTACTAGGCGTGTTACTACGTTTCCGCCAAGACAAGGTGGCCATCAGCGGCGACATCAAAGGGATGTTCCTGCAGGTGCGACTAGTGGAGGAGGACAAGCCCCTGCTGCGGTTCTTATGGAGAGAGAGGATCGGGGATGAGCAACCATCCATCTATCAATGGGAAGTCCTCCCTTTCGGAACCACATGCAGCCCATGCTGTGCTACGTTTGCACTGCAAAAACACGTCGCAGAGGACCCAGCAGCTGATGAAGAGGTCCGACAAAGTGTAGGAAATAGTTTCTACGTGGACAACTGTCTGCAAAGCGTCTCGACGCCAGAAGAAGCCGAGGCCCTCCTACTCAAGCTCCGCGCCTCCCTGATCAAAGGCGGCTTTGATCTCCGGCAGTGGGCCAGCAGCGACCCTCAAGTATTGCGCAGCCTCTCCCCCGAGGACAAGGCAGCAAGCAGTGAGACCTGGATGGCGACCATCCCAGGAGAAGCCCAAGAAATGACATTAGGACTAGTCTGGCGCTTCAAAACAGACTCGCTCCATTATAAACACACACCCCTGACCAAGGAGCAGGGAAGGTCGACTGCACTACCGACCACAAGACGGAGTGTATACAGAACACTCGCCAGACAATATGACCCGTTGGGATGTATTCTACCTTACACCACCAGGGCAAAGATGATTGTAAGAGCGTTATGGGACAAGGACCAGGGCTGGGACGACCCCATACCCGAACACCTTGCTTCCACATGGAGAGAGTGGGAGACAGAACTCAGCTCACTCCCAGGTGTCAACATACGCCGCAGCTACTTCCCACCCACAGTGAGGCCGGAGACGTGCCAGATGGACCTGCACGTCTTCAGCGACGCCTCCGAAGTAGCCTACGGTTCGGTGGCCTACTTGCGTGCCCGAGAGGAGGGAGGAGAAATACATACTGCCTTCATCCTGGCTCGCTCAAGTAGCCCCCCGCAAGCAACAATCTATCCCGCTTCTAGAGCTCTGCGCAGCCCTAGCCGGAGCGCAACTCGCCACGTTAATCCAACGTGAACTCACCATTCCGGTGCAAAGAACAATCCTGTGGTCAGACTCCATGACCGTACTCACATGGATCCAGTCTGATTCGTGTAGATACAAGGTCTTCGTGGGAGTCAGAATCACAGAGATCCAAGATTTAACAGAAGCAGCAAGCTGGAGGTATGTGGACACAAAACACAACCCAGCTGACGTCATCACCCGGGGAATGTCCCTGGATGACCTCACCCGTCACAATCTATATAGTGACGGGCCCGAGTTCCTCAAGCTCCCGGAAGAAGAGTGGCCTACACCCACCCCACGGGAGGCGAGTGAAGAGGAGGCAGAGAAGAAGAAATCTATGTTCTGTGGGTTGACACACACACTCGTCCACACAGACCCCAACATAGACGACTGCCTCACCCTGGAGAGTGCGCAGCTAAAGACATTCCTGTGGCACCACCCAGAGGTTCAGCCCACTACTGACATTACTGCAGCTAACTACGAAGAAGCAGAACTCCTCCTGCTACAGCGAGCCCAGAGAGACTCGTTCCCCGACGAGCTAGACTGTCTACAGGGATCAAAGCCAGTCCCGTCAGACAGCAGATTGCTCCACTTAGCCCCTGAGAGCGACGCCCATAATCTCATCAGAGTGGGTGGTCGTCTGAGGAGAGCCCCAGACTTACCGGATGACGTCAAGTACCCGATAGTCTTAAACAGCCGACACAAGGTCACAGAGCTTATCATAAAGAAATACGACGAGGACGTGCATCACGCCGGGGCAGAGAGAGTCTTCGCGGAGATCAGACGTCGTTATTGGATACTGCAAGGGAGAGAGGCAGTACGACGCTTCCAGCGGACTTGTCTAGACTGTCGTAAATGGCGAGCACAGCCCAGTATACCCCGGATGGCTGACCTACCCCCCTGTCGCCTCCGACTCGGCGACAAGCCTTTTCACTCCACCGGTATGGACTGTTTCGGCCCGCTGTATGTAAAGAAAGGAAGAGGGACTGAGAAGCGGTGGGGTATTCTATTCAAATGCATGACCACCCGAGCGATACACATAGAACTCCTTCCAACCATGAGCACAGACTCATTCCTTATGGCCTTCCGGAGATTCACATCGCGGAAAGGGAAACCGTCTATATTATTGTCTGATCACGGGACAAACTTCAAAGGCGGAGAAAGAGAGCTGAGAGAGAGCTTCCAAGCTATGGGCCCAGAACTTAAGACCCACCTCGCTCCATCTCAGATTGATTTCGAGTTTAATCCCCCGAATGCACCTCACTTCGGTGGAACTTGGGAACGAGAAGTACGTTCAATAAAGACAGCCCTGTACGCCGTGCTTGGGGCCCAGACCGTGGCGGAAGAAGTCCTCACGACAGTCCTCACGGAGATCGAGGGAGTATTGAACTCAAAGCCCCTCGGTTACGTCTCAAGTGATGTAGCAGATGTCGACCCAGTCACCCCCAACACTCTCTTGATGGGGCGGCTGGACCCCGTGCTACCACAGACAGTGTACAGGCCTGAAGAAGCGAACGGCCAAAGAATGTGGAGGTACAGTCAAGTATTGGCTGACAAGTTTTGGAACAGTTTCCTACTCCACTATCTACCGTCTCTACAGACCCGCCAGAAATGGGTGAAAGAAAGAGACAATTTGACAGAAGGAACAGTCGTCATGATTATCGACCAGTCACTACCCCGAGCTATGTGGCCGGCCGGCCGCGTAAGCAAAGTGATCACTGGTGCCGACGGAAAGGTCAGAGCGGCAGAAGTGCTCGTCCAAGGGCGGACATACACCCGGCCCGTGGCGAGGCTGATAGAGTTGCCAAGGCTCCCCGACACTCTTGATGACGACCATGACCCCCTGACTTTGTGAACTGCCTACCCTCACAACAGACATTGAGTAGTGGACAGTGCGGTTAATCTGTCTCTGCTTATCTAATTAGGTGGGACTAATTAGGAGGCGGCTGTTACGAAGGATCAGATTAAACCGAATATATATATTTATTGATTGATATATATTGCATAATATTTGTATATCGTTTGATATCCCTTGTGTATTCCTTGTACATATACACGGAATATCCCTTTAACCTAGTACAGACCATAATATTTCGTTCTCCTATTGGACAGCGGTCCCTTAGGCGCCATTGCCATACCCCCAGGGTCTAGTTCAAAGTCACCGTCAAAGACATGCCTGGGCATGAACGGCTCTGCGCAAGGATACGAGACAGGAATAGGGCTGGTACTAGTTTGTTCACCTAACGTATAAATACGGCGCAGGTGAATACAGAAGTTAAGTTACCCAATAAGTTGAAGCCTCACCCACGATACAACGTGCGGTGAAGTATGGCCTGTTTGGCCCCAAATAGAGCATTGAGACCGCGTGCGAATTAATAACTGAAGTATCAGAGTTTAACGCTGTACCGTCGAGTTCGACCTATTCTATTAATTCAGTAATAGTCTATTTATGTATAGTGTATCGTGCGGCTACCGTTCTACAGTGACCAGCATCACCAACGTTTCCTCGTACCAGCTAGTGTGCTTATCCAGGCTGGGCAGCTTACCCTGGCGCTTTCACCCGAGGAGCCCTAGACGAGGACCGTGTGGACATGTACACTGGATAATCTACCCGACGACTACATAGCCCTTTTCGGCTGGATTATATTTGCTTTGGTCCTGTAATTGATGGAGCGGAGAATCGTCTACACCCACAATTGTGTGGGATTTACCCTGTGAGGAGCAACGTCGAGCCCGCCTCTCAGAAGCCTGAGGCTGGCTAGCTTTCTTCCATGCGTAGCTGCATGCCACGGAGAACAGCTGTTATTCGTCTGCGGATCAAGAGATTATTGCACCGTCTCCTGTACTTGGAGTCTCTCTATTCATCGTTGACCCAGACTCTACTACCGACAAATCCTCTCCCCTTGCTGGCTTACAACCGGAGGGACCCTACCAGTATCTCCCACTGCCTTACTATTGTACCATAGATATAATTCCTAAGATACAGGTGGTATTCATTATCTCCTGCGTAATATGAGAATGGACATACGTTATTGATTTGCTTACGCACATTCTTTGCCTTATAAGCGCACCCTACGTAAAGTATTGTTATATACTATCATTGCTGCTAATAAATATTCTTAAACCCAGTTTTGTGTGGAACCGTGTCATTGTGGGAAGTGTTCATCTAAGATACCTGTGTACTGTATGGCCAGTAGTAATGTACATAAGACAGTAGTGGTTTAATGATACCATACTTATATAATACAGTCAGGGAATTGTACCCCTCAGTTACAGTGACTATGTAACGTTAGTTCGCCAAACCAACGCTGATATGCATTTATTATATTCTAGCTCCGGAATCATCTGACGATGATCTCGGCTTGGGTCGGAGGTGTTATGGGTCTGATTCATCACACGAGTCAGACGTGGGACACGGTGGTGGTCGACGTGGTATGTCATGTTGCAATGTGAATATTGTTTTATGTTCAAATCGATATAGTTGATGACCATGTGCTGCTTACACGTTAGCTTTAGGTTGCATGGCTGTGTGTGTGTGTGTGTGTGTGTGTAGATGCGGGCCTCGCCATAGTTCAAAGGTGTTGGCGATGGTACAAGTCTTTGATGTGTGTGTGTGTGTGTGTGTATGTGTGTGTGTGCTGTAATCAATGCTATCACGACTCTGCTATGTACACATGCATGTTCAAATCGATATAGTTGATGACCATGTGCTGCTGCTACACGTTAGCTTTAGGTTGCATGGCTGTGTGTGTGTGTGTGTGTGTGTGTGTGTGTAGATGCCAGCCCTTTGATGTTGTCTAGCTTTAGGTTGCATGGCTGTGTGTGTGTGTGTGTGTGTGTAGATGCAGGCCTCGCCATAGTTCAAATGTGTTGGCGATGGTACAAGTCTTTGATGTGTGTGTGTGTGTGTGTGTATGTGTGTGTGTGCTGTAATCAATGCTATCACGACTCTGCTATGTACACACATGCATGTTCAAATCGATATAGTTGATGGCCATGTGCTGCTGCTACACGTTAGCTTTAGGTTGCATGGCTGTGTGTGTGTGTGGTGTGTGTGTGTGTGTAGATGCCAGCCCTTTGAAGTTGTCTAGCTTTAGGTTGCATGGCTGTGTGTGTGTGTGTGTGTGTGTAGATGCAGGCCTCACCATGTGCCCATGCCCTTTGATGTGTGGGTGTATGTGTGTGTGTGTGTGTGTGCAGTGTGTGCACACACAAGATCAAAAGGCATGAATCCTCTCCAACACCTTTGAACTTCGCAGTACATGGTGAGGCCTCTATATGCAAATTCCATTGATTACAGCACACACATACACACACACACAAGGGCATGGGCACATGGTGAGGCCTATATTTAAATGCATGGTTGTGTAGCATATGTAAAATTCCATTGATTACAACACACACACATGTACATGCTTTGATGTACAATGGCCGCAGATTTATTTTGTGTTCATACAGGCTCAGACACCGAATCCGGGGCCCATACACCAACATGCTTGGGTATGTACTAACTACATTTATGTATGTGTAAATGTATTACTATTGTGTTTTATGAGACTTACTTACTGAATGAATTTAATCCAATTCAGATTCTGGCGCAGACCCCGCAGATAGTGACGCTGAGACTGGCAACGACATAGGATCACATTCTACTCCTGCAGGTAATTGTACATAAAATATAACACATAATGCTATATATATAAATATATATATATCATGTAAATACAATGACAATACGTTGCCCTAGTGTAATGTATTACATCATGTGATTCTAGAACTGGATGCTAGTCTGGACATGCCGGAACCCGTTGCAGGGCGGAAATGCACATCTAAGAGCAGTAAGTTGGCCTCACTCTGCACACCACTTCCAGCTCTGACCTCTGACCCCCACACCACGTCCAGCTCTGACATCTGAACCCCACACACACTCACTCATTCACTCACACACAGTTTGTAACTACGTGGCATATGAATGTCTACAGTAGGGGTGTTATAGTATATTTGTATAATTGACAGGTCGTGGCGTGCGATGCGGAGGAGCGAAGAGCAGGGCTGCGATCTGCCAGGAAGAGGAGAATGCCTGGTCTCGTGAGGGCTGGGTGCCTCACAGGATCCCCTTCACAGCCCAACCGGGGTTGCTCCAGGACGCCAAGGCACTCAAATCTTACCGGCCTGCGAAATGGATGGATCTGTTCCTGACAGATGCTTTTCTGAACTCCATTGTTGCCCAGTCCAACCTCTACGCTGAGCAGTCCATTGCCCGGCTGGACCCCACGCTAACCAGTAGCAGGGCACTGCTTTGGAAGCCCCTCACATTGAAGGAGCTGAAGAAGTTCCTTGGACTCAATTTCCTTAGCAGTGTCCTGCGGAAGCCTCGCGTGGACCAGATGTGGACCACTGACGACATGATGTACACACCGTACTACTCTGAGACCATGCCACGCAACAGGTTTCAATTGATCTGGCGATTCCTCCACTTTGCGGACAATACTTCCCTGGAAGTTAGAGACAAATTGTGCAACGTACGCAGTGTTGTTGACCATGTAAACGCGAGGTGCAAGGAGCTGTACCAGCCTGAACGCGAGCTCGCCATTGACGAGGGGGTGATGGCATGGCGAGGCCGCCTGACCTTCCGGGTCTACAACCCAAACAAGCCCACCTGCTATGGTATCAAGTCTTACTTCCTGTGCGAATCTCGCACAGGATATTGCTTTTCATTTAAGCCATATTGTCGGGAAGGCTCGCTCCTGGGGGACACGGTCGTCGGTCTGCTTGGACGTCTGTCTGGGGCCGGCTATACGCTCTTTATGGACAACTTCTACAACTCGGTACGTATGTCCGCCAGGCTCCGACAGTTGAGGACCGACGTCTGTGGTACCCTCAGGAAGCACCGGGGCGAGCCAGCCATCATCAAGAACGTGACCAAACGTGACATCGGTGTGGGGGAGCGCATTGCGGTCAACAACAAGGAGGTCCTGATCGTGGCATGGCGCGATAAGAGAATCGTGAAGACCATCAGCAGCTTCCACGAGGACACCATGGAAACGGCGATGGTGTGGAAGAAGCAGAAGAAGGGCAAAGCGCTGAGGGTGGAGATGCTCAAGCCATCATCAATCATGGAGTACAATAAATTCATGAACGGCGTCGATCAGCTGGATCAAAATATATCGTACTATCCGGTTACACGTAAGACTGGAAAAGTTTGTGATGTATCTGATCCAAATATGTATGTTCAACGCTTTTGTCTTGTACAAAAAAAAGCACCCACAAGGGCATTACTACAACCTCTTCCGGTTCACCAGGGCTGTGGCACGGACCTACACAGACGGTAAGGAGAAGAAGATTCCTGGGGTGACAGCGGAGATGGAGGCGGAGGCGGAGGCAGGGGAGGAGGCAGGGGGTGGGGATGAGGAGGAGGCAGGGGCTGAGCAGGTGGGGCGTGTCGACCCTAGGGCCCCACTGGGGGACCCGCAGAGCAGATTAGTGGGTGGCTTTGTGAAGCATGTAATGGTTGCATACAAAGCCACCCCCAAGAAAAAGCTACCGTGTAGGAAATGTCGTGTCTGCAGTAGGCGTGGCATCAGGAGTGAGACCAGATATTTTTGCACATCGTGCAAAGTCCCCCTGCATCGTGACAAATGCTTCACTCTGTACCACACAAAGAGGGATTTCTCTAAATAGTTTCTTTATTAGTGTCATACAGAAGTACAGACTACTTCTAAATAATCCGGCACACAGAAGTACAGATTACTTCTAAATAATCCATCATTGTGTGATACAGACAGAACCATGTGTACCGGTACATAGTATAGCTAGCTGAGTGTAGTATAGTATAGTGTAGTATAGTATAGTATAGTATAGTATATTCTAGTATAGTATAGTATAGTATAGTATAGTGTATGGGTAGTTGCACTGTTTTCTGTACAAGACAAATGCGTTGAACACATGTATTTGGTCCATGGTTGTCGATATTGCATAGGCATGTTTGGACCACTTGCAGATGAGACGTTATGTTAGCGATCTAGCTGTATCGACTCCATTCATAATTTGCATTGTGTGTGTATATAGTTTTTTTTTTTTTTATCTTTTTCCCCCCTCATTTTTACCGTTTGCACAGAACCAATGGTTGCTGACAGTCACCCAGTTTATAAAAGTATATACTGTAGGTAACATACCACACTTTTCTAATGCAGTCCATTGGCCTATTATTTATATACTTTGGAAGCATGTATTGGATATTTTTTGGTCCACAGATCATCTGGCGCTTCATCCATTTATCAATGGACAATGCAGTCATCGATGCGAGAGACCAAGTAAGATATGCCCTGTAGTTCATGTGACGTGAATGTTACCAGCAAACTTCTAAATGCACTGAAACAATGGTTGGTTATCCTCCAGTGTTCACTTTTTATAAGGTATTGTCTTGGTAAATTACCATAATCCTATACTGTGAATGTTACCAGCAAACTTCTAAATGCACTGAAACAATGGTTGGTTATCCTCCAGTGTTCACTTTTTATAAGGTATTGTCTTGGTAAATTACCATAATCCTATACTGTGAATGTTACCAGCAAACTTCTAAATGCACTGAAACAATGGTTGGTTATCCTCCAGTGTTCACTTTTTATAAGGTATTGTCTTGGTAAATTACCATAATCCTATACTGTGAATGTTACCAGCAAACTTCTAAATGCACTGAAACAATGGTTGGTTATCCTCCAGTGTTCACTTTTTATAAGGTATTGTCTTGGTAAATTACCATAATCATATACTGTGAATGTTACCAGCAAACTTCTAAATGCACTGAAACAATGGTTGGTTATCCTCCAGTGTTCACTTTTTATAAGGTATTGTCTTGGTAAATTACCATAATCCTATACTGTGAATGTTACCAACAAACTCCTAAATGCACTGACACAATGGTTGGTTATCATCAGCCAGTGTTCACTTTTTATAAGGTATTGTCTTGGTAAATTACCATAATCATATACTGTGAATGTTACCAGCAAACTTCTAAATGCACTGAAACAATGGTTGGTTATCCTCCAGTGTTCACTTTTTATAAGGTATTGTCTTGGTAAATTACCATAATCCTATACTGTGAATGTTACCAACAAACTCCTAAATGCACTGAAACAATGGTTGATTATCCTCCAGTGTTCACTTTTTATAAGGTATTGTATTGGTAAATTACCATAATCCTATACTGTGAATGTTACCAACAAACTCCTAAATGCACTGAAACAATGGTTGGTTATCATCAGCCAGTGTTCACTTTTTATAAGGTATTGTCTTGGTAAATTACCATAATTTTATACTGTGAATGTTACCAGCATATAATGCACAGCAACAATGGTTGGTACTGATGACTTGTCACCCAGTTTATTGAACATATTTTACAATAAAAATGTTCATGGCATCAAAGTTTCAAGTTTTCTGCATTGTAAAGTATTCTGTATTTTATAATAATGTTTTCTGGACCTACACCAGTAGTTATAACTTACTTGTTCATTAGCGCCAGGCATGGTGGTTGATGAGGTAGTAGTATTTCCAGGTGAAACTAATTGATATATTATCAATACAAGATATTATTACTTTATGAATGTGTTTATCATGTATGGACGAATAAATTGGAAAACAGGTAGGTACAGAGCAACACAGTGTCTACAACACAGGAGCAGATTATGCACAGTACATGAATGAGAAACAGTCTAAATGTTTTTTTGTTTAGTTTATTGCATGCACATGATCTATAATACCTGATCGGTACAATATCTACTAACCTGATCAATACAATATATTCCCACCTGATCGATATAATAGTATTACTGCATTTCAAGGTTGTCAGTCAGTCGGACTGTCAATCAATCAATCAATCAATCAAACAATCTATGAATCAAACAATCAATAAAACAATCAAACATTCTATCAATCAAACGACCAACAAATCAATCAATCAATCAAGCAAATCAATCTATGAATCAAACGATCAACAAAACAATCAAACATTCTATCAAGCAAACGACCAACAAAACAATCAATCAATCAAACCAATCAATGAATCAATCAAACAATCTATGAATCAAACGACCAACAAAACAATCAAACATTCTATCAATCAAACGACCAACAAATCAATCAATCAATCAAACAAATCAATCTATGAATCAAACGATCAACAAAACAATCAAACATTCTATCAAGCAAACGACCAACAAAACAATCAATCAATCAAACCAATCAATCAATCAATCAAACAATCTATGAATCAAACGACCAACAAAACAATCAAACATTCTATCAATCAAATGACCAACAAATCAATCAATCAAACAAATCAATATATGAATCAAACGACCAACAAAACAATCAAACATTCTATCAATCAAACGACCAACAAATTAATCGATCAAACAAATCAATCTATGAATCAAACGATCAACAAAACAATCAAACATTCTATCAAGCAAACGACCAACAAAACAATCAATCAATCAAACAAATCAATCAATCAATCAAACAATCTATGAATCAAACGACCAATAAAACAATCAAACATTCTATCAATCAAACAACCAACAAATCAATCAATTAATCAAACAAATCAATCTATGAATCAAACGATCAACAAAACAATCAAACATTCTATCAAGCAAACGACCAACAAAACAATCAATCAATCAAACCAATCAATCAATCAATCAATCAAACAATCTATGAATCAAACAACCAACAAAACAATCAAACATTCTATCAATCAAACGACCAACAAATCAATCAATCAATCAAACAAATCAATCTATGAATCAAACGACCAACAAAACAATCAAACATTCTATCAATCAAACGACCAACAAATTAATCAATCAATCAAACAAATCAATCTATGAATCAAACGATCAACAAAACAATCAAACATTCTATCAAGCAAACGACCAACAAAACAATCAATCAATCAAACCAATCAATCAATCAATCAAACAATCTATGAATCAAACGACCAACAAAACAATCAAACATTCTATCAATCAAACGACCAACAAACTAATCAATCAATCAAACAAATCAATCTATGAATCAAACGACCAACAAAACAATCAAACATTCTATCAATCAAACGACCAACAAAGTAATCAATCAATCAAACAAATCAATCTATGAATCAAACGATCAACAAAACAATCAAACATTCTATCAAGCAAACGACCAACAAAACAATCAAACATTCTATCAATCAAACGACCAACAAATCAATCAATCAATCAATCAAACAAATCAATCTATGAATCAAACGACCAACAAAACAATCAAACATTCTATCAATCAAACGACCAACAAATTAATCAATCAATCAAACAAATCAATCTATGAATCAAACAATCAACAAAACAATAAAACATTCTATCAATCAAACCAATAAAACAATCTGTCAAACAATCAATCAATCAAACCATCCATCCATCCATCCCAGTCTAAATTGCTTTATAACACGTTCAGTACCTATTATCACCCCGCCGGCACACCGTTCATAAAAGTGCCTGTAAAAAGTGCCTGTAACGAAGACATGCAGAAACAAACGGTTTTTTGCATTGTGTACATCAACTTGTCGTCTTCAAATGAGCCCAACCATTTCCCCATAGTTATAATATAGAAATATAGAAATAGCTCCGCTAAGATCATGAGATATGCTAGAATCGCCCAGGAATCCTGGCAACCCACAGTCATTTTCCGGATTTTTGGCCGGCACCCAAAGTGTTAATTTAATTTTTTTATTAAAAACGAAGGTTCGAACGTCCGTTCGAAGAACCCTGACGAAGTTTGAATCCCAAAAACTGGCTTCGGGAACAGCCTTACCAAACATATTTTTATTATTCAAATGGGACTCAAACATGTTCTGTTGTGATGTCACAGTATGATGTCATAATAGGACATTCTAGAAAACATTTGTGATGTCACAGTATGTGTCATAATAGAACATTCTAGAACATTTGTGATGTCACAGTATGTGTCATAATAGAACATTCTAGAACATTTGTGATGTCACAGTATGATGTCATAATAGAACATTCTAGAACATTTGTGATGTGACAGTATGATGTCATAATCAAACATTCTAGAACATTTGTGTTCTATATATATTCAACAATTCTAAAGAAGAAGAAGAAGAAGATCTCATTGTGCATCTTGGAACAGGACTGAAGAGGACCGAACAGATAGACTAAACAACATAGATTGAAGCCTGCATTTCTCAACCAAGGTGCCTTGCCTACCGTTTTGCTGTGGAAAGGTGAGTGTCCACAACGGCTAGCTAGCTGTTCTACTTGAATACTGAATGTTAATATTGAATCAGACAATATTGAATACTGAATGTTAATATCAGACCATATTGAATACTGAATGTTAATTTGACAGTTTGACATCATTTGACAGTTGACAGGGGGCTGGAAAGTTGATTTAATAAAAGAAAAAAGACAAATTTAATCAGATTAATCACTTTATTCAAATTGAGGATTTAGTTTGAGGATATAAAAAAGAAAATTAGAATTTATAAAAAAAAAAATTAGAATACTTTAATTTGAATTTTTTTAAAACAAAGGTTCGAACGTCTGTTCGAAAAACCCTGACGAAGTTTGAATCACTTTATTCAAATTGAGGATTTAGTTTGAGGATACAAAAAAATATATATATATATTTTTATTTTTAAATTTTTTTTAATTAACACTTTGAGCGCCACGCCGGGTTTTCCTTTTTACCCGCTGAATGCCACCATCGGCGCCAATGTTAACGTTAATATCGCCTAATCTATGTTTTAAATTATGGCTATGTGTCTAATCTGCCCATCGCATTATCAAAGACTATTTTCCAGTCAGTGCTGTCAAGGCAGATTGTTTTTTTATCGCGTCGTTTCCGTTTCAGAGCATTTAGAAAAGCACCCGTTTTCAGATAAAAAACAGCCCATTCTGGAGCATTCTATGAAAATCGTCTTTTACTGGAATATTCCACAACATTGATATTCGTCTGCCTTTTTATGAATCGTTTTCAAATAAACGCTAGATGATCAATATTATACGTGCACGCAAGCACATTCGAGCCGCGCATGGATAATCGCCCCGTTGATTTCCTCTCTGACTTTTACAGTGAAACCGAAAGAAAACATTTCACAAAACAGCTTATAACTTCATCAAACTTACTCTGATTATCCTAACACTGATAACATAGAGTCCTTACCTGACATCAGATGGTATCCAACTGGTATATTCCAATTCCTGATCACCATTCGAAAAAATCGATACGTGTATGGATCCAACGCGATACAGTAGAACTCCATGATCAGCGGGGCTCTGAGGTTCCAGAATGAACTGTGGTAACCCCGGCTGGATCAGTGGACTGGAAAATGTGGAGTACTGGATTTTTTTCCCCATTAATTTTCATTGAGTCCATTCCCAAATCACTTATGTCATCTGGGAGACGACAGGGGGCGGTTTTTTCCACAATGATCGCCGGCGCCGCTCGGCTATACTCGGGTAGGCTCGGGTGATGCAATATGATTTCAGACCGATAAAAAAAAAAAAAAAATTAAATCAGAGAAATCTCGTGAGTGGCTTTCAACCACCTATAAATAAACCCGAGTATTCTCGCGTGTGGCACGGAAAGTGTTAAAAACAAAGGTTCGAACGTCCGTTCGAAAAACCCTGACGAAGTTTGAATCCCAAAAACTGGCTTCGGGAACAGCCTTACCAAACATAATTATTTTTATTATTCAAATGGAACTCAAACATGTTCTGTTGTGATGTCACAGTATGATGTCATAATAGGACATTCTAGAACATTTGTGATGTATGTGTCATAATAGAACATTCTAGAACATTTGTGATGTCACAGTATGATGTCATAATAGAACATTCTAGAACATTTGTGATGTGACAGTATGATGTCATAATCAAACATTATAGAACATTTGTCATGTCACAGTATGATGTCTTAATAGAACATTCTAGAACATTTGTGATGTCACAGTATGATGTCATAATCAAACATTCTAGAACATGTGTCATGTCACAGTATGATGTCATAATTGTATGACAGTGAAGTTATTGAATCTTTTTGTAGTGTCTCTTTTTGTTGTTGCACTTTTTAGACGGTCCCTGGCTGCGCACTTGCCTCAAGGCCGACTGCACATATAGATCAATATTATTAAATGTACAGCTCCGAGGACGCCTCGTTTAGGTAAAAATATGGTTGTAGCTCATTGTCTACCTTACCACGATAGGAAAGAGGTGTCCTTTGTGTTTTAAAAACATTTCGCTTAAGAATGATTGACAGCGGAAATTCGAATCTGTGAATATCTTTCTAACTTTACCTAAGTCTCCCGATTGCAATACAATAAAGCGAATCTTCATCACAAATCATATTCTCAAAATAATCTGACCTATTTCAGCCTGCGAGCCGCCTATTGCCGACCACTGAACTAGGATATCTGTATAACGTGCGTTTAGTCAACACTATTTGCGACAGACCATATTAAGTTTCAAGTTTCTTTAATAGTTGTCATACAGTACAGAATACTTTTATACAAAATGCTTCTTACTGTTACGCTCCAGAGACTGTGCAAGACAAGATAAGTATGAAATAAAATAACATAGTATAGCATGTAAATTAGAAGTAAAAAAATGAGGTCACAGTGTTCAGTATAGACATATGTACAATGTTCGATTAGGCTATTACTTCACATAAAAGATCATGTCTAAATGAAATGCACAAAACAAAAAATGTATGTATCATAACGTTACCCTGGTATAGATCTGTATGCATGTATTTATGTATTTATTCATAACGTTATACATATTCGTTAACGTTAGATCGTGCATGGCTTTTACATTGAAAAATGTACTTGTCACGTGGTTCCGTTCTCCATTCTTCACATCAAAAATGAAAAACGAACTATCAAAACGTACACAGACCAAAATTGGCCCATTATTTACAAATTTTTTTCATTTGATTCTGACACCAAAATACGAAAAACAGCTCCGTATTTCAGTTTTCCCCAGTTTTTTCGATTTTGGTTTCAAACGGAAATAGGAAAACACCTCGTATTTCAGTTTTCTCCGTTTTTTCGTATTTCAGTTTGAAACGAAAAATGAACTATCAAAACGTACACGGACCATGTATGTATGTATTGTGCTGTATAATGACAATACATTTGAATAGAATCATTTTGAAATCGCTACCTGTTGAGTGGATCACCATGGTGCAATGCAATCACCTCCGAAGCTGTCTGCCACTGTCGTGTCCATAGGCAGCGTAGCGATTTCAAAATGAGATTCGATTCAAATGTATTGTCATTATACAGCACAATACATACATATACATACACACCATCCAACCAGAGTGTGACCATAGGATCCACAGCCAGCAGTCTAACAAGGTGAGCTAAGTCAGATGTTAAAACTGAGTGACTAATCCATGATTTACACTTGTGCCAATTGCGTTTGTCCCTAATCTTTAGTATTGGCATTAATAAATCAGATGTCATGCTAATATGTCATGTTCTACAGTAGGACTTACTACTGTGATACCCATTAAAACAGTAATTCGAATAATAGAAGCCTACTTTGCTGGAATGATTCATTTCAAAGTGCGTGTGTGCGAGGCTCGCTCTCCACGCATTATTTCTACGCCCGCCTGGCGTCATACGGGGGGGCAAAACTAGCGTACGTCAGTGGCCAATCAGATCGCAGAACGCGAACGCGGAAGCAGAAATCCGTTAGGATAAGAATAGACACATCCGGGCCTTGTGCATATGAAACAGTTGTGGAATAGGTTGTTAACACTTTGCCTGCCACACACGAGATATCTCGGGTTTATTTATAGGTGGTTGAAAGCCACTCACGAGATTTCTCGGAATTATTATTATTTATTTTTTTTAGCGATCTGAAATCATATTGCATCACCCGAGCCTACCCGAGTATAGCCGAGCGGCGCCGGCGATCATTGTGGAAAAAAGCGCCCCCTGTCGTCTCCCAGATGACATAAGTGATTTTGGAATGGACTCAATGAAAATGAATGGGGAAAAAAATCCGGTACTCCACATTTTCCAGTCCACTGATCCAGCCGGGGTTACCACAGTTCATTCTGGAACCTCAGATCCCCGCTGATCATGGAGTTCTACTGTATCGCGTTGGATCCATACACGTATCGATTTTTTCGAATGGTGATCAGGAATTGGAATATACCAGTTGGATACCATCTGATGTCAGGTAAGGACTCTATGTTATCAGTGTTAGGATAATCAGAGTAAGTTTGATGAAGTTATAAGCTGTTTTGTGAAATGTCTTCTTTCGGTTTCACTGTAAAAGTCCGAGAGGAAATCAACGGGGCGATTATCCGTGCGCGGCTCGAATGTGCTTGCGTGCACGTATAATATTGATCATCTAGCGTTTATTTGAAAACGATTCATAAAAAGGCAGACGAATATCAACGTTGTGGAATATTCCAGTAAAAGGCGATTTTCATAGAATGCTCCAGAATGGGCTGTTTTTTATCTGAAAACGGGTGCTTTTCTAAATGTCCTGAAACGGAAATGCCGCGATAAAAAAACAATCTGCCTTGACAGCACTGACTGGAAAATAGTCTTTGATTATGCGATGGGCAGATTAGACACATAGCCATAATTTAAAACATAGATTAGGCGATATTAGCGGTAACATTGGCGCCGATGGTGGCATTCAGCCGGTAAAAAGGAAAACCCGGCGTGGCGCTCAAAGTGTTAAAGGATCAATCTGTAAATAAAGGGCTTGTCCCACCAAAATAAATAAATAGAAGTGGAGACTGTTTTCTTTCTCTAGTTGACTGATGGAGCTCTTGAGACCAGGACTAACACTATACATAGGTAAATATGTGTTTTTAAATGTATTTGCGCTACTTTTAGCTGTACAGTAAATGGTTTGTTTATGTTAAGATAAGACATCCTCATCAGTACAATCTCCAATCAGTGTACAGTACGTGTACAGTAGTCTCATCCCTCCTTTCCCCTACGTTCGTTACTTTGCAGTTACATATCAAATCAAGTATTGAACAAAAAATCATTTACTATATGTTTTCTTTTTAAGCAGAGAATTATAAAACATATACTCAATACAGCATTATATATATACCTTTATACCTTGGTAGCATACGTGTTTCCATAATCATACATGTGAAAATTTGTTCATAAGAATACAATGCCCCTCTGACTGGAGCTCCCTCTTCATGTCCTTGCATTCCAAGGTTTACTCCCTTTAGACACATTCCATCCTGGGGCCCAGCAGTATTGAGATGGAAGCAAATGCCCTGTGTAATGTACAATACACGGTTCCTCCTGCCTGAATAGTCTATACGCATATATATATATACAGATATATACAGGTATATATACCTGTACTATTCAATACTCATATACTTAATCATTGGTTATATGTTTACACATCACACATGTAGTTAAATGTTGTATAATAGCTTTCCCCTCGGTAGAGTGATAGGAGGTCAAACACATGGGGGGAAGCACACAATATTACTGCACCCTCTCTTAACAGAGAACGGAGCAACTGAACTGTTGTATACATTTATTACATACACAAGAAGTAAAACAGGTTTTTTTTGGTGAGGTCTGTCTTCCAACCTCAGAGTTAGAAATCAGGGCTAAGCTTGTTTACACTTTATTTAAAAATGTTTCTTCTAACGGTATGGTTTACTGCCTTGGTAACCTGACCCCTTCTTTCTTGAATCGTGGTTTAGGCGATTTGGCCTAGTGGGGTTTTCGTACTCAGACCAATATCTCGTCGTGGGGGGGGAGGAAGAACGTGTCTCTGGTAAACGTGAGGTCACTGGTAAACGAACTACTGGTGGGTGAGAGGTCATCAATCGTTGGTCCTGCTCGCTGTGACCTTTTACACCTCCCCTGACCTCTTGAAACACCACAGCCCCTCGCTCGATGGTCGGCTGGACTGGATAAGTCTGCAAATCCCTCTGAACCCGGCGGATTCCGGTCCAGTTCTCGATGTGGGCCCCGCTCACTTTAGGGTAAAAGATTAAATCAGTCTTGAAGTATTCACAACTTTCCCCCAAGTTTCTACGGTAGCCCACGTTTTGCCATAATGGGGGTCTCCCTCTCGTGTCGCCTTGTAAATCTTCACCCAGGCGGGGACGATCCCCTGCCAGTTCTCACCCTCCAAGATGTGAGAAATACTTGCTCGCATTTCTGACCCCGTGCTTAAGAGAAAAAAATCATCAAATGGCAATCTGGTAAAAGGGTCAGAATAAGGCCTTTTTCCTTGGCTAATCCCCACTATTGTGGACCAAGTGGCGGGTGACTTAAGTTCTTCATTGGTCATCCTCCTACCGTCTTCAGTATACAGTTGAGAGCGCTGATCAGTGCCGTCTTCTTCTCCATTCCACAGTCCCCGATGAAGAGGCATTCGTCTCACCCAGCTCGCTCCCAAGGTCTGAGCAGGTGAGATATCCGATGATGCGATCGATGTCGCTGGCGACCCTAGGTCAGGCATCACCGGTGAAGCCAGGGTCAGTGATGACATAGTTGACATGAGTGTCGCTTCTCTGGGGACGTGGGTCTCGTCCTCCAAAATAATCATCACGGAATCCATTTGATTCTCATGCAGCATAATTTCGTCTTCCAAAATGGCAAATCCTGTATTGGCCATTCCTTCAGTTTCACTTCAGTATTCTGGGTTGCCTGCTGTTTCTGTGTGTTTCTCCGTGTTCTGATAAGAAGAGAACACGGTCCTTTATACGCAAATATTTAAATTTAAATTTTTTTATCTTGTAAGGGGATCATTTAAGAAGGGGCACCTTCTCAGTTGCATGCCATATCCGCTGTCTTACATTATTTATTGCTCCCCCCATCTTGGGAAAGAGACCCATATGACGTAATAGATTTATAGCAACGATCACCCCTATTATCAAGATGCAGGGGAGAGCCCAACGCATAACTCCCAGAATGGCAGTTCTAGCCGTCTGTATCACAGAGGAGGCAAAATTCCATAAATCACCCACACCGTCCTTGAGCGCAGTCCCAATGTCTTCAGCTCCTCGGCCGATAATGGAACCTAGTACCACCACACATTGAGTGAGGGCCTTCCCTTTGCTCCATTCGTCAACATGTGGAGTTCGATCCTGTGAACAGGATCCGTTTGTCATGTTGTTAGCATGTGAAAGGGGAAAGACACCCTCTAGGTGAAACCCCCTTCCTGTCCATCCAAACTCTTGGTTCAGCTGTCCTCCTGTTTCCAGATAAGCAGATATTGGTTTCCATGGGGATACAAAGTCAAACAGGGCTTTATTACATCCCGTGCAGGTGTTAAACAGGTGTCGTTACCACTCCCTTTGTTATTGCAATACTGGTTATTGATGAAATTCCATCTGTTTAACAGATATGCCTCCGGTGGCCAATAGTAAGGGAATCCTTTATCTAGAGCATTTTCGAACAGTGTTGCTAGGTTTCCACACTTCAAGGTCTTTGCCTGCCATGTGGCCTCACTCTGCTTTGCCCCTAGCCGTGCAGTGGGGGAAGAGCGATAGCAGTTAGCCACTATCAAGGGGATGCTTACGGATCGGGGGAATGTGGGGTCATAATACAGTGTTCCAGACCCCCCCGAAACTGCCCTCCACCTCATTAGGTCATCGGTGTCTCGTGAGACTGGGGAATCGTACCAATGCATATTATTCCATGCCTGTTCCTGTGGGGGAGGGTTACGTACAATGTAGTACCTTTCTACTATTCTTCGAGGGTCGCATCCTATCTCCTGGGCTTTTGCCAGAGGAAGAGTACCCCAATGGATCCACGTTCCATTAGTATCATTCCAGGATCTCCCCCTGGTCAGGGTCCGAGTAGAGGCTAAATCCACCATAGCGGAGGTAGCCTCTTCCACATGTAGGTCTGGATAAGCATCCTTGGCTGTGCACAGACTCTGGTCATTCTGCGTACAATATTGTTTCCCCCTTCTACCATGAGTAGTTCTGGGGTAAGCCCCAAGCTGGGCCCCCATTGCTTTGAAGCTTGGTTCCAGACCCCATCTCATTATGTAGTCACTGGAGGTCTTCCTGGTGAGAATAAGGGGTGGGGGTAGTAGGATGTCGCCTAATTGTCTCTCCTTAATGTTCACCATAGTGAAAGATATCTGTGGGTCCTTTTCTTTCCAATCGTGTATCCATTCCAATATATCCCCTTTTTCCGATCCATCAGGATTGAGGTTCGGGTTAGATTTGCTTTCTTTTGGGGGAGCTTTGTTATTGTTCCCCACGGCCACTATCAATGCTCCGGGGGTATGGGGTGCTGGATTTTAGGTCTACATGCCTACCCACATTTAGTTGGAACCCCAAAATCTGAGCAGCTAACTGTTGGTGGATGAACAGGGTCAACTTGGCCTCCTCGGATTCTGGCTCCTTCTGCCAGCATGTAGCCACCAATTTTACCTCCTCATCAGTGAGGCCTATTCCTGCATAGGCCTTCCATTCATTGAGGGGTCGAGTTGCCCACCTGCGTTTGTGTTTGTCGTACTTTGTGGGTTCTGGCCTCACTCTATACCTCCTCAAATAATTCCTGAAGTTCACACGACAGGTGGCTTCCTGGCCCAGAGTTCCATTCGCGTATGGACGTGGGACCCCCATATTCCGTGCTTCTCTGCATATAGGGACTAATTCACCCGCTTCGTTAATAATTATTTTTCCCACTTCAAGGGTGGTGAGACCCCTCCATACCTCATCAGTTTTGGCTAGGTTATCAGATAAGCAATCGAGGAGAGAGTCCAGTACTTGCATTCCCCACTTTCCCTCGAGTTTCTCCACCTGGCTCGGGGTCAAGGTCGGGACGTCTGTGTACCATAAAGTCCTCCCCCCCGCCAGGGGGAGGCTACGCACCCCTGGAAGTGTAGGTGGGTATGGTTTGATTCTTACCCGTCCTGGGTTTGGACCTGAGCCTCCGTCTGAGTGTCCTGTCTGGGGGTCAAGAATCTAAAGAAGGTCTCAGCCTCTCGTTCCCATGCCGGGGGCCATTTTGTATACAGGGTCACCTTGGCCAAGGTTGATTCTCCTGTGCTATCACTTGGTTTCCTGCTCAGGTTCACTTCTACTGCTCGGGTTCCATTCAGTCTGGTAGTAGAACAGTTAGATAATTCCTCCCAAGGCCCCCACTCCAGGTCACCCTTATATCTGGAATGTGCTATGACTCTGGTGCAGGGGTATATCCTTGCTCCTCCCTTGGCTAGTTTCATTTTAGTTGAGATTTTGCCCTTAGGGTCGGAGGGGTACACCGCCGTTACCTCTGCCCCCACCGCACCGAGGCAAATCTCGTCCCTCTGGGCGGCCAAGTCTTTCCATGTCATGTATGGATTACATCCCTCCTCTGGGCTTAGTAACCAGCATTGTGGGTCCGGATCAGGTAGTGAGCAATCAGGGATTCCTTCCTTTGTCTGACCTGTGTCACTAAAAGAGGTGGATATATAGCCTGACCAGGCCTCCCATCTCTCTGATGTGTTTCTTGGTTCGCATGGGACCTGAGTGATCATTCTATAGTAGGTCACGGGTATTCCTTTATATTCCTTAATCGTTGGTTCTACAAACTCCCATTCGGTACGAGTCCTGGGGTAATCAATTGCCCTTATAAATCCCAGGGTTAGTGCGATGGCGAGTGCTCCTAGAGTCACTCTCAGTATACATTTAACCGCCATAGTCTTGGCTGTTTTTTTGGGTTGATTCCCCAGGCTTGGTGATATCTCCTCTATGTTTGGAGTCTCCTTGTTCCCGGATTCATTGTCAGAACCTGACTGCTCCCAGTCCTGGTCTATATCTATTGTCAAGCAGGTCATGATCTCATTTCGAGCGGCCCTGTCTCCGGGCTTGTCACTTGGGCGGGGCACCGCATATGCTCCTTTGTTTAGGCAGGTCATGTGCTCATATATATAGTCCCTGCCCATAGGTGTTGGTTGTCTGACCATGACTGGCAGGTCATTGTATGGTGGGTTTGGTGGTGCCCAATATTCTGATGTCGGGGTGACGGGTCCTAGTGTGTCATTTGGACTAGGCCCATTGTGCATTGGTATGGGTTGCTCCCCGTACTCCGGGGCGACCAGGTTATCGGTGTTTGTGGTCTTCTTCTGATAGGCCATATTCCCCCTTCTCGCCTTCCCTTCGGTGCCTGAGAAGAAAAGGTGAGACGGTTATCGCCTGTGTGCTTCTGTTCGTACTACTTCGTTAAGGCTTTTGGTTTTCGCCTAATGCGATCCCACATACTGGGCGCCCTCAGGCCTGGTCCCATGCCGTCGGGGTAGTGTACCCTCTTTGGTTTGACCATGGACCCCTTCCTAATGCTTCCTATCACAGGACTGTCTTTCCCAGGGGTAATTTCCACAGAGATGCCTCTGATAGGGTGTGGCATATGTCCCACACTCAGCGTGACGGAGAGTATCACCCATTGGTATTCTTTCCCATTCACTGGTCTCTCTGTATCTCCTGGTGATATGGACTTCCCTTTCGTGCCCGTTTTAGTTATTCCAGGCCCGTCTCTCACCAGTAGTTCTAGTGATAGGGTTTCTCAGAACCCTTCCCTGAGCTCTCCACTTATAGTGGTCAACCAATCGAATTCTCCACTGTGCCTGTGTTTAGAGTTGGGGAAGGGCAAGGAGATCAGTCCCGAGGTTAGTAGCACGGCCCTTTTAGCCAGCATCATGCGCACCAGGCTGGCTACATCCAGTAGAAGGTCATTTCCCTTCAGTCTATCATTTGTCATGACCTCCTGTCCTTTGGTGAACAGCCTTGACCTCTCCTCCGTATCCTTTACCCAGAATGTGTCTGGTCCTTTCACCAGGAACATCTTGTCCCCCCTTGAAGGCATTGCGCTGGGGAATCAGGTGTTTATGGTTTTCTCGAGATAGGTTTCCATCAGACTGGCCAGGTTTTCTGTGCTGCCCTTGAAGGCTATACCTCCTCGGCCTGCGGCCCCTTTGCGGACTGGGGCATCCCCATCTTGCAGGTATCCTCTGCCTTTTGTCAGGTATATTCCTGAACCTAGTTTTACTTCTGTATGGTCTTGGCATTTGGCCAGAGCATAGCCCAGCCATGAGCACCCGCACTTGGATGCTAACTGTGAGGTCATAGGGAGGGTACGCTGCCAGCACTATACGGGGTCCGTATTCGATATAACATGCTTGGCAGATAATGGTTCTGCATCCCCTCGGGCCCTCCTTTGGCCCAAAGTTGTAGGTATCATCGCCAGGGCGATATAGAGGTCTGTGATCCGTGGGGACCTGTTCTGGACGATTCCGTGACAGTCCGTGCCACAGTAGGTTAGTCACTTGGACGAGGCACAAGGTGCATTTATCCAGGTTGTGTCCCCATTTTGTCCATCTGATTATGCTTCCTCCTGGTCCTTCCACAGGTTCTGCTTCCGGGGTGTCGGGGTGACGTACTAGTGATCTGTTATCTGACAGATACCCCTTTTTTGCAGCCTTAACTGCTCCGTCAGCCACGCCCATACAAACGCTGGCGCCTCTTATGTTTCCGGGGGACAATCCTGGCGCCATACAGATCAATATTTTTTGCCTGGCGCACTCCAGGGCGAAAGGCATGGACTCTCTAAGTCCCGGAACACCCCCCTTTACACCCAATTGGGCCATCTTGCTTCCCGTTTCCTGAGGTGTAAAGCTTGAGGCTCCAGCCATTTCCCAATTCTTCACCTGGTTTTGCGGACTTGATCTATGTGTACTATACCTAGGTCCTGCAATCTAAGTCGCCTTGGACTAAGTATTTCAATGATGGTATCTTTGCGATCACACTTCTTGCTGGGATTTCCTGCCAGGGGTTTTCGGAGTACCCACACGGCTTCACCTAAGGAGAAAGGAGAGGAGACAGCCGTGTTATCTTTTGAAACACAACTCTTATCCTCCCTTCCCAAATTCACAGCTTGGTGTATCCTAAGGAGGGAGGTTGGTTCATCCCAGGATCGCAACATATCCTCCTTGATTATTTGATCTTTTATAGAGCGTACAGCTCTCTCTGCCACCCCGTTCGTATTGGGCTGGTAGGGTACAGAGTATTGGGCCATTACACCCGCTTCCTCCAGTAGTTTCTTTACTGATCCGTGAGTGAAGTAGGTGGCATTATCCATCCTGAGCGATTCAGCCTTTGGCTCTTCCCTTAGGAACTGTGATATGCAGTTGCATATAACTGCGGCCGTCGGAGTGGGGATAGGGTACATTCTGAGTCTACCTGGCCCATTGTCCACTATCACCAGTCCCTGCTTGTGTTTCTTTTTTGTCCCCTCTGACATGGGTCCAAACACGTCGGCAGAAAAATGCAGTCCTGCTTCACATACTGCTATTCGTCCCGGTGGCACTGATTCAGGTTTTGTCCCCCTTACCAGCGCACATTGTTCACAGGCCTTCCGGACTGTTATCGCTCTTTGTTTCGCTTTAGGTATGTGAATGTTGTTAGTTCTTAGGTATACCAACATCCTCTTACTTCCGACATGTCCAAGGTTATCATGTACCTGTCGGATCATGTGAGTAGCCTCGTCCTCCGGTACTCTCACCGTGCCTTTGTCTTCCCAGGCCGTGGGCATGACTAAGGCCAGTCTTTTGAGGTTTAGCCCTCCGACCTTAAGGCGTTTTTGGGCCAGAGTATCGGCTTCCTTGTTTCCCTGGTAATGGACCCCGGTTTCCTCTGTATGGCTTTTTAGCCATTTCCAGGCTATTTTCATGCCTCTGAATTGTTCCACTATGAGGGCCCAGAGGTTACCATGGGCCATTGGTCTGCCTGTGCTGGTTTCAAACCCTTTGGCTTCCCAGTACTCCAGGTTTTCTGTTCCTCCGTTGTAACAGTATTGGCTATCGGTTACAATAAGTAGTTTCGGTATGTGCTTCCTTCTTTCGTGTAACGTCAGAGGTCCAACTCCGTATCTTGTAGCCATGCCCTTAACTCTGGTCCCACATCAAAGAGGCTGGCTTCCGAGGGTGGTTTGTATAGGGGGCAGATGGTCAGGATGTGGTCAACAGTCTGCTCAGGGTCTCCACACTCACATGCAGCGCTGTCTGCCAGGCCCCACTTCTTTAATGATGCTTTAAAGCGACCAACCCCAGATCTTAAACGGTTCAGCAGAACCCATTGCCGGCATGGAAGATCGTCTCCTGTGGCGCCATCTCCTGGATCCCAGATGTGGTGGTGGATACGGGTTGGCCCAGCACTCTCCCACTCTCTCTCCCAGGCTGCCGCCAGCCATCCATTTCTGGATAGGTCCTCAGTGGTGGAACGGAGCATCTCTTGTGCCACCTTGTTGTAGGGGTGGCGGGACTTGAGTCTGCTCATAGGTGCTGTTGTTGTTGTGGTGTTGTGTAGGATGTGCCAGTCATGCTTCACTGCCTTCCTTGCTAGGGCGAGAGTGGCAGCCTCTCGTCGTAGGCCAGCTGGTGCGATTCCTGCAAGGACTGGCAGCAGGAAGACAGGTGTAGCCTTCAGGCATCCAGTGATGATCCGGAGGGCGTTGTTAGTAGCCGCATCAACTTTTTTAACGTGTGGGCTTCTGCTCCAGACTGGGGCACAGTACTCTGCTGCCGAGAAGACCAGGGCTTGGGTGGATATCCGAAGGGTCTTGGCAGTGGCTCCCCAGGTTGTACCTGCGAGGCGTCGGATCAGCGCAACCCTTGATGTTGTCTTTGCCCTGACATCTTCGAGGTGTTGTTTGAAGGACAGTGTCCGATCCAGACGCACGCCAAGGTATTTAGGGGCTTGCTGGGACTCCAGACGCTTGTGGTCAGCATATACCTCCAGTTCCCTCTTGGCGTCTCTGTTGCAGAGATGGTATGCTGCTGAAACGGTCTTGCTGGTGCTGAGCTGTAGGCGCCACTTTTGTAGATAGGCTACTAGGATGTCCATGTCTTGGTTAAGACCGTCCTCCAGTGCCTTCCATGTGGGTCTTCTCAGCATGATGGCAAGATCGTCCGCATAGCCGTACTTTCTGGATGCTGTGACTGGGAGATCGTAGATGTAAATATTAAACAGCATCGGAGAAAGGACTGACCCCTGTGGGACACCGTTCCTCAGTCTTCTGAGCCTGCTGCGCTGGCCATCGCTGGTGTGTAGGACAAAACTGCGGTTAGACAACATCTCCATGATAAACTTCACCATATGCCGATCAGGTACCATCCTCATCAGCTTCAGGTGGAGATTCAAACCCTTTGGCTTCCCAGTACTCCAGGTTTTCTGTTCCTCCGTTGTAACAGTATTGGCTATCGGTTACAATAAGTAGTTTCGGTATGTGCTTCCCTTTGGCCATTATTATGCCCTCCAGTATAGCTGTTACCTCAGCCGTCTGGGCCGATCCATCAGTCCAGCCACTTGCTGTTTTGATGGTCTCATTTTTGTGTTTTAGAACATAGGCCCACTTTGCCTTTGTTCCGTCCTGTTTGTGCTGACTTCCGTCCGTGTAGAGTACCCAGTTGGGTTCAACCTCAGGCTCTGTGAGCTTGGTTTTCGTTTCAAGTCAAGTCAAGTCAAGTCAAGAGTTTTAATTGTCACGGCATACAGGTATACAATGAAATGCGGCTGGTCTTGCCCGCGACGATGTGCAATACAGTGGTACAACATATAATAGAATCCAATAAAATACAGTGGTACAACATATTAATAGAATCCAATAAAACAGTGCAATAAACAGGTACATGGTGTGCCATCTCGGTATCTGTACATTAGTATTTACAGAGCATATAGGACATGCTAGGTAGCTTTAGTAGTGCAATACACTGTTCCTGATGCTATACTACTTTAAGTGGCCTTTCCTCTGGCCATAAGTGTGCGTGTGTGCAGCATGAGTGTTAAAGTGGCTGCTAGTGTGTGAGCGTGCTCAGCGTGCGTGTCGTGTATGTGCTTGTGTGTGGATAGTTCAGTTTCTGTGTCTCTCAATGTTCATTGTTCAAGGCTCTGATGGCCTGGGGGAAGAAGCTTATCCTAAGCCTCTCCGTCCTAGTAGCTGGAGTTCGCAGGCGTCTGCCTGACCTCAGCAGCTGGAACAGGCTGTTATTGGGGTGGTGGGGGTCTTTCATTATCCTGCAGGCTCTGGATTTGCACCTCTTGTTGTATAGAGCCTGCAGGGGAGGTAGCGCAATCCCCGTGGTACGCTCGGCTGAGCGCACCACACTCTGTAGGGCCTTCTTGTCCTGTGCCGTGCTGTTCCCATACCAGGCAGTGATGTTTCCGGTCAAGATGCTCTCTACAGCTCCTGAGTAGAAGGACTGGAGTATCTTCCCCGATACTCTGAACTTCCTTAACTGTCTCAGGTGGTAGAGGCGCTGCTTCGCTTTCTTTACTACTGTGTTTATGTGTGTTGACCATGTCAGGTCCTCTGAGATGTGGACCCCCAGGTACTTGAAGCTGCTCACCCTGTCCACGGTAGCCCCGTTAATCGTCAGTGGTGTGTGTGTCTCCTGCTGTCCTCTCCTATAATCCACGATCAGCTCCTTGGTTTTACCAATGTTCAGGAGCAGGCTGTTGTCCTGGCACCAACGTTCCAGTACCTCAACCTCCTCTCGGTAGGCCTTCTCGTCGTTGTCCGAGATCAGCCCCACCACCACCGTGTCGTCGGCGAACTTCACAATGGAGTTGGAGCTGAACTTGGCCGCACAGTCGTGTGTGTAGAGTGAGTACAGCAAGGGGCTTAGAACACAGCCCTGGGGGGACCCGATGCTCAGGGTGATGGTGTTGGAGGTCTGACCCCCCACCCTGACCGCCTGGGGTCTTTCACTCAGAAAGTCCAGTACCCAGGCGCTCAGGGCGGAGCTCAGGCCTAGCTCGATCAGCTTGTCCACCAGTCTGGTGGGGACTATGGTGTTGAACGCTGAGCTGTAGTCAATGAACAACAGTCTCACATAGCCCCCCTTCTGACGGTCAAGGTGGGAGAGAGTGCTGTGCAGTACCTGGGAGACCGCGTCATCAGTGGACCTGTTTGTCCTGTATGCAAATTGCATAGGGTCCATATCACTGGGGAGAGAGGCACAAATGTGGTCCTTGACCAGCCTCTCGAAACATTTCATGACCACAGAGGTGAGTGCCACCGGTCTGTAATCATTTGGACATGTTGGGGAGGGTTTCTTCGGTACAGGGATGATGGTAGACATCTTGAAGCAGGCAGGGACTACTGACTCCGCCAGGGATTGATTAAATATGGCGGTGAACACCGGGGCAAGCTGGTTTGCACAGGACTTAAGTATGCGTCCTGTTATACCATCTGGGCCTGCAGCCTTCCTGGTGTTCACCTGCATAAATGCTCTTCTCACACTGTGTTCCGACAACGAGAGAGCGCCCCCGCCCCCCCGCGGTTGCCCCCCCCCCCTCCACAACAGCCGGTGCGCCACTGACGTCACTAGCCAGAGGGCTAGCGGCGACACTGTCTACACCGAACCGAGCGTAGAAGGAGTTGAGTTTGTCCGCTAGAGAGGCGTCGTCGCTCCCCATTGAGGGGGCGCTGACTTTGTAGTCAGTTATTGTCTTCAGTCCCCTCCACAAGCCTCTTGTGTCGTTTTGTGCCATTTGTGTCTCCAGTTTCTCAGCATATGTCCTCTTAGCAAGTTTAACAGCCTTGCGCAGAGTGTAGACTGAAGCCTTGTACTCTTCCATATTTCCTGACTCTCTGCCCAGGTTATAAGCCGTGGTGCGTGAGTTTAGGGCTGTTCTTATAGTGCTGTCCACCCAAGGTTTCTGGTTTGGGAAAACCTGCGCCTTCTTTGTGAGGACAATGCCGTCTACCACTGTTGCTATGTAACAAACAACGGTATCAGCGTACTCGCTGACGTCACTGGCGCTTCCTTTAAACATGTCCCAGTCTGTATCCGCGAACGCGTCACAGAGATCGGTCTCTGATTCGTCAGACCACTTTTTTGTCTCACGTGACACGACGACGTCACGCGATCTTTGTTTGTATGCTGGAATTAAAAAAATGGAGTCGTGATCGCTCGCGCTTGTAGAGCCCATCAGTGGCGGAGCCGCTACAGCCTTGTAGGCAGCTCTGAACGGGGTGTAGCAGTGGTCGAGTGTGTTCCCCCCTCTTGTGGAGCAGGCGATGTGCTGAAAAAAGGTCGGCATCACTTTTTTCAGGTTTGCCTGATTGAAGTCACCAGTCACTATCGTCGCGGCTTCTGGGTGCTTGATCTGCTGTTTGTTGATGTAGTCGTGTAATTCCCCCAGCGCTTTGCCAGTATTTGCCTGTGGGTGAATATACACGACGGATAAAATGACCGCGGTAAACTCACGGGGTAGGTGATACGGGCGACACAGGATCTGGAGATGTTCCATATCTGGGGAGCATGAACTTGAGAGGACATGTACTTCCTTGGGATTAACCCAGAGATTGTTCGTGAGGATGCAGACCCCACCTCCGATGCTCTTCCCAGAGGCTGCCGTGCGATCTGCTCTCAGGACGGTGAAATTGTCCGATGGAGAGACGCTGTTGTCCGGCGTCGCTGGCTTGAGCCATGTCTCAGTGAAACACATGACGTTAACGTCTCTCATCTCCCGTTGGAATCGGACCCTCGCTCTCAAGTCGTCCATCCTTCCCTCCAACGAACGTGCATTCGCCAGAAAGATGGATGGAATTGCTGGACGGTAAGCAGATCTTTTTAATCTAAGTCTGATACCGCCTCGTCTACCTCTATGCTTCTTTCTGCCGTTTCCTTTGTTGTCGTTCTCCCGCTTGATTTCTGTTAGCCATTCTGGGCATAAAGTGTCTACCAACTCCTCTTTGAGTCCGGAGTTTAGGTCCATAAGTGTCTGGCGGTCGTATGACATACCCGCCAGTGATGTTTTAATAAAAAAAGTCGAAAAAACAAACATAATAGCAAAAAATTTGCACAAACGTCGCGGAGCTAAACCAAAGGCGACTGACCGGGGTCGCGCCATAGTTGGACCTAGGGGACACTTGGTTCCCGTTGTGATAAATCTCATTTTAGGATCCGTCAACATCATCGACCAATGTCCCCATCGTGATGTCATGGCCCTTGAGCCTGTAATAGTCCCCTTAGAGGCACTCTGCAGGGCAGGGAACTCTGTGGTCACTATTATATCTTTGTCCTGAGCCAAGTCTTTCAGGGCATTCCAAAATCTAAATACTCCACATAGGATTCGTTCTTCTTCTGTATACCGCTCCTCCGTATTGGTGAACTGCATGGATAAAAGTAGACAAGGGGTCTTCCCCTTTCTATTCTGACATTTCAGAGTTATCCCCTGCGTACCCTCCACTTGGGGGAATACTTCCAGATGTTTGGTGGGGTCTCTTTTTTCCAGGTCTTTGCAGTTTTCCAGCACGTGGGTCTTGAATACCGTCCAGGCTGGGTCCGCTTCCTCTATGGGGATGTTCCTATTCCTAGGGTTTTTTCCCTCGAGAGCTTTGCCTTTCAGTTTGTGGAGTGGGGATGCTTTTGTCGCATAGCCAGGCACATGGGTCAGTGGCCGCATTTTCCCATGGCAGAGTCCAGCTGACTCAGGGACACAGGCTTCTCTATGGCCGCTACCTGATCCAGGTATTCCCTGCTGACCGACTTTCCGGTGTCTGTGATATTGAAACCTAGATACCTCAGGGTGTGTTTCGCGATCTCGCACTTCTTGAGGCCTATTTTTAATCCGGCCCTGGAGAGGCGGGTCACTACCTGGTCCAGTAGTTCCAAGTGTTCCTTTTCCGAGTCATTGGTCCAATACACGTCGTCGATGTATATGGTGACGTCCAGACCTTTCAGGATGTCCTCTATGACTCCTTGGAACACATTCGGGGAGTTCTTATACCCTTGTGGTAATACTGTCCATCCATAAGACAGCCCGTTCCAGGTGAACGCCGTCTTTTGGGTGGATAGGGGGTCGATAGGTACTGACCAGAATCCATTAGCCAGGTCAATGCTAGACTTCCAATGTTTGTTGGGCAGATTCCTGGTTGTTTGTGTTATGTTTATCATTGTCCTGGTATCTGAGCAAGTTCTGGCATTCAGGGCAATTAGGTTGTGCACTAATCTCCATGATCCATCAGGTTTGGGGACTCCCATTACAGGGGTATTTGTTAGAGCAGAGTCCAACATAGTCAATACGCCCATTTGTTCCAATTCCGTGATGGTTTCCGTCAGTTCCTTTTTGCACAGGGGGTCAACCCTGTGTTGTGCTTGTCTCGGTGGTATGGTCCCTTTTATAGTGTGTGTATACTTGGGGTCCACCTTTCCCACGTCGTTCTTGTGGGTAGCATACGAGCCTCTCTTGAGTATTTCTCGTATGAGGGTTTTCTCGTGACTTTCGGACTCTTCCACAACCTTATCCATTTCGCTCCGTATGTCCACCGGCTTCATATATTTGATATCAGTCTCCTGTGTTTTGATTGCAATAGCATTCAGCAGGGGCCTCTCCTGGGGATCTATATTGAGGGTTAACAGACCCTCTGTCACCCGGCCTTCTTCCCATGCTCGAGTGTCATGTGTCACAGCCCCAGGAGGTAAGGATACTATTGTTTCTCCTTCCGGGATTTGGATTCCTCCCTTTTTGCCCTCATCTCTGCTTGCTGTTCTGGGGTTAGTGCCGCCCAATCGTCTGCATGTAGGTATTGGGTGTCGGAAAACTTCTTTTTCCCTGTTCTGTCCTTGGTTGTTTTCGGGGGGAACTCCTGGGAGGCCCCCCTTTTGTCGTTTTTTGAGTAGGTAGGTTTAACTTTAGCCGCTGGTTGTTGCTGGGCTTTGGGAGGCCGAAGTTGAGCCTTCTCATCTCGTGGGTTCTCCCCTTTTCTTTCCCCTTTAGTGTATCTGTGTTGAGAAAGCATTTTGACTTGGTCATACAGCATACATTCAGTACGTAACTGGTCTCGGGACCATGCTGCGCATTTGGCTGCCAGAAGGTTACCCCCTGGTACTCCTATGAATAGTTTTTCAAGCAGTAAGCCTGATCCTTGCACAGGTCCTCCACGTATGACTGATTCTGCTGCAACAGTGAGAGACAAACTCCCGTCTCGCACCTGTGGGATTAGTTTCTCCACCATGTTTTCCCCTGGATCTTGACCGGGGGTTCTTACTTCTATTTCCATCATTTGGGCCATTGAAGCCCCTTCGGGGATCTCCAGTCCTTTGAGGTGTCTCAAAATGCGAGCGGCATCCGGGTCATCATAGAGAGGTGACCCATGGAAAATTTGAGCAATCCTATGGATATAAGCAGCCTGGGTCTCCCCCTGAAGCATTTCTGGGGCCAGTTTTTTTAGCACTTGGGTTTTGCTTAACAATTCTTGTGCTTTGTTGCTTTCTCCATATTGGGTGCTGTCATGCAGACTCCTGCCTGTATGTGAACTCTTTCCTCTCGGTCGGTAAATGTCTCCGGGAGATTGGGCTAGTATGGAGTGAGGGCTCACTTCCGGTCAGGGTTCCTCTGTGGTGTGTCTCAGGGCTCGGATTGGGCTTATGGACTGGGCCTCATTCAACCAGTTTCGTTCTCTCCTGGCTATTTCGGCCATGGCCCTGTCGTTTGTACACCTGTTCACGTAGTATGTCATAGCCAGCATGTAAATATGCATGCTTGTATGGTTCCATTATTCCCGGGTGAGACAACACTTTCTCTGCCTCGGGTGACCGGGCTAAGGCCCGAGCCTTTCCCCATGTCACGGGATATGCTGGCATAATATCCCCTGTTTCTATAGGTCTCAGTTTGACCGGTTTGGCTCTCTTGTTCCGAGGCCTAGGAGGTTCGCCCCTCAGGTACCGAACTCTCTCCCTAGATCTTGACCGAGATGATGACCTTGAGGATGCTCTGGAGCTTGACCGATCCCGGTCTTCCTCTATTTCTGAGTCCTGATCCGGATCAGTATACTCCGGTTCGCTACTTGCTGGGTCGTCCCCTGACTCCGGGGGACAGCCTAGTCGTCTAAGAATACTCCTGGCCTGGGACCTGGCAGGTTCGCCCCTTTCAGGTTCGAACTGTACTGTCGGTCTCCGGGGAGTGGATGATCTGCCTCTCTCCGTTGTTCGGAAGGAGTTCTGGGAATTGGACCTTTCCTTCCTGGGGACAGTTCCCAACCCCTTAGGGTTTGGAGGGGGAGTGAGAGGTACCGATGCAGGCCCATCGTCCTCATCTTCCTCACTCTCCCCTGCTTTATCCAAGGCCAGGGTTATTGCCTCATGGTCCTTAGGTTCTACCATGAGACAGATCTCTGTGTGCTCTGCACTCCTTATGCTTGAGATTGCGCTGATTACTGCTTCCCCCAACCATATGCCTCTTTGGCCATATCCTCGAGACCTGCCCCACATCAGGTTTATGGCTAGTCGGTAGGGCATGTCCTTGGTACCATGGCCAGCATAGATTTCTCTTTTTTGCAGTAGTTCCTTCATACGGGACACCAGTTTGTCCCAGTTCTTTTGTGAGGACTGTACTTTATTGTACCGGTATTGGCTTAGTGTCACATGGACAATTTTCTCCGCGTGAAACACATTATAATCACACTCAGTGATTACTGCCTTGCCCGGTTTCAGGGGCTCTTTCGTCCTTGTTTCCATTACCTGTTTCCTCAGGTTCCGGTAGTAAGAGCCTCCTGCCGTTACCATGCTTGTTTCCCATCTACCATAGTTCGTCAATGACGGTCCAGTGAAGGTGAGAATTGACCATGGTGCGTCAGAGTTGTCGGTCCAGACTGGGTAGTTAGTGACTGTAATGTCTGGTGTTTGTATGTGAGAGTTTGTAGATGTTCCTCTCACCCCTGAGTGTTCACCACGGGGAGAGGTATAGGTTGCTCTCACTTGTCTCACTTCCTCGTGAACACGTGGTCCTGGGCTTATGCACCGCAGGAAGTAATCTCGCCCTGGGGTTGATGTAGCCATCGGTGTGGTTGATCCCCCCAGTGTCTGGAGTTGTCCCCCGAGAGTAAATCCCCCCATTTCATATCCGGAGGGATCGCTAATTGAGCAGGGAGCTCTCTGGCCCATGTACTTGTGAGTGGGAGCAGGCAGTGCTCGGCCTGTTTCTGCTCCTGAATCCTGACTATGTTCCTGTGTCATCCCCTCCTGGGTGTGTCTCGCACAGGTAGACTGGAGCTCAGGGCTTTCAGGGTTAGTGAAACCCCCTGAGCCTTCTTTCTCCGTGCTTGGAGGCCGAGTGTCTGGTGTTTCCTCATATATCCTCCCTGGTCCTGACGGGGGCCACATAATTTGGGCCCTCTGCTCTGAGTGACTCACTTCCCGTGGTGTTCCCGGAGGACCAGACCATGTCTGGTTTCTGTATGCCAGCTCGTTCATGACCTGTGTGAGGTCTCCGACCATAGTGGGCTCGATTTCCTCGAACAGATTTCCCCAGCCATTACGGTAGTGTGATGGCCATGCCTCCATTTGAGCTCTGCGCACTGTGTTTGCTTGGTATTTATCCGGGACTAGCAAGACCACTGCCATTGATGCATTGTATTTCTTGGTAGGCTTCCAAGAAGCACCATATGCTCGTGTTGGCATCATAGTGCCAAATCCCTATTCTAAACAAGGTCATAACTAGGCTTGTTATGCCTACGCTCTGGGCTTGTCTGAAAATGTTCCTGTAATATGCCAGGAGTACTCGGGTTTGGCTTTCAAGGTCTGTTCCTGGCAGTACGTCCTGCATGGCAATTGTCAGTATCCCCTCGTAACCCTTATTTTTAAGTAGGTAGGGGACTCCTACCAGCACTGTGCCGTCCTTAAGGAGGTTATGAGGTTGTCTGGACTCTTCTCTGGTGCACCAGTCGGCGTAGCCGGGTCCGGCCATATCTTGTATGGTTTTTGCCATTCCTCCTCCATTACGTAGGCCTCGGTTGGCCGGGTTAACCACAAACGTATGGTTTCCTTTTGGTACAAAATTTTGTAACCATATGGAGCAGACCCATAGGTGCTGTATATGCTTAGGGTTTCCTGGTTGAGATCTGGGTTTAATAGTACAAGAGATTTCATTCAATCTTGACATGCCAGGGGGCATGGTCTGCTCCCCTCACGGAGAGTTTGGTGTAGGGATTTGGTGCAGTGGGTTCCACTGTCCCTGAAGTCCCAGGCTGTCGGGCCAGTATGCGGGGGCCGTAGCTGCCGTGGCCTTCCGTGTTCCAATTACTGCCTGCTGTACAGCCGGCAGCTCTGGGTATAGTGATTCGCTTGGTTCTGTGAATTCCTCACTTCCCGCAAACGTTTCAGGGGACTCTGGGTTTTCTCCCCGCTCTCCTAGGTAGTCTAGACCCAGGCCGGGTATGAAAACTCCCAATCCATCATCCGAGGGTAAATCCTTGTCCTCAGTGATGTGGGAATGATTGTGAGACATCTTGTTAGTACTGGCTCGTTAGCCGGCGCTTCTGTAGACTCCGGCTAGATAGCCTCCAGTGAGCATTCAATTCACTTTTGGCTAGTTAGCCTGCGTTCCTGTGGACTCCGGCTAGGTAGCCTCCAGATAGCATTCAATTCACTTTTGGCTAGTTAGCCTGCGTTCCTGTGGGCTCCGGCTAGGTAGCCTCCAGATAGCACTCAATTCACTTTTGGCTAGTTAGCCTGCGTTCCTGTGGACTCCGGCTAGGTAACCTCCAGATAGCACTCAATTCACTTTTGGCTAGTTAGCCTGCGTTCCTGTGGACTCCGGCTAGGTAGCCTCCAGATAGCATTCAATTAACTTTTGGCTAGTTAGCCTGCGTTCCTGTGGGCTCCGGCTAGGTAGCCTCCAGATAGCACTCAATTCACTTTTGGCTAGTTAGCCTGCGTTCCTGTGGGCTCCGGCTAGGTAGCCTCCAGATAGCACTCAATTCACTTTTGGCTAGTTAGCCTGCATTCCTGTGGACTCCGGCTAGGTAGCCTCCAGTTAGCATCTGTTAGCAATGGCTAGTTAGCCTGCTGTTAGCCTGCTGTTAGCATCTGCAGATCACAAAGTAGAGCTTTCTACTGAAGTGCGAGAGACGGATCCTTCCCCCGAGGGGAAGGACCTTCCCGTGGTAGAGCTTTCCACTTTTTGGTTCTTGACTTTAAGTAAACATTACATTACCTTTTAGTCGCAAGTAAACGTTACTTTAATCACAAAAATAGAGCTTTCTATTGAAGTGTGATTTTTTCTAGTAGAGCTTTCTACGTTAGGTTTTGACTTTAAGTAGGGATGTCCGATATTATCGGCCGACCGATATTATCGGCCGATATCGGCAGTAAAATGTGATATCGGAAAATATCGGTATCGGTTTAAAATCAAAAAAAAACAATAACAATATTTGTTATATATATATCCAGTGAAATTATTAGTTACCTGAAATTATTCAGTTTTTTGGATGGGGAAACCCTGCATATATCGGTATCGGTTGATATCGGTTGATATCGGTATCGGAAATTAAGAGTTGGACAATATCGGAATATCGGTATCGGTAAAAAAGCCAATATCGAGCATCCCTAACTTTAAGTAAACATTACGTTACCTTTTAGTCGCAAGTAAGCGTTACTTTAATCACAAAAATAGAGCTTTCTATTGAAGTGTGATTTTTTTAGAGTAGAGCTTTCTACGTTAGGTTTTGACTTTAAGTAAACATTACGTTACCTTTTAGTCGCAAGTAAACATTACTTTAATCACAAAAATAGAGCTTTCTATTGAAGTGTGATTTTTTTAGAGTAGAGCTTTCTACGTTAGGTTTTGACTTTAAGTAAACATTACGTTACCTTTTAGTCGCAAGTAAACATTACTTTAATCACAAAAATAGAGCTTTCTATTGAAGTGTGATTTTTTTTAGAGTAGAGCTTTCTACGTTAGGTTTTGACTTTAAGTAAACATTACGTTACCTTTTAGTCGCAAGTAAACGTTACTTTAATCACAAAAATAGAGCTTTCTATTGAAGTGTGATTTTTTCGAGTAGAGCTTTCTACTTTAGGTTTTGTCAAATCTGTAATTAATTTTACTCTAGAGGCATTTGACAGTAGTCATGTTCTCGTCGGCTGTTAACACCTATTCAATTCGTATAAATGCTCACACCAGGGACGCCATGTATTATGCCACGCTAAATCAGGTCAGTTTGATAACCCCATAACTCATTGGTCCGCTCATCTTGACATCAAGCAGCATCCTGCGATGTCTTTGACATTCAGAATCCAGTGGGTCTCAAAAGTTGTTGTTGTTATCAAATTACAACTGACCTGCAAAAATAGCGAATGCACGTCTCGACCCCCTTCGGCACTGACATAAATCAAGTGGTAAAAGTTGCGAGATCTTTACTTTGTTTTATTACCGGGAAGTTTTTATCTGACAAGTCTGACCTTATCAATAGGATGTGTCATTAATCAGATGATTACCCCTTCCCTAATCCGTCACACTGCAGCTGGGGAGAATTACTCACCGGAGCCTCAATGAGTGCGCTGTTCTTTTAAATTTCTTCTAAAATGCTTACGGTCTAGAGTCATTATTCTATATCATTTGAATATGACTAGATTATCTACTTCTTATTTATGTCTCTGTAGTGAGAAGAAAGACATCTGTAATCATTACCGCTTAAATCTTTACATCATAAATAATGTGTCGTCGGAGCAGCGTTCCTGCCGACTTCCCTTTATAATGCAGAATGGGTTCTTAAAAGTGTAACATGATATTTAAAGCTTACCAGGATGTTTAGAAGAAGTAACACGAAGTAGTTTCCAAAAAGTTTTAATTAAAAAATACAAGGGTTACAAAAGAATGCAAAAATTATCATAGAATCTCTTTCAGCAGTAAAAAAGGCCTCAAGTCACAAAGTACCAAAGGCTCCTCTAAACATGTCAAAATCCAAAAACTGTCTCTGAACTGGCGAGCTGACCTTTTTAAGAGCAAGTCCGTCACGTCATCCTCATCAGTACAATCTCCAATCAGTGTACAGTACGTGTACAGTAGTCTCATCCCTCCTTTCCCCTACGTTCGTTACTTTGCAGTTACATATCAAATCAAGTATTGAACAAAAAATAATTTACTATATGTTTTCTTTTTAAGCAGATAATTATAAAACATATACTCAATACAGCATTATATATATACCTTTATACCTTGGTAGCATACGTGTTTCCATAATCATACATGTGAAAATTTGTTCATAAGAATACAATGCCCCTCTGACTGGAGCTCCCTCTTCATGTCCTTGCATTCCAAGGTTTACTCCCTTTAGACACATTCCATCCTGGGGCCCAGCAGTATTGAGATGGAAGCAAATGCCCTGTGTAATGTACAATACACGGTTCCTCCTGCCTGAATAGTCTATACGCATATATATATATATACAGATATATACAGGTATACAGGTATATATATATATATATATATTAAGGCTGTCAAATATATCGCGTTAATATCGCGTTAACTCCCGATTCTATTAATGCCACAAATTTTTTTAACTCAAGATTAACTAAAAAATTTTTTTTTTTTTTTTTTTTTTTTTTTTTTTACTAGACTTCACTCAGGTGTATTATTGATGCTCTCATTGATACTATGTTTGTTTCTGAAGTGTGTGTGTGTGTGTGTGTGTGTGTGTGTGTGTGTGTGTGTGTGTGTGTGTGTGTGTGTGTGTGTGTGTGTGTGTGTGTGTGTGTGTGTGTGTGTGTGTGTGTGTGTGTGTGTGTGAGATATAGAGAGAGAGGGGGGTGAGAGAGATGAGGAAGGGGCAAAAGAGAAAAAGAGCTGGGAGAGTGTGTGTGTGAGGGAGAGAGGGGGGTGTGTGATTAATCAGCCCTTGTGTGTGTGAATGTAACAAGCTCCTAACGTTTTCTTTCCCCTATTATTTCATGCACACTTTATTCATTGTTTTAAATTATTATTTTCTTTTAAGTTATTTTGTGCATCACTGTTTTGAATTTGATGCAAATTTGCAATGCATGAGGGTCATCCTTTTGTGTTAAATGGCTGCACAAAGCAAGCATTTGTTGACTCGCATGTTGATAAGAGTATTAAAACTTGGAACTTGAAAAAGATCTGTTTAAGGTAAAAAAAAATGTTTAAATAAAAATGCGATTAATTTGCGATTAATCGCGAGTTAACTATGGACAATCATGCGATTAATCGAGTTAAATATTTTAATCGTTTGACAGCACTAATATATATATATATATATACCTGTACTATTCAATACTCATATACTTAATCATTGGTTATATGTTTACACATTACACATGTAGTTAAATGTTGTATAATAGCTTTCCCCTCGGTAGAGTGATAGGAGGTCAAACACATGGGGGGAAGCACACAATCTTACAGCACCCTCTCTTAACAGAGAACGGGGCAACTGAACTGCTGTATACATTTATTACAGTAAAACAGGAATATATATATATTTTTTTAAATCACTGTCTTCCAACCTCAGAGAAATCAGGGCTTAAGCTTGTTTACACTTTAGTTAAAAATGTTTCTTTTAACAGTATGGTTTACTGCCTTGGTAACCTGACCCCTTCTTTCTTGAATCGTGGTTTAGGCGATTTGGCCTAGTGGGGTTTTCGTACTCAGACCAATATCTCGTCGTGGGGGGGAGGAAGAACGTGTCTCTGGTAAACGTGAGGTCACTGGTAAACGAACTACTGGTGGGTGAGAGGTCATCAATCGTTGGTCCTGCTGGCTGTGACCTTTTACAGTTATTTTGCCCTACAATAAATATGGTTACAATATATAATCTAATAATAATATAAATCAAATCTAATATATAGTCTAAAGAAACGAAATGCTTAAATGCTAATATGCAATATATAATCTAGTAATCCAATAGTCTAAATCTAATCTAATATATAATCTAAAATGCTAAATATATGCAATATATAATCTGATAATCCAATAGTCTAACTCTAATCTAATATATAATCTAAGAATGCTAGATGCTAAAATGCTAAATACATGCCCTGATGTAGTATACAGTATTCACATAAGGTGCGGTAAGTATATTGTCCTTTTAGGTGGGAGTCAGCTATGTTCCTAGTAGTTGCATTTGGATGTCTGGCAGCAGTCCCTGCCCACTGTTGTGGAGCCTGATGGCCGCTGGTATGAAGGACTGGCCGAGGCGGTTTGTTGAGTGTTAATAAATGGTCAAAATATCCGGAGTCCTTGGTCAGTCGTCCCTACTAACACAATTGGCAGTGTTAGCGGGTGGGAAGCCGGTGGGGTGTATGTCCTGGTCGTTGTAAACTGCGGTTCCTACTGGTCGGTCGGGCCGCCTGTTCAGCAGGGAGGGGATCGGGGGGAAATAGCATGAACCTCTGCACGCGTTACGTTCCCCCAGTGAGACTCCTCGCTGTCAGGTGAAAAGAAGCGGCTGGCTGACTCCACATGTATCGGAGGAGGCATGTGGTAGTTCTACACCCTCCCCAGGCCGACAGTGGGACAATGCACGCAACGACCAGGAAGGGAATTGGCATAACGACTAATTGGGATGGGAGAAAAATACAGAAAAAGTGAGAACAAATTTGTTTTTATTAAATTAAATTAAATATCCGGAGTAGGGCTTTACAGAAACTAAGTAAACATTTTAAACTCAGAGAAATGTAAAACTTCTTCCTCAACATCATCTTTAAAGGAAGGGTTTCTGGGTTATAAAGTTAAACTTCACTGTTGTGATGATTTTGTTTTGGTTTATGATGACATAAGACAGAAGAATTATATGTTCACACGTGTACATGTATGTTTTGTTAAGTACTTGCAGACTCTGCAAACGTGAACAAAACTGCCATGTGCACTTTTAAATATAGATGTAAGTGGATTATGAAGGTGATACAGTACAGGCCAAATACAAAAGGTTATTGGGCAAAGGATATTGATGATTTATAGCAGAGAGTTTATAACCCTAAGAATGTGATAAAATAGTCAATTTATAATATATTAAAAGATAAATGTTGAGCACACCCAAACTTAAAACATATAGCATAATTAAAATAAATTCTGCAGAGAAAGTGTGAGGTAGGCTAACTGGGCATGCTAGGGAGTGTGGCTATGGGGGCTAGAGTCGCTAGACTCTGACCTGTGAGTGTGACTCAAGTAAAAAAAAGTTGAACTACCTCCTTATAAATGGACTGCATTTACAGTATATACTGTAGCACTTTTACATTCCATTTACATTTAGCTGATGCTTTTATCCGAAGCAATTTACAAGTTCTGTACAACAAGTCAGCTAAGGGTAAGTGATATTGTTTGTCAAACAGTGTCGAATTTGAGTGCTACACTCTTGAGTGCATAGATAGTAGTATAGACATATTAGCATACAAATATAGGTAGAATATAGGTAGAATACATACAGTAATAGCAAAGTGCATAATAGTAAAAGAGTGTAGGTTAGTATTTATGACAAACCTGTTCCACTCGACGGGGTTGGTACCGACCCCTTTTGACCTTATTATCATATAGGCATATTTTTATGAAGATGAAAATAATTTGTGATTTTAAAATCAACCGTTTTCAAGTATGAACATCACTACTATGTCAAAAATGCATGTAGAATGTAAACGTTAGGTTGGCAATAGTTTAGCAATAGGTTAAAAGTGTACTTATACCATTTTAAGTTTTCTATTTGCGATCGTCTATTCTGACCCGGAACCGGAAATGGAAATGTTGAACCATGGGAAACTTTCTGTCACATGCTATGGTGGTTCAAAGTTCAGCGTTCTGAATGAATCATATCAATAATTGTTATGATTCGCGATAATAAGCTACAAAAGGTAACGTTTTTGACAAATATTGAAACGCAGTCAGTTTCTCCACACTATTGTTACCATGTAGGAAGAATTAGATCTGAAATTAGTTTCAAAATGGTTACACTGTGGGGGAAATAAAATAGTACAGTCGATTACAGTAAATATCAGTATCTGTTATTATGCACGCTTGGTGATACTATATCCAAATTGAACTCGGCCATTTGAAAGATACTATATGTATATATATATATAAATGTGCGAATTGGCTATAATAAGGTAATGTATAAGCATATATTCTATATTCTATAATAATATTTCAAATTGCATTGGTCCGGATGGGAGAATTCAGTACTGTATATACAGAACCTTCAGTTTGATCATCTTCCCTTTATCAATTTCCTTAGATCTTTTGTACACATGATCTCAAGAGGGTACTGAATGAGTTTCTTAAGTTTGGTCATTATTATCATGGTTTTATTCACTGTCAAATATGAAAAGAAAAATCATAATTCATATTTTCCTTTGTTTCATCACAATTTAAGCAAGCCTAGTAATAGACACAATATTTCTGACACTGAGAATACATTCATCGAGGTCCATAGATGTTCCTAGATACCAAGAATATGCAAATAGCCCTTGTAGAAGTGGAGCAATATTCCATTTACCTAGGTATACATTTTATGCAGATTTTCACCTGGGGTGGAACAGGTTTTAATTAAGAGCATCCAGGGGAATGTTCTGAGTTCATAGGTACATTTTCTGTTTCAGAAAAGACAGAGTCCAGTACTATAGAATAAAGCTCATTTGAATATATATTACAAAATAAATGTTCTCTGGGTCCCCAAAATCAATATCCCATTCATTATCAATGGAGCAGCTCCATATTTATAGCTCCACTATTTTGGCGGGTGGCGTCTACTTCCCACAAGCAAGTTGTCCTTCCGCGTTCCCGATTTGCACTCTGATTGGCCATGCACGTTTCTGGTCATGTGACATGTGCGCACAATTGCATGACGAGCAGTGTCTTAGCCCATTTCCGCGTCGAACAGCCTGCAAACGACCTAACGCCTAGTTTATCACTGGTTAAGCTTAGGCGACTCTTTCGCAGTTGGTTAAGGTTAGAGTTTGGAATCAGGGCTTGTGTTCTATCGCCATGCTCTAAGACAAACTCTAACCTTAACCAACTTCAAAAGAGCGCCTAAGCTTAACCGTCCAAAGAACTTGCCGTCACACGATTGGGCGCACATGTCACATGACCAGAAACGTCAGTGGCCAATTAGATTGCGCAAAAGGACAACTTGCTTGTGGGAAGTATAGACGTATCTGGGTGAGGTAGTGTGCCCTCCCACACGTTACACCCACCCAATGAGAGTCCTCGCTGCCAGGTGAAAAGAGGCTTCTGGCTGTCTCCTATGTATCGGAGGAAGCATGTGATAGACTTCAGGGCTTCCTAGACCGACAAGTAGGGGGCAAATGCGCGCAACAACCAGGAAGGGGAGGGGGGAATTGTCATAACGACTAAAAAAAAATTGGGATGGGAGGAAAATACAAGAAAAATAGGAGGAGAAATAAATAAATAAATCCCAAGGCAGGCAAATACATTTTAGGAACCTGTGGAAATACTGATCTAGAGTCAGCTTCCGTCTGTTGGTTCCAATAAGCAGGGGTGTAAAAAGTACCCAGAAATTATACAAAAGTATGGGTACCGTCTCAAAATCTGACTCAAGTAAAAGTCAAAGTATCAGGCTAAAAACACACTTGAGTAAAAGTCAAAAAGTCCTACTTTTAAATGTACTTAAGTACTAAAAAGTAAAAGTAATTTTTTTTAAAGGGATAGACCAGAGGTCTCAAACTCATTCCATCGTGGGCCAAGTTTTCATTTTAACTATACATTGCACCAGGTGAGTTAGTTGGAGAGGTGAGCCAATTAGTGAAATCATCAGCTGGTATTTAGGCAAGGCTGGAATGAAACCAAGCATACACTCTGCCCACAATGGAATGTGTTCTGCGATAGACAATGCTGAAATTAAACAACAGAGGACACTTTTTTTGCATTAAAATGATTTAATGCACTTTTCCATTGAAGGTAAACTAACATGGATGGCATTCACATCACAGCATGAATAATATCACAATATTAAAAACAGAATGGTGTATCCTGAATAATATCACAATATTAACCACAGCATACTGGATTATCCTGAATAATATCACAATATTAAAGGCAGAATACTGGAGTATAAGACTCACTATAAATGTTTCAAAGTGTAACTCAACTGAAGAAGACCGTATAGCCTGCTGTACTGAATTGTCCGGTAAGTCTAACTAACAACAAGGCTATATTGCTCCATTCAGTGTTTATTATAATAACCTATTTGAGCTCATCATCACCGACCAGGGAACCCACACTGTGGCCGGATAATAATAAACAATAGCGCACAGACACACGCTCATAGCGAGGGGGGCGTACCAGCGTAGGTCAGTGGCCAATCAGAGGGCAAAACGGGAACCCGGAAACACGAACGCGTTGGTAAAAGCATACACGCCATCGGCGTCACTACTGTATCGCTCATCCTCCCTCAGCACCGGTAAGTGTTCTCATCATTTAGCTGACCCTGCTAGAAGAAGGCTAAGGAAATCGGGTCCTTATCGTTTCGGATTTTTCTATTGACCGGGTCGTCTATTCGGTATATCAAGACGTTACAATTTATGTAGTCAAGTGTCCCAACATAATGTACTACGTCTGAATAATCTCTCAGACGAAACTATAGCTGCAATGTGTTGCTAATTTCCTTAATAAACGCGCTCGGAACAACGTGATGAGACTGCAGTCTTTGCCATTTCTAAAGTTTTCAGAATTAATGATGCTGGGGCTTCTGATTTTTAACTGATTCGCATCGTTTCAACCTTGTCTTTTTGAGATGTTGTCATCAGGGCGGTGGTTCTTCCACCTGCAGCTTTTCACCAAAACGTCGAGGCATCTATTTAACATGGTGGCAAATTTTGTGCGAACGGTGTAGTAGCACACTCATTTAAAATTGTAATAATGCATAATGTTCTAACGAGATGCATCTTCGTCTCTTACCCGACCAGATCTCCTGCAATCATGTCTGACAAACCTGACATTAAGGAAGTTGAATCCTTTGACAAAAGCAAGTTGAAGAAGATCGAGACGATGGAGAAAAACACGTTGCCCACCAGCGACGGTAAGATGACCTCAGTTTTTTTTGTCAGTACAAACCTTAGTAAACCGAGCAGCGACCTAGATAGATTAACAGCTACAGCACACTAACTGATTGACTCGTTTCTGTGTTTTGCAGACATTGAACAGGAGAAGGCATCATCATGAAGCCTCCCTTTGGGCTCTGTCACCTGTTCCTGTGGCTGCATCTCCTTCAGAGTGCTGATGGGGTGAACAGCCAAGGGACCTGCACTTGTTAACATCTCAAGTACAGTGTGCCCACCCTCCGAAAAATGCTACAAATTGAACAATGTTTTTGTTTCGAGTTCAATTTGGAATGCAATGTTTGTTACAAATACAAATAAAATTACAAAACGACAGTATTCTAGGCTTGTTTTTTTTCTCATACTGGCAGTATTGAGCTAGACTAGAGGCTTCTGATAACAAGAGTGATAAAATTACTTTGAGGTGATTTATCAAGTGGGGCCAAGTTGTATAGGGAATTATGAAATGCAGTAAATCATCTTGTGGTTAAAAATGTGCATGCATGGCCGCCCCAGTGGCGAACCACATAGCGCGCTCACCGGGGTTCGATTCCCGAACCCGTCGTTATTTGCCGAATGTCTTCCCCCCACTCTGTCTCCCGTTCCTCCTCTATCTCTATCTACTGGACTGCCCAGTAGAAATAAAGCGATAAAACGCCAACAAATAAATCGTAAAAAAAATATATATATATATTTGCATGCATGCTAAACCCTTCCAGGTGTATCTCAAAGATGGACGAATAACTACGTTGTAATGTTGCAATGGCTGCACGATTTTAAAATGAGATGCTCATGTTCCTACACTAAGGGTTAAAGGAGCACTTCACATTGCAGACTTTTATCTTGCACATAATCTGTCTCACATCCCAGAACAGTTAATTTACAGCTCTATGAAATTATGTATATTGAACAAAGGGCACGGAATGCTGCCTTATTTCATTGAGCTGTAATTTAACACGACACAAGCATTTCAGTTATTTTCTGTTTTGCACACATAACAATGGTCATTCCATAAATCGGCAAAGCTTTACCAGCTGCTACAACACAAGCATTCCTTGTCCCTGATGACATCACTGGTGGCCATATTTTAACTAATTTACTCTTAACTCAAATGAGGTGTGTTAACAGTTTGGGGTGTGAGATGCACCAAGAAGTTGGGTGCCATTAGGCCTACTTGCAGGCTTGGGAGCACTTTGCTCTTAAGTGGATGAGCAGACATTGCCTCTTCTTGTCTATCATGCAGCCAGCCGTGGCAGTGTGCACCCAATTGACCTAGAAAAGCACCCTTGGCACCAGTCTGGTGCAGTGGGCTTAGCCACTCCCTCCAGCCCCACAGTGCTTTATCAGGAGACTGCAGGAGCCTCCGAGGCCGAGATTATAACTATTTTACACTTAATTATGACAATATTCTCGTGGAGAATATTAAAACACCTACCAAATCAATTGGTCTTGTGGATATTTAGAGAATAATTAAACAACTACAGTAGACGGTTGTGGAAATCTGGATTTTAAGTCTCATCTAACACAAAGTGATTTAAAATGGAGGTCAGTGGCCTTAATGTGTATTGGAGGACGTCAAGGTTGAGAACCGCTGCTTTAGGGTTTGCAGGTCACTTAAAACATGGTGATTTGGTCCAAGCTAATGGCTGGCATGTGGTACCTGAAGACACTGGATCCATGTTAATCTGGTTACTCTAAATGAAATGTTCTTTCTGCACCACAGCCCCAGGAACTCGACAGGTATTAAGGTGATGTGCTACAACACAGGTCAGTACAGGAGTCCTGTTAAAAGACAAACATGTACTTTGAATGGTGTAGTGTAGATAATTTAAAGCCTTTTCTTTAAAAAAAATTATGTATTGGGATCCACAATTGTCCTGGAGCCGCCTTCTGGTTAGTAATATCTCCGTGATGCTTCGACGAGCCTGGGTCCCACGAGGAAAACAATATCTTTGTGTCCCTGACTTTGAAAGCTAAAGAAAAAATGATCTAAATATATTAATATCAATCATTTGAGGACCAAAGAAGCAAACGTTTGGGCCTCTGCTTCAACGGCTTCCTGTGGAGACTACTGCATGTGCAAGGTCATGAACTCAGTAATTCTATATCTGTCAAATGCTTTTAAGACATTGTTTGCCTTCCCGACCAGCCCTTAAGCTGTTATCTAATTGAGTCTGCCAAGCATGACTAAGGCTGCACCATGTCCTCATGTCCTGCAGTGAAACACATTCATCCTTAACTTGTCATTTCAAATGTGTGGCTTCACTGTTTTTATTCTATTTTAAATTTCGCAATTGTTTGTTTCTAATTTCTCTCCCCCCCTTTTCCTCTTATTTAACTGGATTCTATGAGTGTTTTTTATTCCTCATACAATGTTTCTTCTAGTTTGTTCTGTTCTGTGTAGCACTTTGTAACACTGTTTTGAAAAAGAGAGAAACAAATTATGAATAAATAAAACTAGTAATAAAACTAGAATCCTTTAAAACATGTCGTATATTATCTAGATAAAACATGTAAAATATCAATGAAAATGTACAGGTTCAGGACGAAAATACTTGGTAAGTTGGATTACAGAAGGAATCAAAGTCATTAGGCGGTCTCCTCAGCAAAGGAGCCAGATTCAAGCAAACAGCTGTTAACCGTACCATCCCCTGTAAAAATAGCTCCAAGGAAGGCCACCTAGGTCAGGGAGCACAGCAGGTTTGGGCTGCAGTAACGCTTGGTCAGTGAACCAAATGGCCTTGTAAAATAATAAATCGAACACCAGACCATTTGGAATCTCCCCTTACACATCCGATTTGACTGACTTTAGGACATACATTAACAGGCTCAAGGCTATTTAAATTTAAGCAGAATGCCACCAGTCACACATTAACTATAGAACAGATGGACTGGAGGGTTTTTAGACCTTGAGGAAATAGGTAAAACTGATGGCTTTGTCAGAGAGATTAGTTAGATGGCCTTAGAAAACATTGCAACACTGTACTAAAAGTAAAGCAAGGACCATTATGTTAAAAGTAAACTGTCATACAAAATCACATTAGATAATAGGTTTAGCAAGCATGAAAAGTTGACAACAAGTGAACCAAATAATAAGACATAGGTAGTAAATTAAGGTTTAAGCTAAAATAAAGTTAAAGAAAAGGTTATTACTAAGATAATAGACAAACCATCAGTAGGATGGAAACATTTAATAAGGCAATTACATGAGTTACAATGTGGGCATAACTCTTAAAACTATTAGGAAACGGTAGTCACAATAAAGAATAACTCTTAAATAATAAGGATAAAAGAAACCATGACACAGGACTCCTTATCGGTTAATCAGAGACCAAGTATTCTATTTTCTGTTGAAGGACGTATGCTATTATCTGTGCACGGAGAGAAGAACTGTAAGGATTTCCCAAATAAGGTAATAGGACCACTAGAATAGGCTGTAGACAGTAGGATTCTCCCCATTATAGACTGTAAACTCCATGTCACCAGACCAGGATGACGTGTCACTCACAAAAGGAATTCCTTTTAGAAGGAACTTGGCCAATGGGAAAGCCCGATCTCTGGGGTGACATCACCTGACAGGCAGGGAAAAGGTTTTCTCTCTCTCTTCTTAAACGGCAGGGCGGATGGAGAAAGGAAGAGACACCCAGCTGACAGAAGGAGACTGGAGCGCTGAACACTCGAGCGCTGAGAAACCGGAGACTCGAGAGCCGAGCCGGACACGCACAGAGCCACGGACACAGACGATCGCCTCGCAGCAGGGGAGCCAGACTCCACCGAGCCTAGACGAAATCAAGCGCTCCCTGCCCTGAGCGCTGAGAACGGGACAACCAAGGTTGCCTTGGCAACCAGCATCAACAGAGAAAAGGCCTCATGTTGCCGAGACAACCAACACCAGGTGTTGTGAAGGATCAGATTAAACCGAATATGTATATTTATTTATATATATATATTTAATTGTATTTGTATATCGTTTGATATCCCCTGTATATTCCTTGTACAATATGCATTGAATATCCCCGTTTCTACTAAACAGCCCATAATAGTTTCATTCTACCATTGGACGAGAACCTGGCGCCAGGTTGCCATACCCCTAGGTCCAAGTTCAATCGTGCCGCCTAACATGTCGAGGCAAACCCCCGGTTCCGCGCAGTAATATGTCGGGCGAAATACGTGTGGTACTATTTGTTCATAGCGCATATATATATGGCGCTCGTAAAGTAGAACTTCCTTTTAGTCCAGTTCTTTACCCTCCAACAGAGTGACAGACGCAAAAGCCTCCCCACGACGCACGTGCGGTGTAGTAAGGCCTACTTGGCCCAGAATAGGCATTGAGATATCGTGTAGATTAATAGTTGAATGGTCATAGTTTGGCACCATACCGTCGAGTTGGACGTATTCTATTAAGCTAATAATAGTCTATTTATGTATGGTGCATCGTTCGGTTAGAGTTCTACAGTTATCAGTACCCCCATCGTTCCTGACGTTATCTGGACGCTTAACCAGGCTGGTCAGACCCCTAGTGGTGATTGCATCCGAGGAGCTCCGGGCCAAGAGCGACTGGACCTGTATATTGGATTACTCTACCCAGACGACGGCGAGCCTTCCACGGCTTGGATTATGCTTTGTGTGCTTTGATTATTCCATGGATAAAGGCCAACACTGCTGAGTGTTGGAATTACCCCCCGGAGAGGACTCCAGGTGAGACGGCGCTCTACACGTGAGGTCGCCTCACATCTCTCCGTTGTGGACCGGCAGATACCGTTCCACAGAGGGTCCAGCTGTATTCGTCTGCGGCCCGAGGTTCTGTGGGCACCGTGTCCAAGACTTTGGATTCTCCCAAGACACCGTCGGCCAGATGGGATACCGCCAGCGGCTTCTCTAACCCCCCCCTCCTACTGTCTTACAACCAGCGGGACCCCCCCCCCCCTTAGTGTATCCAGCTATAATCATTTAAGTACCATCGCTATCGTTTCCTAAATATTCCAGGTTGTATACTTACTCCCTGCGCAACCAGAGATTGGACATTCAATGTTGATTTACCTACGAATACTCATTTGCCATAAAAGTGCATATTCCATATTTCAAATCATAAATGTAATTAAGTGATCGTTTTATACACCCTTTGCTGTATTAAACTTTCGATTTGGTACATTTGTGTTGGTTCGTTTCATCAGGTGGGAAAGTGTTCATCATACTTATATCTTGTACTGGGTGGCCAGAAGCTAAAGTACATGAGGTAGTGGTATTAAATATCATATCTAACAATACAGTCAGGGAATTGTACCCCTCAGTTACACCAGGAGAAGAACGCTCTGATCGGCCGCAGCTGATCCGATCATGGACCGAATGCTCCACCAAAGAGACGATTAGATAGAAAAAGAAGACCATGTACTTGTTTGATTCATAGATGTGTTTTATTAAGAATGGAATAAACACCCCAGTTGTTTGATTCAGACCACCTCATCTGCGCTTCCTTCATAGAACCGAACACCTGAAATGCAAACAATGCAGAGAGAAGGGTAAAGACTATACGATCACAGAGACTAGATAGAATGAATGAAAGACACTTCAAATGGTCCGTGACCCGTGCTGTATTCGGCCAAAGCCGGTTGAAGACGACTAAAGCTACTTCTAAAAGGGACCGAGAGATTCTCGCCCTCATCGACACCTCTACGACTGATTGATCCTTCACCTCATCATCAGCCAAGGACAGCGGGTTTGTAGGTAAGTAAGGATGGTGCGTCTAAAATTGGTAGCGGTCGAGCAGTTTCGAACAGGGTTTTGATATGAGTAGAGGTAAATGCTATGCTGGACCAAAAATGTTGAGGTCGGAAGACACCAGAGACCAGAATTCACGACCTGTCTCTGGTCTCGGCCGCACACCAACGCAGCACTTGATAGGATAGGGAATAAAGGAGGGGCGCGCAATCGGATTGAACAGTACAGAGTTGCGGGGGTAGAGTAGAATATATAAGCGACTAAAAGCGCTATGAATAGGAGTAATTGTGCAGGGGACAATTGAGAGTCTGGTAGTGAACGATTTTTGGTTGATGGATGGGTTAAATGAGGCGCTGTTTTCACTCGTCAAACCGGGCCCGCTCTGGGAACGGCTGACGGAGGGGGAGAGCGGTACCATTTGTGGATTTTACAAGCCCTTCATTGGTCAATATTATGACTGCCAGTATCGAGAGGTTTAAACTGGTCTGTATTTGGTTCAGGTCGCGCGCAGCCAGGGGGATATAGGGACTCGGGCCAGGTTACTTAACAGATTTCTTTCATAGAATCGGTACGCTGGCAGTTAACGTTGGGAGACGTTTCATACGTGAAGCTGAAAAGACAAATCCGATATCATACAAGCTTAGGTTCACCTTTTGTTGAATCTGAGAAATATCAAGCTCGTGGAGGAAGGATACTGTAGGAAATAGTTGATTTGTGGTTAAAACTAAGAGCACAGATTTGGCAGCAAAACGCCATTCAAGCCGTCAGGGGGCTCCTGCGAATGTACTCTCTGCGAGCTACTTAAAGTGTATGGTGACAGACTCTGGAGTAAGTAAGCCGAATCTCAAACCTTGGTATATAGAGCACTTTTTGAAAAATAGGAAAGAACTGCACTTATGATTAGGACAAGTTGCATTGTATGAGCGATGTTTAGGTTAGGAAAATGCGCTGAGGACGGATGTGGCCAAATGAATGGTATGTTTTATAAATAGGACAGTGTGTTTTGCTAAATATATATGATGGATGTCTGGTTAGAGGTTATGAGTGGATGCCAATGTATTTTTTGTAATATTATAAAACTCTAGTGACCAAAACGGCAGCGGAGAAACCATAACACTGTCCGTTGTATTAGGAAGGTTCGTTTTTTCAAGGGCAGTGGAACGTGGCATAGTTTAGCTTGCTACATTAGCCGCGAGGACGACAGGGGTTATGTATGGACGCTGCGTTGCGATATCGAGTGAATTGAGTGAATGGCGAGAGTGATGGAACCAAAATGATGTGTGAGATTCATTGAATTTTTTTAAATCGGTGGTATTAAGGTCTTAGTTTAATGTGGTAGGAATCAAAAGAAGCGATTTTTTTTGGGGACTGATGACGTCACTAGAAACGTCTAAGCAGAGTTGGATTTAAAATACTGTGTATTTCGGCCAGGCGGGGCCAAACGGGCGAGCGAACTGATATAAAGATGATAATATATGATCTGTAAACTAGCGCTTAATAAGATTAAAGTTATGATGCGGGGTATAACTGTGTTGCGCAAACGTCGCGATGTGTGGTGCCACTCGAATCAACAGGATAATGGGCCGTATAGGATAGGGTGACCATATTTTGATTTCCAAAAAAGAGGACATGCCCCCCCAGCCTCGAGATACTTAATGATACTCAGGCATGCGTTGCTCATGGGACGACTGGTTGCACTATGTTTTAATGATGCCGCGCGCGCGCTCCCACGCATGCACATAGATGTTCCCTCGCATAGCACAGACTAAAGACAGTGCCTAATTGCCTCTACGAATGGAATGTAACACATTTCAAGTTTTGTGTGAATGTATCTGAGAACGTATTTGAACACACCTGACGACCGGCCATATTGTTATGCAAAGTAGTACTTAGCGAGTTGGCGCATCACTCGGGTGCAGCGCATTCCTGTGTGCACGCGTGTGCACATCCGTGCATGTGCGTGCTTCTGCTCACAGACTGGTTGCACTGCACCCGACTGAATCGAGGTCCCATGAGCAACGCATGCCGATACTCAACGTTTACTCAAAGATGCATTATTGTTTTAATATATTTAAAGTATGCCTCCTCTCTATGGATATACAATTATTATTTATATTATTTTACTGTATATAACACAACACTATCTCTCTATAACCAAAGACACACCAAACCAAAGTTAACAATCAGCATGCTTGATGATTATGCCAAGAATTATCTGACAAATCTCAATGGCACAATAATTACTTAAAAATCAACCTGTAACAAAATAATAGCTCTCTTTTCAAGTCTTACTGGACAAAAATAAATAACAAAATATATGAAATAATAGAAAATAGAAAATCCTGTTAACAAATATCTTTTTCAGACAAATCGTTTTTTTTGCCATGTTTCAATGAGATATTATGCAATGGTTTCTGCTGTCTCATTTGATGTATTTAACCTCGATTCATTTTGTTTGCATGCCACCCATCTTCCAGTCAAAGTACTATTATGATTGGGAATATTGTCACTGCTCCGTGGTTACTCCTGTCTGTAGAAACACCACAGTACTGGATTTGATTTGAGTGCTTCATGTGCGACATCAATCGAGTCGAGTGGGGCGCTATAACACAACATTGGCTTCGGATTTAGTGCGCGCACTAGTGAACTTCGCCTCCCATTTGTTCCGATGGGTCGGTACATTTGGAATTTCTTCTGCAGTTCATCTGTAAAAGTACATTATTTGGCATTGTGAATGTGAGCTGCGCTCCACTCTGTCCCCTCTTCCTCTGTTTGTGTGTGAGTGTAGTTGTAGAGCCGCCCACAAAGCTTCTCAGGGATTACGTCATACACGCAACAGATTACCGTAGTATTCTGTGCAATGCGCCAGTCAATTTAAGTATATGCAAACGGTCCGTGAAAGCCGGACATTTTCATGCATTTATAAACCCCCCCCGGACGGCCCGGACAGGGCGTGAAAAGAGGACATGTCCGGCCAAAAGAGGACGTTTGGTCACCCTAGTATAGGAGAAGTCATGATGGATGCTAAGCTAAGCTAACTAGCCGTGCTAGGCTAAGCGGGCGATAACATGGTTGAGCTAAGCTAATTGAGCTAGCAGTACTAAGCTAACGGAGCTAGCAGTGGGGAGCTAACGAAGCTAAAATGCTAAGCTACCTGTGCTAACAATGTAGCATGATGAGACTCTCGGTAGATATCGCGTGATGGTATTAGGGGTATATCCTGTATAAGACATTGGTATAAATGGTAATTTCGTTGGATATACACTGTATATTAATGCTTGTGTATCTTATCGTGTGTTGTCATGTTTGTTTATATGTGTGTTTAAAAAAGAATAAAAAAAAAAAAAATATCGCGTGATGCTATTTTGGGGGCAGACGATGAGATCTCGTGGTTGTGAACATGACGAAACTCCTGTGGAGGATTCTGGGGAGTGTGGTTTATTATTGAGTAGGGACGTCAATTTGACGTCGTGTGGTGGTGTGCTGCGAGATGACGCACTTGTGAGGGAGGGTGTTGACGCCTCCTGCAGGACGTTGTGGGTATTGTAGTACAATAGGTGTGATGGACGAACGTTACAGCAGGGGGCGATGTTGGACAAGACAAGTTGGGATGAACAGCGACGTTATGCGCTGTGACAGGCTGCGTGAACCCCCCCACCCCTACTCCTCTGTGTCTCTTTCTCCCTCCCTCCCTCTCTCCATCCCTCCCTGCCTTCCTCCCTCCCTCCCTCCCTCCTTCCCTGCCTCTCCCCCCCTCATCCCTCTCTCCCCCCCTACTCCGTCCCTCCATCCCTCTCTCCCTCCCTCCCGGTGTCTCCCCCTCTCCTTGTTTCTTCTCTATCCCTCTCTCCCAGCTTGACTTTGTTGAAGTGACAGGTTCTCAAAAGGAGTTTTATTCAAGGTAGATTGCCTTTATGGTAAGGCTTAAAGCATCGGTTATATTAATGTAGTGTTTACTTTCTAAATTATGATTACATGGGAGGCCCCCCCCTCTCCTCTTCCTTCTGTATGTCTCTCCTCCCTCCCTCCCTCCCTCCTTCCCTGTCTCTCTCTCTCTCTCTCTCTCCCTCCCTCCCACTCTCTCTCCCTATCACTCCCACAATCCTTCTGTCTGTCTTTCCCTCCCTCTCTCCCTCCCTCCCACTCCCTCTCCTTTCTCCCTCCCACTATCCCTCTCTCCCTGCTTGGCTGTTGAGCTACGAGGTTCTCGAAGGGGTTCTATTCAGGTTAAAGTGCCCCTGGTAAGGTTTAAAGTATAGTGTTAGATATTAGGAACTCCATGCAGACTTTTTAAGTCTGATTAAAGTAGGGTTTGATTTAAGTTAAGGTTAGGCAGCAGATACTGAAGATAGTGTTTGAAGTCCTGGGGGTTAACTGGACCAGGCAATACGGTAAGGACTGCTAGGTAATTCTAAAAAGTTTTTGATAAAGTTAATGTTCAATTGGGAGGCCCCCCCCCCTCCTCCGTCTCTCTATCCCTCTCTCTCTTCCCTCCTTCCTCTGTCTCCCCCCCTCCGTCCCTCTCCCCCTCTTCCCCTCCCTCCCTTTCCCCTTCCCTCCGTCCGTCCCCCCCCTCTGTCTCTCTTTGTCTTTCTCCCTGTGTCTCTCCTTCCCTCCCTCCCTTCCTTTCTCCATGCAAATGGATTATGGGTACGTTGCAGACCATTGCTAGTTTAGGTGGTGGGCTGCTGGGTTGAGTTTAGGATTTTTTTCCATTTAGGGGTCCCTCCATCTCCCTGACTGGCCCGTGTATGTTTCGAATGGATGTGTGAAGTCCAGAAGCGTTTGTTATGAAGGGAATGGGGTTTACATTAGGTTGGTTTTGTTTAGAGACGGTTGTGGTGTGTTTTTTTTCATTTTAGACAAGGTGTCGGTCCCCTAGTTCCCCCGTCTGTTAGGGTCCTTGGAAACAGGGTTGGCTTTGCGTCATGTTGTGTGTTATTGGGTGGATGTTTATTTGATCTGCGTTGTTATTGTGTATGTGAAGTAGGTACCAGATGGGCGCTGGCCTGTCTGGGTACAGGTAATGGTGGGAGGTATTGTAATATTCCTTGAAAAAGGGGCCTGGGGTGTTTTCATTCAGGATCGATACTGTAAGGAAATTGCTTTGGGCTGGGAAATGGCGGGTCTTTGTGAATTCAAGGATCTGGGAGGATATTGCTGTGGATATAGTGCTGGTGTCCATGAGTTTAATAACATGAACAACTGAGCTATGTGGCGGTCAAGGGTTTAGTGATCTAAGTTGCTAAAAATAATTTTTTTCCCTTGATGGTAGTTGGAAGCAGAGACATCACCAAAGGATTTTTTGGTGTTGTGAGGGGGAATGTGTGAAACATTTATGGAAAATGATGTTGTATGAAGAATGTGATGAGAGGTTGAGATGTAAAGGTGGAAAGAAATGTAGGAAGAAGTATAATTTTTGATTTCCATAAGTAGAAAGCAAGCGGAAGTTAATATTGCATTTACATAGTTAATATGCTAAGCGGTCATTTAAAGTATGAAATAAGATCAGAATGAACAAATTCATCAAGGCAAAAAGAAATTGGAACAGATGGCTAACCAGGTTTACCAAGATTGTTAGATTTGATAGGCTGTGTGGAACTAATGTTTGTATTCTCCAGATAATCATATGAAAAGAACACACAAAGGATTGGAACCTCCAGTTTTCCGGTTGGAAGAACGGACAAAAACAAGCTAAGGCCGTATCGTTATGGTCAAATAAATCACACCAAATCTCTCTAAAAATATTAGTATAGTGTTGCCCGACATTTCCAATGCATAACAGATAGTGGAAATGACAAGGGAAATGCCACTGATGTTAAGTTTGGGTGTTTTTGCTTTCTTTCTGTACAGGTGCTCGGCAGGACAGAGGGGGCTCTGACGATTTCAATACCAACTGGGCAAACGGCTATATAAGCCTTGGTATAAGTATGAATGATAAGCCATTTATCAATCCCTGTCTGCACAGTAAAAATTTGACAGTGTGAGTGATTTTAACTCAAGTAGGTAGAAATAGTTTTAGAGACAGAGAAACTTGTTTTTTCAAACGGTTATTGCAGGAGTGTTTGAAAGCGGGAGAGAATGTCGGAAATACAGGAAGTTCACCTTAGTGGAACATTGATAGGAGCAACTGAAGGTTTAAATGCAATAACAATAGCAAAAGTAGACAATCTGTCTATTTCAATAACTGGAAATGTCACAATAGAAGTGAAGAAGCCATGGCCAAAGATATTCAGGCCTTTACAAAACCTTGTATTTAAGTATAGGAAAGGAGGCCGTTATAGATTGAGAAACCAAAATAAAAAAACAGAAAAAGAAAGTACGAAGAGCGATGAAAAGAAATAATGCCGTTAATGGCAATAGGCTGACAACCTTTGCAGACACTCCCGTAGAAAGATTAATACCTGAAGTTAATCTGATTGAGTTGGAGGTGATGGAATTCCCTCAGGTGACCAGTATAACAGAGGGACTGGAAATAATGACTTTGATTCCAATACAGGAGGTCTTACAGGAGAGAGAACCAGAGACAACGGTATTACTCCAACCAGAACCGATCCACGCTGGAGTGTCCATTGCAGGTGACTGCAGTTTAACCAAGGGACACAGAAAGCGACTGAAGCGAGCGGCGTTGTTACAGCCGTCCCATGAAGTCCACTCTGGCCGTACGGCTGGAACAGAGACCGACAGCAGGTATGGAAATATACACGAACAGTTTCCACAGCCCACCCGTTTCCCATGTCCAGTCGTCCCCCGACACCAGAGCCAGGATGAGAGGCGTGGTTCGGTGACGAGGAGCCAGACAGCGAGGGCCAGGGTGGAGGAAGAGAGGATGACGTGCCTCTCTCCAGAAAGACAGAGAGCATTCACGGAAGCGTCCGAAAGACATGAGACAGTCCGTAGAAAGCTGGTGGAGGAGCAGCTGGCGTTTGACCAAGTCATACGCAAGAGGGAGATGCTAGAACAAGAGCTAGCGAAACAGACTGTGATCATGAGTGATGTAATTTTGGAAGTTATGTTTCGTACTGCAGAACGAGGACTCAGTGAACAAGAGAAGTCACTTGCTCTGTTACCTGAACGGGGTGCGGAGCAGCGAAGCGATGATGACGGCCGCAGGAGGGGTGAGTTTCCAGGCCCCTCCCAACAACAAAAGGCCCAAGGAGCGGCAGCTGAAAAGGACAGGTATGCCCCTCTCTCCTCCAGGCAACAGGACATGCAACCAGAGGACCGGAGAGGGGTGGACCTGGCGGGAGCTGTGGGATGCCAGCCGAGAGACCGCTGGGGTTGTGGTAAACTGGGACCGCCTGGATGGCCGGCATTGGCTGAGTGCTGGAAATGTGGAGAGATCGGCCATCTCGCTCGATCATGTGGCAAAGGGTGGCGGGCTCAGCAAGAGTTCAGTGGACGAGAGCTGGTTCATGATTTTGTTTTCCGCTCATTGAGAGTCCAGAAGTAGGATCTGGGGAGTTGTGTCACGTTTTTGGGTATGGTAAGTGTTGGGGAAACGTGTTTCTCTGTCTATAGGTAAGCTCTGTAGGTTTTGGTCGCCATTGGCCAAATAGTTTTCATGTAGGGTGCAGACATGTGACATTGATAATTGGCTTATGGGAGACTGCACCGGCTTGTTGAGGGCTGGCGGAGTGTGTGGGATGTGTGTTTAAGGGGACTGTGGTTTGTTACCATGCACATAGGTTCTGTTGGTGATTGGCCTCGTCTAGAGCTGGCTGTCCGGACCGAGGAGGCTGTCTGGAAACAAGATATTGATAGTGTTATAAATGGTTATTCCACTCTCAAGGGTGGAAGTAGTATTGTGTTGAACTTGAGATATTTGATCTAGTAAAATAGTACAGCACAAAAATAAATGAGACAAAGGTGATTTGATTGAATATTAACCTAAGAATCCATGGAATATATAGATAACTAATTTGGAAAAAATGTATTGTCAAATACAGAACAGTAAAGATGTATCTGAGCAAAAATGTGATCTTCCAATCCATTGTGTGTTTGTAAATAACAAATCCAAAAAGCAAAAAGGACAGAGGGAAAATCGTTTCCTTCTGTGGAAAATCGGAGCAGTACCAAGAACTGCCCACAACAAAGAAGAGGCTGTGGTTAGCACAAATTACAACAAGAAGAAAACGGTCAAAACGAGTTAGCAGTAAAGACCTCAGGAGTTTGGAATAGGGATAACTGACAGGGATGAAAGCGAAGGATAATTGAGGCCTCAGTGGTCTTTTCGAGGAGAAGATATTATTTATGTTTGCTTGTTTGAATCTCCCTCGATGTTTTAGAGTGTTAATCTTTTCGGTGTGATGTATTAATCTTTTCTTGCAGAGTCAATTACACAAAATAGACACATTGAAGCTAAGAAAACATGGATAAAATAGTCTAAACAAAAAAGCTGTTATGGAAAGGGTGGTTCCTTGTAAAAGCAGGAACAACTTTCTTAGTCTGAAGTCATATTAATAACTGATATTGTGTGTGACTGGGGAAGAAGCCAACGGAAAGAGTGAATGATGATTTGGTAACTGTACAGACGAAAATGGGTTTGGTAGTTCGATTTGTGTAAATTTTGGATTTTTAGAATTTTCTAAATATTAGCAAAAATGGTAATTATGGTTTTAACATGTTTAATTTAGAACATATTGGTGCTATATAATGGGTTATGAAACCCACTAAAGGTGGAATGTCATATATTATCTAGATAAAACATGGTGCAGGACGAAAATACTTGGTAAGTTGGATTACAGAAGGAATCAAAGTCATTAGGCGGTCTCCTCAGCAAAGGAGCCAGATTCAAGCAAACAGCTGTTAACCGTACCATCCTCTGTAAAAATAGCTCCAAGGAAGGCCACCTAGGTCAGGGAGCACAGCAGGTTTGGGCTGCAGTAACGCTTGGTCAGTGAACCAAATGGCCTTGTAAAATAATAAATCGAACACCAGACCATTTGGAATCTCCCCTTACACATCCGATTTGACTGACTTTAGGACATACATTAACAGGCTCAAGGCTATTTGAATTTAAGCAGAATGCCACCAGTCACACATTAACTATAGAACAGATGGACTGGAGGGTTTTTAGACCTTGAGGAAATAGGTAAAACTGATGGCTTTGTCAGAGAGATTAGTTAGATGGCCTTAGAAAACATTGCAACACATATGTACTAAAAGTAAAGCAAGGACCATTATGTTAAAAGTAAACTGTCATACAAAATCACATTAGATAATAGGTTTAGCAAGCATGAAAAGTTGACAACAAGTGAACCAAATAATAAGACATAGGTAGTAAATTAAGGTTAAAGAAAAGGTTATTACTAAGAGAATAGACAAACCATCAGTAGGATGGAAACATTTAATAAGGCAATTACATGAGTTACAATGTGGGCATAACTCTTAAAACTATTAGGAAACGGTCACAATAAAGAATAACTCTTAAATAATAAGGATAAAAGAAACCATGACACAGGACTCCTTATCGGTTAATCAGAGACCAAGTATTCTATTTTCTGTTGAAGGATGTATGCTATTATCTGTGCACGGAGAGAAGAACTGTAAGGATTTCCCAAATAAGGTAATAGGACCACTAGAATAGGCTGTAGACAGTAGGATTCTCCCCATTATAGACTGTAAACTCTGTGTCACCAGACCAGGATGACGTGTCACTCACAAAAGGAATTCCTTTTAGAAGGAACTTGGCCAATGGGAAAGCCCGATCTCTGGGGTGACGTCACCTGACAGGCAGGGAAAAGGTTTTCTCTCTCTCTTCTTAAACGGCAGGGCGGATGGAGAAAGGAAGAGACACCCAGCTGACAGAAGGAGACTGGAGCACTGAACACTCGAGCGCTGAGAAACCGGAGACTCGAGAGCCGAGCCGGACACGCACAGAGCCACGGACACAGACGATCGCCTCGCAGCAGGGGAGCCAGACTCCACCGAGCCTAGACGAAATCAAGCGCTCCCTGCCCTGAGCGCAGAGAACGGGACAACCAAGGTTGCCTTGGCAACCAGCATCAACAGAGAAAAGGCCTCATGTTGCCGAGACAACCAACACCAGGAGAAGAACGCTCTGATCGGCCGCAGCTGATCCGATCATGGACCGAATGCTCCACCAAAGAGACGATTAGATAGAAAAAAAATACCCTGTACTTGTTTGATTCATAGATGTGTTTTATTAAGAATGGAATAAACACCCCAGTTGTTTGATTCAGACCACCTCGTCTGCGCTTCCTTCATAGAACCGAACACCTGAAATACAAACGATGCAGAGAGAAGGATAAAGACTATACGATCACAGAGACTAGATAGAATGAATGAAAGACACTTCAAACACTTAAACTCACACAATTACGGATTGTGGTGACCTGTTTGGACACTAGTGCACCTCATTTCACTGTCCCCTGTAGGACGTTCCATGATTCAGGAGCACAGAAGCCAAAAGCAGATCTACCAAGTTCAGTAAAAACTTAGTGTAAGACAGTAATTTGTTCCTGTAACAAAGGGTCCAGAGGTCCCTCCAATAATGAGGTAATGTAGTTTGGACAATCTCCAATTATGGCTTCATATAGAAACAAATGTCAGTGCAAATCTTGTCTTTCTGCCAAAGAGGACCACCCAACCTTATTGGACACAATGATGAGTACTGTAACCATCACCGGTGATAAATCTGATGGCTGATATACAGACTCTTAAGTGCTTAAAAGTGGAAAGTATGTCTATAAATCACATCCCCACTTCTCCAAAACTGCTTCAACAACTATTTTCTGCTCTGTTTCTGTACAAAAATCCAATCAAATAGTTTTAGTTTATTATTATTATCATTACCATAGACTGACCAGCTTAAGACCTCGTCCCACTTGCTTCGCTGATTTAAAGTGTTTCTAAACCTAACCTTGCTCAAAATGGGACAGGCCCGTACAGCTCTGTCTATAGCCCTGTGTAGTATAGAGGCTACACAGCAAGACAGACTTCCTCACAGCTGCACCGGGTGTGTCGTTCAGATGACTCCAGAGAAGGAGCTGCAGCTGGCCCCTCCCTCCCCTCACTACCTGCAGCTGGCCCCTCCCTCCTCTCACTACCTGCAGCTGGCCCCTCCCTCCCCTCACTACCTGCAGCTGGCCCCTCCCTCCTCACACTGCCTGCAGCTGGCCCCTCCCTCCTCTCACTACCTGCAGCTGGCCCCTCCTTCCCCTCACTGCCTGCAGCTGGCCCCTCCCTCCTCTCACTACCTGCAGCTGGCCCCTCCCTCCCCTCACTGCCTGCAGCTGGCCCCTCCCTCCTCTCACTACCTGCAGCTGGCCCCTCCCTCCCCTCACTGCCTGCAGCTGGCCCCTCCCTCCCCTCACTGCCTGCAGCTGGCCCCTCCCTCCCCTCACTACCTGCAGCTGGCCCCTCCCTCCTCTCACTACCTGCAGCTGGCCCCTCCCTCCCCTCACTGCCTGCAGCTGGCCCCTCCCTCCCCTCACTGCCTGCAGCTGGCCCCTCCCTCCCCTCACTGCCTGCAGCTGGCCCCTCCCTCCTCTCACTGCCTGCAGCTGGCCCCTCCCTCCCCTCACTGCCTGCAGCTGGCCCCTCCCTCCCCTCACTGCCTGCAGCTGGCCCCTCCCTCCCCTCACTACCTGCAGCTGGCCCCTCCCTCCTCTCACTACCTGCAGCTGGCCCCTCCCTCCCCTCACTGCCTGCAGCTGGCCCCTCCCTCCCCTCACTGCCTGCAGCTGGCCCTACCCTCCCCTCACTGCCTGCAGCTGGCCCCTCCCTCCCCTCACTACCTGCAGCTGGCCCCTCCCTCCCCTCACTGCCTGCAGCTGGCCCCTCCCTCCTCTCACTGCCTGCAGCTGGCCCCTCCCTCCCCTCACTGCCTGCAGCTGGCCCCTCCCTCCTCTCACTGCCTGCAGCTGGCCCCTCCCTCCCCTCACTGCCTGCAGCTGGCCCTACCCTCCTCTCACTACCTGCAGCTGGCCCCTCCCTCCCCTCACTGCCTGCAGCTGGCCCCTCCCTCCTCTCACTGCCTGCAGCTGGCCCCTCCCTCCCCTCATTGCCTGCAGCTGGCCCCTCCCTCCCCTCACTGCCTGCAGCTGGCCCCTCCCTCCCCTCATTGCCTGCAGCTGGCCCCTCCCTCCCCTCACTGCCTGCAGCTGGCCCCTCCCTCCCCTCACTGGCCCCTCCCTCCTCTCACTGCCTGCAGCTGGCCCCTCCCTCCCCTCATACGTACGTAGCTCTGGGCTCGATATTCACAAAGCCTCTCACAAAGTTCTGCTCTTGAGTTAGAGCTCAAGTTCAACTTTATTGTCGTGTATTTCATAATACAAGTTTCAAGTTTCTTTAATAGTTGTCATACAGAAGTACAGAATACTTTTGTACAAAATGCTTCTTACTGTTGCGCTCCAGAGACTGTGCATGACAAGATAAGTATGAAATAAAAACATAGTAAAAATTAGAAGAAAAAAAAGAGGTCACAGTGTTCAGTTTAGACATATGTACAATGTTCGTAGACGTAGTTACCATACAATATACAATACTGTGCAGTGTACTAATATACAATACTATATAGTGCAAGGCATAAATGGACAAGGTGCAGTTTAGGTACAATTCACAGTAGGTGTACGAGTTGTAGTGCAAATCCTTTATCAATAAATATAAAGTGTAAGTGTGTTTGTGTGATCTAAAGTGTGGAGAGTGGGTGCTGCAGTGTGTTGTTTGTTTGAGTGAGTGTGTGTGTGCGTGTGGGTGTGTGTGCTGTGTGCATTTGATGGTTGTTGCATAGTGATTATTGTTCGTTTAGCGATTATTGTTCGTTTAGCAGCCTGATGGCCTGGGGATAGAAGCTCCTTCTGAGTCTTTCTGTGCTCGCCATAAGACTCCGGTATCGCTTGCCTGACGGCAGCAGTTCAAAGAGGCAGTTGTTCGGGTGGCTCGAGTCCTTAATAATTCTCTTAGCCTTCCCCTTGCACCGCTTGTTGTAAATGTTCTGGAGGGTGGGAAGCCCCCCTCTAATTGTGCGTTCGGCTGAACGTGTCACTCTTTGTAGTCTGCTACGGTCTTGTGCAGTGCTATTCCCAAACCAGGAGGTGATGTTGCCGGTCAGGATGCTCTCTATTGTACATGAGTAGAAGTTCCTAAGGATCTTCTGACTGACTTGGAACTTCCTTAGGCGCCTGAGGAAGTAGAGGCGTTGTCGTGCCTTCTTCACAACACTGTCAATGTGTGTGGTCCATGTCAAGTCCTCGGATATGTGGGCTCCGAGGTACTTGAAACTGTTCACTCTCTCAACTGGTGCCCCGTCGATGCTGAGGGGGCTGTAGTCCTTGACCCCCGACCTCCTGAAGTCCACAATCATCTCTTTTGTTTTGCTGACGTTCAGGGAGAGGCAGTTCTCCTGACACCACTGTGACAGGTTCTCTACCTCTTCCAGGTAGGCCCTTTCGTCGTTGGCAGAGATCAGGCCCACCACTACTGTGTCATCAGCAAATTTGATGATGGTGTTGTTGTTCCGCTGTGCTACGCAGTCATGTGTGTACAGGGAGTAGAGGAGGGGGCTCAGAACACAGCCCTGGGGGGCCCCTATGTTGAGCGTGATGGATGAGGAGGTGCAGTTGCCGGCTCTTACCACCTGGGGTCTGCCCGTCAGGAAGTCCAGGACCCACTGGCACAGGTCATAGTTCAAGCCCAGGTCCCTGAGCTTGGCTATGAGTTTGGAGGGGACTATGGTATTGAATGCTGAGCTGTAGTCGATGAACAGCATTCTCACATAGTTCCCCTTCCTCTTGTCCAGATGTGATGCTGCTGTGTGCAGCACATGGGCTATGGCGTCCTCCGTGGACCTGTTGGGGCGATATGCAAATTGCAGAGGGTCCAGGTTGATGGGGAGGGAGGAACAGATGTAGCCCTTCACTAGCTTCTCAAAGCACTTCATGGCTATGGAGGTGAGGGCTACAGGGCGGTAGTCGTTGAGGCAAGCGGGCGTAGATTTTTTGGGTACAGGGATGATGGTGGACTTCTTCAGACAGGTGGGGATGACGGCCTGTTCCAAGGACAGGTTGAAGATGTCAGTGAATACCGGGGCCAGTTGGTCGGCACAGACTTTTAGGACGCGGCCGGGGATGCCGTCCGGTCCTGCTGCCTTCCTGATATCCACCTTTTTAAAGATCCGTCTCACCTCATGCTCTGTTACCCTGAACACTGAGTCTCCATCAGCAGACCCCCCCCCCCCCATTGCCGTGGTTTGTAGGCTGGTGTTGTTATTCACAGCCTCAAACCTCGCATAGAAGGAGTTGAGATCATTTGCTAAGGAGATGTCACTGTTCAGTTTGAGGGGGGTTCCTTTGTAGTCTGTCATTGTTCTGAGGCCCTGCCACATGCCTCTAGAGTCAGCCTGTTCAAACTGAAGTTCAACTTTATCCCTGTAACGCCGTTTTGCCTCTATTACTGCTCTCCTGACGTTGTATCTTGCCATCTTGTGTTCTTCCATGTTGCCTGTCACCAGCCCGGTGTTGTATGCTGATGTGCGCACTTTCAGAGCCTCACGGACGGATTTGTCTACCCAGGGCTTTTGGTTTGGGTAGATATTAATTTTGGTGGTGGGGATTATTACTTCTACCTGAGTACAGACATAGTCAATCACCGTAATGTAATACTTGTACTCTGGCTCTCTCTGCCTTGGGCACATAAAAGGATACACCATTCCAAAGACAACAAAACAAAAACAACACTACAGGCCTACATAGACTGTACATGATGCACATGATGCTACCAGCCAGTGATTTTTTTCCGCTACTGTCTTTACAGTCCTTTGTATCATGTCTGCAGTCCTGAGCAGTCAGGTTGATAAACCACACTGTGATACAGCCTGTCAGGACACTCTCAATGGTACAGCGTTAAGAGCTTTGGTACTCATACCAAAACTATTGAGACCCTCAGAAACTACAGTCTCTGCTGTGTTAAAGTACAGTCTCTGCTGTTGTGTTAAAGTACAGTCTCTGCTGTGTTAAAGTACAGTCTCTGCTGTGTTAAAGTACAGTCGTACAGTCTCTGCTGTGTTAAAGTACAGTCTCTGCTGTGTTAAAGTACAGTCTCTGCTGTGTTAAAGTACAGTCTCTGCTTCTCTGCTGTGTTAAAGTACAGTCTCTGCTGTGTTAAAGTACAGTATTTTGTGTTAAAGTACAGTCTCTGCTGTGTTAAAGTACAGTCTCTTCTGTGTTAAAGTACAGTCTGCTGTGTTAAAGTACAGTCTCTTCTGTGTTAAAGTACAGTCTCTGCTGTGTTAAAGTACAGACTCTGCTGTGTTAAAGTACAGTCTCTGCTGTGTTAAAGAACAGTCTCTGCTGTGTTAAAGTACAGTCTCTGCTGTGTTAAAGTACAGTCTCTGCTGTGTTAAAGTACAGCCTCTGCTGTGTTAAAGTACAGTCTCTTCTGTGTTAAAGTACAGTCTCTGCTGTGTTAAAGTACAGTCTCTGCTGTGTTAAAGTACAGTCTCTGCTGTGTTAAAGTACAGTCTCTGCTGTGTTAAAGTACAGTCTCTGCTGTGTTAAAGTGCAGTCTCTGCTGTGTTAAAGTACAGTCTCTGCTGTGTTAAAGAACAGCCTCTGCTGTGTTAAAGTACAGTCTTCTGTGTTAAAGTACAGTCTCTTCTGTGTTAAAGTACAGTCTGCTGTGTTAAAGTACAGTCTCTTCTGTGTTAAAGTACAGTCTCTGCTGTGTTAAAGTACAGACTCTGCTGTGTTAAAGTACAGTCTCTGCTGTGTTAAAGAACAGTCTCTGCTGTGTTAAAGTACAGTCTCTGCTGTGTTAAAGTACAGTCTCTGCTGTGTTAAAGTACAGCCTCTGCTGTGTTAAAGTACAGTCTCTTCTGTGTTAAAGTACAGTCTCTGCTGTGTTAAAGTACAGTCTCTGCTGTGTTAAAGTACAGTCTCTGCTGTGTTAAAGTACAGTCTCTGCTGTGTTAAAGTACAGTCTCTGCTGTGTTAAAGTGCAGTCTCTGCTGTGTTAAAGTACAGTCTCTGCTGTGTTAAAGAACAGCCTCTGCTGTGTTAAAGTACAGTCTTCTGTGTTAAAGTACAGTCTCTTCTGTGTTAAAGTACAGTATCTGCTGTGTTAAAGTACAGTCTCTGCTGTGTTAAAGTACAGTCTCTGCTGTGTTAAAGTACAGTCTCTTCTGTGTTAAAGTGCAGTCTCTTCTGTGTTAAAGTACAGTCTCTGCTGTGTTAAAGTACAGTATCTGCTGTGTTAAAGTACAGTCTCTGCTGTGTTAAAGTACAGTCTCTTCTGTGTTAAAGTACAGTCTCGGCTGTGTTAAAGTACAGTCTCTTCTGTGTTAAAGTACAGTCTCTGCTGTGTTAAAGTACAGTCTGCTGTGTTAAAGTACAGCCTCTGCTGTGTTAAAGTACAGTATCTGCTGTGTTAAAGTACAGTCTGCTGTGTTAAAGTACAGTCTGCTGTGTTAAAGTACAGCCTCTGCTGTGTTAAAGTACAGTCTCTTCTGTGTTAAAGTACAGTCTCTGCTGTGTTAAAGTACAGTCTGCTGTGTTAAAGTACAGTCTCTGCTGTGTTAAAGTACAGTCTCTGCTGTGTTAAAGTACAGTCTCTGCTGTGTTAAAGTACAGTCTCTTCTGTGTTAAAGTACAGCCTCTTCTGTGTTAAAGTACAGTATCTGCTGTGTTAAAGTACAGTCTCTGCTGTGTTAAAGTACAGTCTCTGCTGTGTTAAAGTACAGTCTCTTCTGTGTTAAAGTACAGTCTCTGCTGTGTTAAATTACAGTCTCTGCTGTGTTAAAGTACAGTCTCTTCTGTGTTAAAGTACAGTCTCTGCTGTGTTAAAGTACAGTATCTGCTGTGTTAAAGTACAGTATCTGCTGTGTTAAAGTACAGTATCTGCTGTGTTAAAGTACAGTATCTGCTGTGTTAAAGTACAGTCTCTTCTGTGTTAAAATACAGCCTCTGCTGTGTTAAAGTACAGTCTCTTCTGTGTTAAAGTACAGTCTCTGCTGTGTTAAATTACAGTCTCTGCTGTGTTAAAGTACAGTATCTGCTGTGTTAAAGTACAGTCTCTGCTGTGTTAAAGTACAGCCTCTTCTGTGTTAAAGTACAGTATCTGCTGTGTTAAAGTACAGTCTCTGCTGTGTTAAAGTACAGTCTCTGCTGTGTTAAAGTACAGTCTGCTGTGTTAAAGTACAGTCTCTGCTGTGTTAAAGTACAGTCTCTGCTGTGTTAAAGTACAGTCTCTGCTGTGTTAAAGTACAGTCTCTTCTGTGTTAAAGTACAGCCTCTTCTGTGTTAAAGTACAGTATCTGCTGTGTTAAAGTACAGTCTCTGCTGTGTTAAAGTACAGTCTCTGCTGTGTTAAAGTACAGTCTCTTCTGTGTTAAAGTACAGTCTCTGCTGTGTTAAATTACAGTCTCTGCTGTGTTAAAGTACAGTCTCTTCTGTGTTAAAGTACAGTCTCTGCTGTGTTAAAGTACAGTATCTGCTGTGTTAAAGTACAGTATCTGCTGTGTTAAAGTACAGTCTCTGCTGTGTTAAAGTACAGTCTCTGCTGTGTTAAAGTACAGTCTCTTCTGTGTTAAAGTACAGCCTCTGCTGTGTTAAAGTACAGTCTCTTCTGTGTTAAAGTACAGTCTCTGCTGTGTTAAATTACAGTCTCTGCTGTGTTAAAGTACAGTATCTGCTGTGTTAAAGTACAGTCTCTGCTGTGTTAAAGTACAGCCTCTTCTGTGTTAAAGTACTGTATCTGCTGTGTTAAAGTACAGTCTCTGCTGTGTTAAAGTACAGTCTCTGCTGTGTTAAAGTACAGTCTCTTCTGTGTTAAAGTACAGTCTCTGCTGTGTTAAATTACAGTCTCTGCTGTGTTAAAGTACAGTCTCTTCTGTGTTAAAGTACAGTCTCTGCTGTGTTAAAGTACAGTATCTGCTGTGTTAAAGTACAGTCTCTGCTGTGTTAAAGTACAGTCTCTGCTGTGTTAAAGTACAGTCTCTTCTGTGTTAAAGTACAGCCTCTGCTGTGTTAAAGTACAGTCTCTTCTGTGTTAAAGTACAGTCTCTGCTGTGTTAAAGTACAGTCTCTGCTGTGTTAAAGTACAGTCTCTTCTGTGTTAAAGTACAGTCTCTGCTGTGTTAAAGTACAGTCTCTGCTGTGTTAAAGTACAGCCTCTGCTGTGTTAAAGTACAGTATCTGCTGTGTTAAAGTACAGTCTCTGCTGTGTTAAAGTACAGTATCTTCTTTGTTAAAGTACAGTCTCTGCTGTGTTAAAGTACAGTCTCTGCTGTGTTAAAGTACAGTCTCTTCTGTGTTAAAGTACAGTATCTGCTGTGTTAAAGTACAGCCTCTGCTGTGTTAAAGTACAGTATCTGCTGTGTTAAAGTACAGTCTCTTCTGTGTTAAAGTACAGTCTCTGCTGTGTTAAAGTGCAGTCTCTGCTGTGTTAAAGTACAGTCTCTGCTGTGTTAAAGTACAGCCTCTGCTGTGTTAAAGTACAGTCTGCTGTGTTAAAGTACAGTCTCTGCTGTGTTAAAGTACAGTCTCTTCTGTGTTAAAGTACAGTCTCTTCTGTGTTAAAGTACAGTCTCTGCTGTGTTAAAGTACAGTATCTGCTGTGTTAAAGTACAGTCTCTTCTGTGTTAAAGTACAGTCTGCTGTGTTAAAGTACAGTCTGCTGTGTTAAAGTACAGTCTCTGCTGTGTTAAAGTACAGTCTCTTCTGTGTTAAAGTACAGTCTCTGCTGTGTTAAAGTACAGTCTCTTCTGTGTTAAAGTACAGTCTCTTCTGTGTTAAAGTACAGTCTGCTGTGTTAAAGTACAGTCTGCTGTGTTAAAGTACAGTCTCTGCTGTGTTAAAGTACAGTCTCTTCTGTGTTAAAGTACAGTCTCTGCTGTGTTAAAGTACAGTCTCTGCTGTGTTAAAGTACAGTCTCTGCTGTGTTAAAGTACAGTCTCTGCTGTGTTAAAGTACAGTCTCTGCTGTGTTAAAGTACAGTCTCTTCTGTGTTAAAGTACAGCCTCTTCTGTGTTAAAGTACAGTATCTGCTGTGTTAAAGTACAGTCTCTGCTGTGTTAAAGTACAGTCTCTGCTGTGTTAAAGTACAGCCTCTGCTGTGTTAAAGTACAGTCTCTTCTGTGTTAAAGTACAGTCTCTGCTGTGTTAAAGTACAGTCTATTCTGTGTTAAAGTACAGTCTCTTCTGTGTTAAAGTACAGTATCTGCTGTGTTAAAGTACAGTCTCTTCTGTGTTAAAGTACAGTATCTGCTGTGTTAAAGTACAGCCTCTGCTGTGTTAAAGTACAGTCTCTGCTGTGTTAAAGTACAGTCTCTTCTGTGTTAAAGTACAGCCTCTGCTGTGTTAAAGTACAGTCTCTTCTGTGTTAAAGTACAGCCTCTGCTGTGTTAAAGTACAGTCTCTTCTGTGTTAAAGTACAGTCTGCTGTGTTAAAGTACAGCCTCTGCTGTGTTAAAGTACAGTCTCTGCTGTGTTAAAGTACAGTCTGCTGTGTTAAAGTACAGTCTGCTGTGTTAAAGTACAGTCTCTGCTGTGTTAAAGTACAGTCTCTGCTGTGTTAAAGTACAGTCTCTGCTGTGTTAAAGAACAGTCTCTGCTGTGTTAAAGTACAGTCTCTGCTGTGTTAAAGTACAGTCTCTGCTGTGTTAAAGTACAGCCTCTGCTGTGTTAAAGTACAGTCTCTTCTGTGTTAAAGTACAGTCTCTGCTGTGTTAAAGTACAGTCTCTGCTGTGTTAAAGTACAGTCTCTGCTGTGTTAAAGTACAGTCTCTGCTGTGTTAAAGTACAGTCTCTGCTGTGTTAAAGTGCAGTCTCTGCTGTGTTAAAGTACAGTCTCTGCTGTGTTAAAGAACAGCCTCTGCTGTGTTAAAGTACAGTCTTCTGTGTTAAAGTACAGTCTCTTCTGTGTTAAAGTACAGTCTGCTGTGTTAAAGTACAGTCTCTTCTGTGTTAAAGTACAGTCTCTGCTGTGTTAAAGTACAGACTCTGCTGTGTTAAAGTACAGTCTCTGCTGTGTTAAAGAACAGTCTCTGCTGTGTTAAAGTACAGTCTCTGCTGTGTTAAAGTACAGTCTCTGCTGTGTTAAAGTACAGCCTCTGCTGTGTTAAAGTACAGTCTCTTCTGTGTTAAAGTACAGTCTCTGCTGTGTTAAAGTACAGTCTCTGCTGTGTTAAAGTACAGTCTCTGCTGTGTTAAAGTACAGTCTCTGCTGTGTTAAAGTACAGTCTCTGCTGTGTTAAAGTGCAGTCTCTGCTGTGTTAAAGTACAGTCTCTGCTGTGTTAAAGAACAGCCTCTGCTGTGTTAAAGTACAGTCTTCTGTGTTAAAGTACAGTCTCTTCTGTGTTAAAGTACAGTATCTGCTGTGTTAAAGTACAGTCTCTGCTGTGTTAAAGTACAGTCTCTGCTGTGTTAAAGTACAGTCTCTTCTGTGTTAAAGTGCAGTCTCTTCTGTGTTAAAGTACAGTCTCTGCTGTGTTAAAGTACAGTATCTGCAGTGTTAAAGTACAGTCTCTGCTGTGTTAAAGTACAGTCTCTTCTGTGTTAAAGTACAGTCTCGGCTGTGTTAAAGTACAGTCTCTTCTGTGTTAAAGTACAGTCTCTGCTGTGTTAAAGTACAGTCTGCTGTGTTAAAGTACAGCCTCTGCTGTGTTAAAGTACAGTATCTGCTGTGTTAAAGTACAGTCTGCTGTGTTAAAGTACAGTCTGCTGTGTTAAAGTACAGCCTCTGCTGTGTTAAAGTACAGTCTCTTCTGTGTTAAAGTACAGTCTCTGCTGTGTTAAAGTACAGTCTGCTGTGTTAAAGTACAGTCTCTGCTGTGTTAAAGTACAGTCTCTGCTGTGTTAAAGTACAGTCTCTGCTGTGTTAAAGTACAGTCTCTTCTGTGTTAAAGTACAGCCTCTTCTGTGTTAAAGTACAGTATCTGCTGTGTTAAAGTACAGTCTCTGCTGTGTTAAAGTACAGTCTCTGCTGTGTTAAAGTACAGTCTCTTCTGTGTTAAAGTACAGTCTCTGCTGTGTTAAATTACAGTCTCTGCTGTGTTAAAGTACAGTCTCTTCTGTGTTAAAGTACAGTCTCTGCTGTGTTAAAGTACAGTATCTGCTGTGTTAAAGTACAGTATCTGCTGTGTTAAAGTACAGTCTCTGCTGTGTTAAAGTACAGTATCTGCTGTGTTAAAGTACAGTCTCTTCTGTGTTAAAGTACAGCCTCTGCTGTGTTAAAGTACAGTCTCTTCTGTGTTAAAGTACAGTCTCTGCTGTGTTAAATTACAGTCTCTGCTGTGTTAAAGTACAGTATCTGCTGTGTTAAAGTACAGTCTCTGCTGTGTTAAAGTACAGCCTCTTCTGTGTTAAAGTACAGTATCTGCTGTGTTAAAGTACAGTCTCTGCTGTGTTAAAGTACAGTCTCTGCTGTGTTAAAGTACAGTCTGCTGTGTTAAAGTACAGTATCTGCTGTGTTAAAGTACAGTCTCTGCTGTGTTAAAGTACAGTCTCTGCTGTGTTAAAGTACAGTCTCTTCTGTGTTAAAGTACAGCCTCTTCTGTGTTAAAGTACAGTATCTGCTGTGTTAAAGTACAGTCTCTGCTGTGTTAAAGTACAGTCTCTGCTGTGTTAAAGTACAGTCTCTTCTGTGTTAAAGTACAGTCTCTGCTGTGTTAAATTACAGTCTCTGCTGTGTTAAAGTACAGTCTCTTCTGTGTTAAAGTACAGTCTCTGCTGTGTTAAAGTACAGTATCTGCTGTGTTAAAGTACAGTATCTGCTGTGTTAAAGTACAGTCTCTGCTGTGTTAAAGTACAGTCTCTGCTGTGTTAAAGTACAGTCTCTTCTGTGTTAAAGTACAGCCTCTGCTGTGTTAAAGTACAGTCTCTTCTGTGTTAAAGTACAGTCTCTGCTGTGTTAAATTACAGTCTCTGCTGTGTTAAAGTACAGTATCTGCTGTGTTAAAGTACAGTCTCTGCTGTGTTAAAGTACAGCCTCTTCTGTGTTAAAGTACAGTATCTGCTGTGTTAAAGTACAGTCTCTGCTGTGTTAAAGTACAGTCTCTGCTGTGTTAAAGTACAGTCTCTTCTGTGTTAAAGTACAGTCTCTGCTGTGTTAAATTACAGTCTCTGCTGTGTTAAAGTACAGTCTCTTCTGTGTTAAAGTACAGTCTCTGCTGTGTTAAAGTACAGTATCTGCTGTGTTAAAGTACAGTCTCTGCTGTGTTAAAGTACAGTCTCTGCTGTGTTAAAGTACAGTCTCTTCTGTGTTAAAGTACAGCCTCTGCTGTGTTAAAGTACAGTCTCTTCTGTGTTAAAGTACAGTCTCTGCTGTGTTAAAGTACAGTCTCTGCTGTGTTAAAGTACAGTCTCTTCTGTGTTAAAGTACAGTCTCTGCTGTGTTAAAGTACAGTCTCTGCTGTGTTAAAGTACAGCCTCTGCTGTGTTAAAGTACAGTATCTGCTGTGTTAAAGTACAGTCTCTGCTGTGTTAAAGTACAGTATCTTCTTTGTTAAAGTACAGTCTCTGCTGTGTTAAAGTACAGTCTCTGCTGTGTTAAAGTACAGTCTCTTCTGTGTTAAAGTACAGTATCTGCTGTGTTAAAGTACAGCCTCTGCTGTGTTAAAGTACAGTCTCTGCTGTGTTAAAGTACAGTCTCTTCTGTGTTAAAGTACAGTCTCTGCTGTGTTAAAGTGCAGTCTCTGCTGTGTTAAAGTACAGTCTCTGCTGTGTTAAAGTACAGCCTCTGCTGTGTTAAAGTACAGTCTGCTGTGTTAAAGTACAGTCTCTGCTGTGTTAAAGTACAGTCTCTTCTGTGTTAAAGTACAGTCTCTTCTGTGTTAAAGTACAGTCTCTGCTGTGTTAAAGTACAGTATCTGCTGTGTTAAAGTACAGTCTCTTCTGTGTTAAAGTACAGTCTGCTGTGTTAAAGTACAGTCTGCTGTGTTAAAGTACAGTCTCTGCTGTGTTAAAGTACAGTCTCTTCTGTGTTAAAGTACAGTCTCTGCTGTGTTAAAGTACAGTCTCTTCTGTGTTAAAGTACAGTCTCTTCTGTGTTAAAGTACAGTCTGCTGTGTTAAAGTACAGTCTGCTGTGTTAAAGTACAGTCTCTGCTGTGTTAAAGTACAGTCTCTTCTGTGTTAAAGTACAGTCTCTGCTGTGTTAAAGTACAGTCTCTGCTGTGTTAAAGTACAGTCTCTGCTGTGTTAAAGTACAGTCTCTGCTGTGTTAAAGTACAGTCTCTGCTGTGTTAAAGTACAGTCTCTTCTGTGTTAAAGTACAGCCTCTTCTGTGTTAAAGTACAGTATCTGCTGTGTTAAAGTACAGTCTCTGCTGTGTTAAAGTACAGTCTCTGCTGTGTTAAAGTACAGCCTCTGCTGTGTTAAAGTACAGTCTCTTCTGTGTTAAAGTACAGTCTCTGCTGTGTTAAAGTACAGTCTATTCTGTGTTAAAGTACAGTCTCCTCTGTGTTAAAGTACAGTATCTGCTGTGTTAAAGTACAGTCTCTTCTGTGTTAAAGTACAGTATCTGCTGTGTTAAAGTACAGCCTCTGCTGTGTTAAAGTACAGTCTCTGCTGTGTTAAAGTACAGTCTCTTCTGTGTTAAAGTACAGCCTCTGCTGTGTTAAAGTACAGTCTCTTCTGTGTTAAAGTACAGCCTCTGCTGTGTTAAAGTACAGTCTCTTCTGTGTTAAAGTACAGTCTGCTGTGTTAAAGTACAGCCTCTGCTGTGTTAAAGTACAGTCTCTGCTGTGTTAAAGTACAGTCTGCTGTGTTAAAGTACAGTCTGCTGTGTTAAAGTACAGTCTCTGCTGTGTTAAAGTACAGTCTCTGCTGTGTTAAAGTACAGTCTCTGCTGTGTTAAAGTACAGTCTCTTCTGTGTTAAAGTACAGCCTCTTCTGTGTTAAAGTACAGTATCTGCTGTGTTAAAGTACAGTCTCTGCTGTGTTAAAGTACAGTCTCTGCTGTGTTAAAGTACAGTCTCTTCTGTGTTAAAGTACAGTCTCTGCTGTGTTAAATTACAGTCTCTGCTGTGTTAAAGTACAGTCTCTTCTGTGTTAAAGTACAGTCTCTGCTGTGTTAAAGTACAGTATCTGCTGTGTTAAAGTACAGTATCTGCTGTGTTAAAGTACAGTATCTGCTGTGTTAAAGTACAGTCTCTGCTGTGTTAAAGTACAGTCTCTTCTGTGTTAAAGTACAGCCTCTGCTGTGTTAAAGTACAGTCTCTTCTGTGTTAAAGTACAGTCTCTGCTGTGTTAAATTACAGTCTCTGCTGTGTTAAAGTACAGTATCTGCTGTGTTAAAGTACAGTCTCTGCTGTGTTAAAGTACAGCCTCTTCTGTGTTAAAGTACAGTATCTGCTGTGTTAAAGTACAGTCTCTGCTGTGTTAAAGTACAGTCTCTGCTGTGTTAAAGTACAGTCTCTTCTGTGTTAAAGTACAGTCTCTGCTGTGTTAAATTACAGTCTCTGCTGTGTTAAAGTACAGTCTCTTCTGTGTTAAAGTACAGTCTCTGCTGTGTTAAAGTACAGTATCTGCTGTGTTAAAGTACAGTCTCTGCTGTGTTAAAGTACAGTCTCTGCTGTGTTAAAGTACAGTCTCTTCTGTGTTAAAGTACAGCCTCTGCTGTGTTAAAGTACAGTCTCTTCTGTGTTAAAGTACAGTCTCTGCTGTGTTAAAGTACAGTCTCTGCTGTGTTAAAGTACAGTCTCTTCTGTGTTAAAGTACAGTCTCTGCTGTGTTAAAGTACAGTCTCTGCTGTGTTAAAGTACAGCCTCTGCTGTGTTAAAGTACAGTATCTGCTGTGTTAAAGTACAGTCTCTGCTGTGTTAAAGTACAGTATCTTCTTTGTTAAAGTACAGTATCTGCTGTGTTAAAGTACAGTATCTGCTGTGTTAAAGTACAGTCTCTTCTGTGTTAAAGTACAGTATCTGCTGTGTTAAAGTACAGCCTCTGCTGTGTTAAAGTACAGTCTCTGCTGTGTTAAAGTACAGTCTCTTCTGTGTTAAAGTACAGTCTCTGCTGTGTTAAAGTGCAGTCTCTGCTGTGTTAAAGTACAGTCTCTGCTGTGTTAAAGTACAGCCTCTGCTGTGTTAAAGTACAGTCTGCTGTGTTAAAGTACAGTCTCTGCTGTGTTAAAGTACAGTCTCTTCTGTGTTAAAGTACAGTCTCTTCTGTGTTAAAGTACAGTCTCTGCTGTGTTAAAGTACAGTATCTGCTGTGTTAAAGTACAGTCTCTTCTGTGTTAAAGTACAGTCTGCTGTGTTAAAGTACAGTCTGCTGTGTTAAAGTACAGTCTCTGCTGTGTTAAAGTACAGTCTCTTCTGTGTTAAAGTACAGTCTCTGCTGTGTTAAAGTACAGTCTCTTCTGTGTTAAAGTACAGTCTCTTCTGTGTTAAAGTACAGTCTGCTGTGTTAAAGTACAGTCTGCTGTGTTAAAGTACAGTCTCTGCTGTGTTAAAGTACAGTCTCTTCTGTGTTAAAGTACAGTCTCTGCTGTGTTAAAGTACAGTCTCTGCTGTGTTAAAGTACAGTCTCTGCTGTGTTAAAGTACAGTCTCTGCTGTGTTAAAGTACAGTCTCTGCTGTGTTAAAGTACAGTCTCTTCTGTGTTAAAGTACAGCCTCTTCTGTGTTAAAGTACAGTATCTGCTGTGTTAAAGTACAGTCTCTGCTGTGTTAAAGTACAGTCTCTGCTGTGTTAAAGTACAGCCTCTGCTGTGTTAAAGTACAGTCTCTTCTGTGTTAAAGTACAGTCTCTGCTGTGTTAAAGTACAGTCTATTCTGTGTTAAAGTACAGTCTCTTCTGTGTTAAAGTACAGTATCTGCTGTGTTAAAGTACAGTCTCTTCTGTGTTAAAGTACAGTATCTGCTGTGTTAAAGTACAGCCTCTGCTGTGTTAAAGTACAGTCTCTGCTGTGTTAAAGTACAGTCTCTTCTGTGTTAAAGTACAGCCTCTGCTGTGTTAAAGTACAGTCTCTTCTGTGTTAAAGTACAGCCTCTGCTGTGTTAAAGTACAGTCTCTTCTGTGTTAAAGTACAGTCTCTGCTGTGTTAAAGTACAGTCTCTGCTGTGTTAAAGTACAGTCTCTTCTGTGTTAAAGTACAGCCTCTGCTGTGTTAAAGTACAGTCTCTTCTGTGTTAAAGTACAGCCTCTGCTGTGTTCTCTTGAGGATGCAATTGGAGTTGAGAGACCAGGCGAGATGCGTTTGAAATCTAAAACAATCAACAATCTCAACCGATGACTAATTGGTGGAAATAGGAACGTGATTTTTCTCTGCTCTTCCTGGAGTCAACAGTGATTTCTTTAGTCTTGCTGACATTTTAGAGAGAGGACGTCATCATGTCATCATCTCATACGGTAAGATCTTCCATCACTGGTTGTCATATGCTAATTGTGTGACACAACCATCCTATTCAGCAGCACCGTTGTGTGGAAACAGAGAGTGAGAGTGGTTAGATTTAAGGTCATGAAGACGAGTGGTCCCGGTCACTGACACCAGCTGAGCAGCACTCCTGCTCTGGAAAGCTTAGCCCCTTTTGCTTTTTCACACAGTACTTTATTTCTTTATTTCAGATCCCCATTAGTCACTGCCTCAGCAGTGACTATTCTTCCTGGGGTCTGGATACAAACATATAAAAATCAAACAAAATAATCAATAAAACAACATAAAATAAAACAAATATCAATAAAACACCAATAAAATATACAAACAAATATAGAACAATAAACAAATCAAAATCAGACATACAAACAAATATAGAACAATAAAAAATATACAAACATATAATTATAGAACAAAATAAAATATCAATAAAACAACAAACGGAACCATCTCAGAGAAAACTAAAACTTGTTCAAAAACAGCTTGACATTCCATATCGCTCCTGGCAGGACAAAACCTCATAACTCCAAAAACCCAACTTTTCAGCAGATGAAAAAAACGAACACAGATTTTGAGGGCGAATAGAGTTACGAGGTTTAGACAGATGATTGGTTTAATGCTTTCTCATTGTGTAGACTTTGTAAAACCACACACACAAAAATATTAGAAAAACTCTTCAACAACAGATTAGATAAATTCATTGATAAACATAATTTACTCACCGATAGCCAGTATATGGATTCAGAACACACCGGTCAACATCACTAGCATTAATATAACTAATTGAAAAAATCACAAATTCCATAGATAAAAAAAAACATGTAGCTGGAGTATTCATTGACCTCAAAAAAGCATTTGATACTATTAATCATGATATATTAATCAGGAAATTGGAGAGATATGGGATCAGGGGGGTAGTATTGGACTGGGTGAGAAGCTATCTAAATAAAAGACAACAATTTGTGACAATGAGAGATTATAAATCTGAATGTTTGGACATTGCTTGTGGTGTCCCCCAGGGGTCAGTGTTGGGTCAAAAACTGTTAATCTTGTACATTAACGAGATATGTAAAGTAGCCAATATATTTAAATGTATTTTATTTGCGGATGACACTAATCTTTTTTTTTCTGGTGAGAATGTCCAGCAGCTTTTACAGGTCATCACATCTGAAATGAAGAAATTGAAGGAATGGTTTGATAGAAACAAATTATCATTGAACTTGAGCAAAACTAAAATTATGTTGTTTGGAAACAGTAGATTGGATACTCAGGTACAAGTTAAAATAAATGTGATTATTGAAAGAGTTTATGAAAATAAATTCCTAGGTGTAATAATAGACCATAAAATCTGTTGGAAACCTCACATAAAACATGTCCAATCCAAGCATTTCAGTCATGAGTAAAGTAAAGCACATTCTGGATAGAAAATCACTCTACATTCTCTACTGTTCACTAGTTTGACCATATTTAAATTACTGTGCTGAAGTCTGGGGAAACAATTATAAGTCTACACTACAACCACTTTTTATACTCCAAAAAAGGGCCATAAGGATAGTTCACATTGCAGGTTATCGTGATCACACTAACATATTGTTTTTGGAGTCAAAGACATTGAAGTTAAATGATCTTGTGGAATTTAAAACGGCACAATTAATGTATAAAGCAAAAAGTCATGCACTTCCAAGAATTGTTCTTTGATAGGGAGGGGGGTTATAAACTGAGGGGAGAACACAATTTAAAAGTGCTAAATGTACGCACTACCATGAGAAGACACTGCATCTCGATATGTGGAGTGAAACTGTGGAACAGTCTAAATGTGGTGCTAAAGCAATGTCCAAACATGAGACAATTCAAACTGATGTATAAGGAAATGATGTTCACAAGGTACAGGGATGAGGAAGGGACTTGATATTCACGGGTGTTTACATTTTTATTTTATTTCTTTCATGTTTTACATATATAGTTTTTGTTTTGCATATATATTTTTTTTTATGTTTTAAAATAGTACACTCATCTGAGTAGTGGAAAAGGGGTAGGATTAAATAAGTGTATACTTCTTCCTACTCCTTTTCGAACATGTAGATTGAGTTGTGTTTTGCTTTTGTTATTGTTTGTTTGTATTCATTGCATGTTCGAAATAAAGATTTCAAATCAAATCAAATCAAATTATCTACTGAGTTAATAAAAAAAAAAAATATATATATATATATATATGGAGTTAGGAGGTATTGTCCCGCCAGCAGCGATATAATATTCCTCATAACCATTAGACAAAGACATTCCAAATTAATACATAACCCAATCAGACACAGATTAGATTGAACCTAAATCAATCTCTTTCTGCATTACAGCTTTTCTTAGCCTCTTCTTAAATTCATCTTGTGGATACTGGTAATTGAAACTAAATATTGTGGAAGTCTAATTAGTACGACTAATGAGAAACTCCCTCTGCCTTCCCAGAGGAGCCCTCACTCCACCAAGCAGCACTAGGGCACTGGTCCAGCGTGGCGGAGTGTCTCTTACACTGGAACTCTAGGCTGCCTGCTGCTTACTCCAGTTTCACAGACTTATTTTACCATATTTAAATTACTGTGCTGAAGTCTGGGGAAACAATTATAAGTCTACACTACAACCACTTTTTATACTCCAAAAAAGGGCCATAAGGATAGTTCACATTGCAGGTTATTGTGATCACACTAACATATTGTTTTTGGAGTCAAAGACATTGAAGTTAAATGATCTTGTGGAATTTAAAACGGCACAATTAATGTATAAAGCAAAAAGTCATGCACTTCCAAGAAACATTCAAGAATTGTTCTTTGATAGGGAGGGGGGTTATAAACTGAGGGGAGAACACAATTTAAAAGTGCTAAATGTACGCACTACCATGAGAAGACACTGCATCTCGATATGTGGAGTGAAACTGTGGAACAGTCTAAATGTGGTGCTAAAGCAATGTCCAAACATGAGACAATTCAAACTGATGTATAAGGAAATGATGTTCACAAGGTACAGGGATGAGGAAGGGACTTGATATTCACGGGTGTTTACATTTTTATTTTATTTCTTTCATGTTTTACATATATAGTTTTTGTTTTGCATATATATATATTTTTTTTTATGTTTTAAAATAGTACACTCATTTGAGTAGTGGAAAAGGGGTAGGATTAAATAAGTGTATACTTCTTCCTACTCCTTTTCGAACATGTAGATTGAGTTGTGTTTTGCTTTTGTTATTGTTTGTTTGTATTCATTGCATGTTCGAAATAAAGATTTCAAATCAAATCAAATGATCTACTGAGTTAATAAAAAATATATATATATATATGGAGTTAGGAGGTATTGTCCCGCCAGCAGCGATATTCCTCATAACCATTAGACAAAGACATTCCAAATTAATACATAACCCAATCAGACACAGATTAGATTGAACCTAAATCAATCTCTTTCTGCATTACAGCTTTTCTTAGCCTCTTCTTAAATTCATCTTGTGGATACTGGTAATTGAAACTAAATATTGTGGAAGTCTAATTAGTACGACTAATGAGAAACTCCCTCTGCCTTCCCAGAGGAGCCCTCACTCCACCGAACAGCACTAGGGCACTGGTCCAGCGTGGCGGAGTGTCTCTTACACTGGAACTCTAGGCTGCCTGCTGCTTACTCCAGTTTCACAGACTGACAGCTACTAACATACGGGGTGCTTAGCTGTGTTATCAGCAGTGTTGGGCAAGTTACTCAGGAGGTGTAATTACAGTAGATACTTATTACTTTCCTTTCAAAAGTCATCAAAATCACTTCACTGATTACATTGTATCAAAGTAATTAGTTACATTACTAGTTACTTTCACTTAGCCCCCCCCCCTACGGAAAAGTAATGTACAACCTGTTTAACTTCTGCTGTTAGCTGTCCAGAGTGTGACCTTCAAATTAACCATCACTACATATTCTCTCTCGAGGTAGCCAGCAGAAGTCTTTCTCTGTTGGCAGCTTGACATTGTTCTTTGTGGGTATTTTCTCTACGATGAGGGCGAGTCAACCATGGAAATAGGTAACTTCTTCTTGACGATATACCCAGCAACAGGCTTCTTCAGACCTTCTCCACCAGTGGCGGCTGCTGACGAAATTTCTTGGTGAAGCACAAAATTATTATATTATATATTAAATTATATTTTTTAAAACATCCCCAACGCTGCAACACCCCCATTCCTCCCAGGTGTCAGGCTCCTCATTCGCTTACATTAATTTTGGGGACCATGTTTAAATATCATACTTCTGAAGTATAAACAAACTATACTGCTGTGACGATTTCAATAAAACAGACCATTCTGAGTCAATGGTACAGCAAAACTGTACATTGGAATATTGGTAAACATATCGGTCAATCCCATTGTCCCATGGGATTATGCCCCCCCCCCCCTCCCCGCGGCGATATTAATATTTGATTAGAAACGCAAGCTAGGCTTGCAGCGACTCATGTAGTCCTTGGGGGCTACCTGGTGCCCGCAGGAACCGCGTTGGTGTTGTGGTGGCAGACTGCCATATAATGCACATCCTATATAAAAATAGTTTACACTTTTAGGGCTACAAGGCCTTACAGAACACCTAGGCAGTTGGAGAACGGGCCATTGTCAGGTTCCATGCTATTAATATGCAGAACCATGCAGCTGGATAAAATACCTGAGTTATGGACATACAACTACTTGAGTTGAGATGAACTGAAAATGCACTCACTAGGATGGCTCATCTAAAATCCAGATGAAACCGGTTTGACCAAAACAATGGAATCGGCCAATAAACCTTTTAGTGAGTGCGCAGTTGATAAACCAAAACTGGCGACAAACATAACACACACCTACCAAACTCAAGTTCAACCAATAACATGAGAGACTGCATCAGTTCTGCATCAGATCTTGGACCAGTCAATCCAATGCAGTAAAAATTCTACCAATGGGAAAAGACCCACCCATGATTATCACACGCCCTGGGATGGAAGAGTATAAGTATTAAGCCTCAGAGAATGATGTTTAGGACTTGTTGAAACTCTTGTGTGAAATAAACAATATCTCCTCCTATTCATCTGAATCTGCCCGGCGTCTCTCTCTCTCGTCAACCCTGATTAAGTGTATTGTACCGATCATAGAAATTAATGACTAGTGTGATAATTCATCTTCTCTACTACAATTGGAGCCCAACGTTAGCAGAAGAGGTGGGCGTCCGGCCTCCAGGACCAGAACAGCAGTTTGCCGGCAGAAAAGGTAGGAACCAATTTCTCTAATTAGTTAAAATATACTGCTGGACGGGTCCCTGGGGCTGGACCGCTCATACTTCAAAAAGAACCATTGATATTGAGAGACGGGCTGTAAAGATCGGATGAATAGCTTTTTCTTTTCTTTAAAAGACTGTTAGACAAACTAACAGTGTATTTGTATTGGTGGTAATGTGGCAGATGTGCTTTTTTTTTTTTTTTTCTCTCTTTTTTCTTCTTTCTGTCTGTGTCCAGAGGCGCGCTAAATCTGGGCATAGAGAGGGGAAGACATCTGGTTTCAATTTTTGTAGCAGAGGGAATTGTGAAAACTTAGCTGGTTTAGATTAGCCTGTTGAGGGACTTATTTGAAGTGAGACCATGGGAATCTCACATATTGTGTGACAGAGGTGTGTAATTATGTGACACAATGTGTTTAACGATACGTGTGTGAGTATCGTTGGCACATAGTAAGTACCTTTCCTCTCGGGATCTTGTGTGACCTATGGGAAGGAGACAGATTTGAGGTAACAAATGACTCTCTGTGTTTATTGTGACAGAGGTGACTCTGTGTGTGTGTGTTTAAGTGACATATGTGAGTGACCTTTCAGCTCTGTGATCCAATCAGGTGATTCACTCAGCTCTATGGTTTGCGTGGTGAACCTCTCGGCTCTGTGAATGCACTCAGCTCTGTAGGTAGTGACCCTGAACTGAGATATTGTAGTCAGAACTATAGCTGACTCGTATTTTTTTTGGGGGGCACTGTGTAATGACAGGGAGTGACCCCCCTGGTGTTCTGAGACTGGCGTTGTGTGACGCTGGGACTGTGTGTGGGTTATTCAGAGGTAGAAACTCTGTAAACTGGCGTTGCGTGTGTGAGTGACGTTAGAATAAATCTTATCTGCAGGCAGGAGATATTTTCTTTCTTTCTGACCCTCTGGTGTTCAGTGTATAGTACAGTTTGCAAGGGCGTGGCCCGGTATTTTTTTTTGTTTTTTTATTTTATGTGACAGGTCTTATAAGAAAAGGCTTTGGGCACATGTATATTTCAGAGGAACGCTCTCTTTTTTCTTTTCTTTTTTTGGAGAGTGTCTGAGCAGAGAGTCGTGCTTGCCAGGAAATTCTGGGCAAGCACAGAGCCACATCTGGTTTTCATTTACTTTCTAGTGTGAATGGACGCGTCATTTATTTCTTTATTTTTTTCTTTGGAAGTGAATTGAGAGAAAACAGATCAGAAGGGTGGGGGTTTTAAGTCTGTGACAAAGGGCCGTTTCTATTTATAGAACAAGCAGAAGACAGGGTGTGGAACTGGATAGAAAGTAAATTTTAAACCACTAAAAAAGTACATTGGATATTCATATGAATTGAAAATCATTAATGTATTGTGTTTTTTTCTTCCCTGTTTTCCGGACAGACAGCTAGTATCTAGGGGCGGAGCTTTGTGCAAAGTTCTGTGAGCAGTCTATTAATAAAAACGACACAGAAGTTTCTCTCAGAGTTAAGAGTCTAAGAGACTAAGTATTAATAAATAATTCAAACAACTGTTATGATGGATAGTAGAGTTTGTTGGTTATGTAGAGATCCAGGCCACAAGGCAAACACATGTCCAAAACGGCAGATGAACCACAGTGGGGGTGGACAGGGTGATGGGGGTCAGTCCAATAGACAGAGAAAACCTGCGAATCCGTGGGCAGGGCGAAACCACGGTTGCACGGTGACGAGGGACAGGGCGTCCACCTCCCCTGACGCAGGAATGTTTGACACTTTTGATATTGTGGTCGCATTTTGTCTGCCCCAGAGGAGGAGGACAGTGAATAGTCAGACAGGGGATCCCACAGGTCCCATAGAACCCACCCCACAGACACGAACGAAGTGAAATAAATAAAAAACAAGCCTACAGTAGTCAATGAAGAAATTATTTACATTTTCTACATTGATTCACATTAAGTGTGAAGTATAATAAGAATTATATATTAAACAGTATATTTATTATTATTTTATTTAGTTATATTTAGATTTATTATAGTATAGTTGTACTATAATAAATGAATAAGGTCTTATAATATAATTAGTGAATTCTCTTTTTTGCTCTCTGTCTCTCAGACATAGGATTCAGGGGGAGAGAGAGAGAGGAGGAGAGGAATGTGGTGCTTGGGTTGCTTGCCAGGACACCGGTGTGCTGCCAAGAAAGCGATGTGTTGAGTTTAGAGAGAGAGAACTGTTCTGAGAGGAATGTGGTGCTTGGGCTGCTTGCCAAGACACCTCGCAGACTGGCCAAGAAAATGCTGTACGGCATAGGGAGGAGATGGAGCGGTCTTAGAGTGACACCAAGTGGTTGGATTGGAGCATTACATCTTTGTTGAATAAATTGTTTTGAGAACCAACAGACTCATAGTTTTTTTTGATATTTTTATCATAGACAAATAGATTTTTTGCCTAGGGGAAATGAGTACTGTGAATGAATTAATGAATAATAATTCATTTCCTTACATTTTTTGTACAGGATCTCAAGAAGGTACTGAGCGAGATCAGGGGCAGTTGTTTTTAATGTTTATGATGGTCATTATTAGCATCATTGACAGTGACCATGCAAAGAAATATTTTTGAACGTAAGGGTAGAGAGAAGTTAGAAAAGTTTGAGGAAGGAAGGAGGTTGAAAGGGTAAAAGTGGAAGGAGTACAAGGAGTACATTGAAATTGAACATTTGATTAACCACTGTTTGTGTTTGTTTTCAGAAAAAGGAGAACCAGGAGTTGTGTGACAATTAACATACTGTATGGGTGCATCATGAATGCCAAGAATGTTTTCTGAAACACATTTGTTTTCATCACAATTTGAGGGGCCTAGTGGCAGATACAGGTGTATTCTGACACTGAGTACATTCCCTGGGGTCGTGGATGTCCCTGGATGCCAGGGAGATGCAAATGGACCTCGTAGGAAGTGGAGCAATATTCCATTTGCCAATATGTATATATATATATATGTGTATATTGTAGGTATATATTTTAGGCGGTTTTTTCAGAAATGTTCTATAGGTGGAAGAAGTGTAAAGGTAATGAACAGATGATTTGTCATTTGATCAAAGGAATAAATAGAGAATAGGTAGAGAAGAACAAGGACAATGGACAATGACGACTGACCAGACATGAGTGAGTATGGAGACGAGTGAATGGGCGCCATGGATGTTTGATGGATGTTTGATCATCAACCTAAAGCTGACTAACTTGATATGATGTAATGGCATGGAAAAGCTAATCTAATAAAAAGTGCTAACGTAACACTGAGGCAAACAGGTCATTGCAGGCTAACGTAACACAGCTTAAAAGGTCCTGCATAGGACTTTTGCATGCGCCGCTTGTTGCAAACTGTGCAAAATAAATATTCTGTCAAAAAGAGAGCATCCTTTGAAGGAGAGAGACCATGGGGCGAGCCAATCAAAGTCAGAGACAAGGAAGCAGGACTCAGACATCACTTGGAACGCGACGGAGTTCCGGACGAAAACAAGGACAGTGCTGTAATAATATAAGACAAACAGAAATTACCATGTGCAGAGACTCAAAAGATGGTATAAGTTTTCTGTTCTGTATTCTTTTATCATAAATCCAAGTGGGACAGCAGAGGGTGCAACGGCAGAGACTCTGAGGGGGCCTGAGGGTTCCTGAGGGATCCAAGGATCCAGGGGGAGATACGCTGGACGGTCGAGTTCTCGAAATGCAAAAGCACCTCAAAGTTAAGTACAAGTGCAATTCCAACATGCCAGCCAAATTGGGGTCACCTTGCCAACAATCTCACTGTATGAACATGGAGTATATTTGTATTATTGTTATTATTATTATTATTATTATTATTTTGGCATAAGGAGAGCAAAAATAAGCCTCCATAGTTATATGTATAGTCATATAATGTATGTCCATGACATGACTTTTGAAAATATAAAAAGAGGAGGCCAGATAATGAAATAGGATTATAGCCACAGTGTCCCCACATTTTAGCATTTCAATGTTCATGGTGACTAAGTAAGTCAGTAATATATGAAATGAGCAGAAGAGGTGTAATGACATACCAAGCAACCAGTATTGAAAACTAGCACTTGTGCTATAAACACTGTTAAGAGCTACAGGTAGTCTCTATATATCTCAATCACCTACTCGAGATATAAACCCTTGGCCGCTCGATATCCCCCGGCGAGGTGCTAAACTCGCCAAGTTCTCGAGTCAATTACTATTTCTGTCTAGATTACTTCAAGTCACTGGTCTAATTATATCCAGTTGATATGAAATGTAATCATGAAGAGTTGTTAATCTCTTCTTGTTTGAAATAAACCGAATGTATGTCTTAGGAGAACTCTTATAGCATATAAAAACAATTATTTTGTTATTATCATCATCATCATCATTATCATTTTACGAAAGGGCTTGTAATACTGCTCAATTGAAAGCTTGGTTGTATTACTACTTTGTTAATAAGTATTACCACTGTACTAACACGTAATCATTGTTTGCACGCCCCAGCATCTCCTGTCCCCCCCCTCCTCCTCCGTCAGCGGAACCGACCGTCCAACCCTGCAGTGATTTAGACGGTCGAGGTCCCACATAACTCGACAGAGTCCGTCTGGACACAGAGATACCGGAACCCGCAAACAACACACATTTCCATGTATAGTATTTATACAGTACATAGCACATATATATATATATATATATATATATATATATATATATATATATATATATATATATATATATATATATAATATATATATCTTTTAGCTGAAAAGCATTAACCAGTCAGTTGATTCAATCTGTATTAAGTTACAGTACATGTATAGTCACCCTCCATTGGAACTCAGGGCGTCGGCTGGCATGGGAGCACATTGCTATTGGAAATCAGTCCAAGGACTCAAAAGATATATTATAAAAAGCTGTTTTTATTTAGAAAAAGCAAGTTAAAATGAGACTTCATTGGAAATGTCCAACTCAGTCTCTTCTCTTAACATCGGCTTGTGGCTGCCAAAGCCAAAACCTGCATCTTGTCTTCCAAAGTAACACACTGGTAAAATCTTCAAAATCTGTCTGTGATCTGGCAAGTTGGCCTTTATAAAGGGCCCCAGATCTCTTCGCTTATTGGTCCAAATACAGTGATGTCATAGCTATGTCATTTCACTAGCCAACCAACGTACACTACATAGTAAGGATGGACTCCTCCCCTTCTAGTCATTACATCTCCTGGAGAAGTAACAGATTACCTTGTGTTGGAAATTACCTATCTGTTACTAGCAGAGGCCAGAGTGGAAAGTCCCTTCTGTAGCAGAGAGGCCCCTTACATTCCTCTGGGCTCCAGTCATTATTGAGAGGGAATAACTGGCCTGTGTTCCTACAATACACAATATACCTGTACTATATACAACATACAATATTTATTGTATATTGCATTGTATATATTGTATATATATATATAAATATACAATACACCTGTACCAATCCTTGGTTTTATTCTTTGCAGACAGGACAGGGTTAAACTGTGCCGACTTGCTCTCAGCTCAGGCCTGCTCTTCACTCAAGGCCACAGATAGAGGGAAGCAGATTCCCCCCCCCCCTCTAACAGAGACTGCACTTCTGCCTCCATTCCGACTGCACATTAACTGTAACATAGTTTTAAAGTGTATAAAGAATATACAGGTCACATACATAGCTCCAATCATACACAACAAACACAAGAACACTATACAAAGTGTCACTCGTTGACTTGTGGCACTTAACATGTGTTTACACATAACGTGTTTCTACTCAATTCCTTTCTGACTGGGCGTTTACCAGCCAGAAGGCATATCACATCTAGACACATATAGTAACATATGCCTAGATTTAAAACAAATATATACAATAAACCTATTGTATTGATTCCATTGATTCCATTGTCCAGGAAGAATCTACAGACATTCCCCATAATCATATATAAGATCAGGATGTCATACTACCCAGTGTCACTTAGTTGGCTGTGACACTTTACACCCCCTCTGTCATCCTGGTCGGTCATTTTCCATTGTCTTAGTAGCATCTATACTGGGGGACGAGATGGCGACAGCGGGGTCACGTGGCTGTGACTCTCCACACCCCCTCTGCCATCTTGGTACCTTGTTACCCTGGTAGCCGGCGGGAAGACTTGCATCTGTTGTTCCCTGGCTGGACGGCTCGACAGGATAGGGGTCACGTTGTTGCTTGGTATCCGGCGGGAAGACTTGCATCTGTTGTTCCCGGCCAACGCACCTGAAGACAACACCTGGTGGTCATCTTGTGGTCATCTTGGTCATCTTGGTCATCTTGGTCATCGTGGTCATCTTGGTCATCTTGGTCATCTTGGTCATCTTGGTCATCGTGGGGTCACCCCCTCTGACCTCTTGGATCTCTCCCATAGTTTGAGGTAGGTTGAATTGTCACTTCTCGGGCGACCCCACGGGTCCCCGAGAATTGTAGCAGCAGTCCTTTATTGAAGGGTGGTTGGCCTGGTCGTGTGACCCTGTCCGTAGGCCTCGCAGGACATCACAGATACGGTCCACAGAGGACTCATTTCTTTTCTCTCTTTCAGGTCCATTCAGGGCTCTCGTCGCCCTGTAACCTGGGTCCAGGCCGATGTCTCTCTGTCCGGTCTAGGAGGTCTAGGAGGTCTAGGAGGTCTAGGAGGTCTGGGAGATCTAGGAGGTCTGGGAGGTCTGGGAGGTCTAGGAGGTCTAGGTGAGGACCTTGAGGATGCTCTGGAGCTTGACCTATCCCGGTCTTCCTCCATTTCCGAGTTCTGACCTGAGTCAGTATATTCCTTCTTGCCATTCGCTGCGTCGTCCACTGACTCCGGGGGACCTCCCCCTGTCTAAGAATGCTCCTGGCCCGAAATAGGGCAGGTTCTGATCCTTCCGGTCCGAACTGTACTGTCGGTCTCCTTGGTGTATCCTAAGGAAGGAGGTCGGTTCATTCCAGGATCGCAACATATTCACTTTGATCATCTGATCCTTCATAGAACGTACAGCTCTCTCTGCCACCCCGTTCGTATTGGGCTGGTAGGGTACAGAGTAATGGGCCATTACACCCGCTTCCTCCAGTAGTTTCAGTCCTGTTTTCAGATACTGCTATTCGTCCCGATGGCACTGGTTCAGGTTTTGTCCCCCTTACCATCGCACATTGTTCACAGGCCTTTCGGACTGTTGTTTCCGTCCATTTCCTTCTTGCACAGGGGGTCGACCCTGTGTTGTGCTTGTCTCGGTCCAGACTGGGTAGTTAGTTACTGTTATGTCTGGTGTCAGCTCTGGCTAGTTAGCCTGCTGTAGACTCAGCTCCTGCCGATAACACCAGCCCGTATGATTACGCTGGTTCCACTTCCGTCACAGTAGCAGGACTTATGCAGGACTTATTCTGAATTTAAGTAAACATTAGGTTACTTCTAGTTCAGGTGACCTGTTACCTGTACATTACGTTTCAAGTTCAAGTTTCTTTAATAGTTGTCATACAGAAGTACAGAATACTTTCATACAAAATGCTTCTTACTGTTACGCTCCAGAGACTGTGCTAGACAAGATAGTATCAAATAGAGAGAATAGGGATACACCAAGTGTCAGACCATATATGGAAAGTTTGATTGATTGTAGCCACGCCCCTTTTTGGAATTTGGAGCGTTCTGATTGGCCGAGAGGTTTAAGGGGGCGGGACTTAGGGTAGGTTATTTTGAGATGATTTATGACCCCCTAGGGCTTCTCTGATTGGTCTAGGATGTAAGGAGGCGGGACATCCGGTTTTGAGGGAGGGTCATCCGGTTTTCGGAAGGGGAGGAGTTTTTTTTTTATTTTATTTTTTTTTCAAAAAGAGTGTATTCCATGGTTTTACAGAATATGTATTTCTGTATTTCCAAACGTTTTCAGAATATATCATCACAATTAAGTTTTACAAGGTTGAATACATTATGTGTATTCCAAAGTCTTAAGAATATATATTCAGAATAAAAATACATTTAGTGTGTTTTCTTCAGAAAGTGTATTTATTTCAAATGGTGAGTGTATCTTCAGAAAGTGCATTTATTTCAAATGGTGAGTGTATCTTCAGAAAGTGCATTTATTTCAAATGGTGAGTGTATCTTCAGAAAGTGCATTTATTTCAAATGGTGAGTGTATCTTCAGAAAGTGCATTTATTTCAAATGGTGAGTGTATCTTAAGAAATACCCTCTCTCAAATGTCTCTCAGTAGACTGAATATTTCTCCCTCTGTCTAACTGCAGCTTCTCTGAAAATTCTGATAGTGACATCCCCCGTAGATGTCATAGGAGGCTGGAGAATGACTACGGCCAATGAGATGACTCAAAACCATCTGCCAAAAGCAGATTTATGACTCTGCGACTTCCCGTTTCTGTAGAAAAACGGCCCCCAAGGTGTCTGTGTGTGTTTTCTTAAGGCCAGATGCCAAATGTCACAATCTTTAGATAATTGTATTCCAAATTACAAATGTAATGTGTCTAATGTGTTTAAGCAAAAGTCTAAATAAATGTAAAATAAATTGTTTGTATTCCAAATTACAAATGTATGTATGTATATTAGTTTCATGGATAAAGACATAATCTTTATACACTTGTGTTTAAGCAAAAAGAAAATTACAAATGTAATTTGTAAAATTAAAAGTGCACCATTACATTAGCATGCAAGGGTCTAGGGTTTGAATATTTCGTTAATACAGGTGTTTTATATTATACACATTAATTATTTTAGAGTTATTATTAAAAGAGTTGGGCTGAAAATATAAAGTACAGAAAAGATCTATGTGTGTCTGTGAGGTGTGTGTCTCTGATCGGGGGTGTGAACAGGGCTCTCTTAGGTGCTAAAACACAGCATGAGGCGTGAAGATTAGGGCACATGCATACTTGGAGTAAAAAATGTAAACTCAACACACATTTACAGTCATCATTCAAATGGTTTATATCTTTTGTAACATGTACAAGTAATGTACAACATTATACTCATAGCATATTTTTTGTTCACACAATGTTTTCACACATATTTTAAAAGATTTTCCCCATAAACAGGCTATTGTCCTATAAACTAACCTACACTTTGATGAATATTGTTACACCGCTAACAGAGATGTATTATAATTATAATTTGGATAAAAACGTCAACTAATTGACTAAATGTAAAAGTAATACCAACTATTTGACAGTTTGGGTGGTGATTCTTATTTTCTTATTTCGTAAAACTAAAATTAAAAGGCTACAGATCATAGAAAAACTTATGTCTTGTTTACATCAGAGTCCCCCTTTTTTCAATACATCCAGACATTTAGGACATAGCAGATTTACAAATACAACACTGTTTGTGAAAACAGTCCAGAAAATATCTGTCCAAGCTGTTTTAACTGTTTCAACCATCTTTAATTAAGACTTATTTTGGATATAGATCACTTCAAGGCCTGAATGTCCATACACTGTAGCAATGGTAAGCATGCATTTTCAGGTCAACTTCCCTTACCAACATGCACATCTAACCCCTCTTTTAATGTCACAGTAACCTGAAATAGCACAGAGTGTGGGGAAAAGGCCTTATTCAAAATAAAAAAACGTTGAAACTGTACCCATTCTGCAATCTGTTAATAAACTTTTCAATCAATCAATCAATATATGATTAGGTATAAAAGTTAAAGACATGATAGATTAGAGTTGGGGCGAAAATATAAAGTGCTGTAAATATCTATCTTTTTGAGGATCTGGGTGTGAACATGGGGCCCTGTTATAGGTGTCAAAATGCTGCAAGGAGGTGTGAAAGATTAGGGACCAAACAACCTCTGTATATTTGCTTGTAATACTCTGCATTTACTCTAAACAAAACTAATAAAGTCTGTATTACAGCTAACTCTTTAAGTTTCAATAGTTTGGATTTAATACATAATTCATTGGTATGTTCTCTTGAATCTACATTGTGAACTATTCTTACTGCTCTCTTCTGTAATATAAATAAGGGCTTTATGTTGCTTTCATACGTGTTACCCCACACTTCCACACAGTAACTCAAATATGGTAGGATGAGTGAACAATATAATATTCGCATAGAATTATAATCAAGCACATTCTTTGCCTTGTTCAAAACAAAACACTCTTGGCTACCTTATTTTTTTATGTACATTATATGTGGCTTCCATGTCATTTTCTCATCCAACATAATCCTTGGATTCCGTTGTCAATACATAATGCCACATTGTCCTTCTTTCGATTAGTAAATATCATACATTTCGTTTTTCCAAATTTAGGGATAGCTTATTGTTATTAAACCATATCTTAAGTTTACACATTTCATTTGTAATTTGGAATACAGAAATTTATATCGACAGCAAATAAAACAAATTGCAATATGTTTGACACTTCACATATATCATTAATATATAAAATAAAAAGTATGGGCCCCAGGACCGAACCTTGAGGGACAACACATTCAATATAGTTTGCTCCACCTCAAATGTAATGTTCAGAAAATGTGTATTTTTAGGTCTTTGCTGTTGCTGTCATTTTGACCATCTAGCTAAAAGAGGGGTCAATGATCGCAAATGAATACATGGTAAAAAAGTCTACCAATTGTTAGGCAAGAATGCACTTCTAATATGTTACACACTAGTAATACAGCCATAATATTTCCAAATAGTATTGTTCTAAACAGTGTATTACAAATACAGTGTATTTGTAGCTAATGTAGACAATAGGCAATTATATAATTGTCACCTGAAAACATATTGTTGTCTATTTTCAAGATAGCCACTTACCCAGTTCATCGTCACCCCTCTCACACCGCATGTTTGTAATTTAGAAATTAAAATGTGATGATCAATCGTATCAAATGCTTTTTTTAAGTGTATTTCCTATTCCTATTGTGTAATTCCTTTCATCTACGGTTGTGGTTATTTCTTCATATATATTCATTAAGGCTAAGGCTGTTGATCGATTTGCCCTGAATCCATACTGACTCTCACTCAGAATCTAAGAATCTAAGAATCATGAATCAAGAATCTTGAAAAATTGTGAAAGCAAAGACACAGGCCTATAGTTGGTAAAACTGTGTTTGTCCCCAGATTTAAATAGAGGAATAATAATTATTTGAAAAAATGTATAGCATTTTCCCACAGGGATAAGGTTTATCTTATCTAAGTGTGCTAGTGTTTAATAGTGTATAGGGACATAGTGTGTAATAGTGTAATATTGTCATAGGGTAGTCATATAATAGTATGTAATAGTGTTATATAGTGTAATATTGTGCAAATGTGTAATCATGCAATAGTGTAATAGTGTGTAATACTGCAATAGTTTAATACATTATTTTGTTTCCTCAAACAGACATGTTCATGTAACATGCATCAATCCAGTTTTCAGTCACCTTTTCAGTCACCTTTCAGCCAACTGTGTTGAAGATTTGTAGCATGGTCCTAGGATAAACATAAATTATAGACATCTAAAATCATGAAACAGGTCGATTTTTAGTAGATTTAATCAATAGTCAGAAGGATAATGCTATTTTAGTCAAGGGTTGAGATATATCACCCCCATGACACATCCCTATTTTGTAAGACAAACAGTTTGATGTTGTAATTTCAGTGATTAGGCTCGCTTGCCTGTATACATTTTTATCAATCTGCTTTTGGTGTATTTTTTAGGTGTTTGGTTATGTTTTTATCTGTCATTTTGATCAGGTCTAGCTAAAAGAGGGGATTTATGATCTCAAATGACTAAGGTTTACCAATTGTCATGCATGAATTTCAACTCTAACGTGTTACATAAGTAAAACAGACTATTTGCAAACACCATTGTTCTAAAACAGTGTATCTACTATAGACAGGTTGTATTTATATTTTAACTAAATGTAAAAAAACATGAGAACACAATCCTAGTGAATTCTGAATTTGATGTTTATTGGTTGAATGTCAAGGATAAACATAAATTATAAAACATCTAAAACCATGAAACTGACTGATGCACTTAAAACAGACATGTCAACATAGTTTTTTTTACCTGTTTGCATAATGATGAGGTATAAAAACAAAATGCTTCAACACAAATGTATTTTTTTTAGAAGTTTAGTAATATCAACCCCCAAAATGTATTTTCTTTTAACCTGATCTAAGGTACATTATACAACTCATTTATGAATTACTTTGCAACGTCTCGTTTTTTTTTTATCCCCCCAGAGTTTTATGCTCTCAATATTATGGATATGCATTAAATCCTACACACGATAGGAAATATTCAATCAACTCAAAGATGATGGTTCTAAGGTAAATAAAATGTAATTCAGTCAACATAGTTAGTGTATAGTATGGCTAACATGTATGAAAGTTGTTGATACAATATTATAATTCATAATTCAATTCAAAATAATTACCGGCGAGGTTGTTTGATTTTTGTCCAGATGATTGAAGGAAATTCATTTTAAGAACTATTTAACATGAAATATCTTAAAGATGTATTTTTATTCATTATAACCATGAAAATAATGCAATGTTAGGTTTTACCGTGATTTTAGTGTTCACAGATAGGAATGTATCATTCACATTCAATTATCCAAATGTACCCTGAACAGACTTGTGAAGTTAGAGATAGGAATGTATCATTCACATTCAATTATCCAAATGTACTCTGAGTCAAATTTACTCCGTGAAATGTACTCTGCGAAATGTACTCTGCGAAAGTTCCCTGCAATATGCAGGGTTTTACATAGACTACTAGCAAAAACAATTCATATTGTTTCAGTGATGGCCTGGTTGATAGCTACATTGTCAACATGTCTTATTTTTTATTCTTATTTCATTGTATAGTGAATCCAGGGGTATAGTGGAGCGATTATATTTTGTTTTTATAATATTTTATAATATCAAAACATGTCTTATGTTCTTATATATCTACAAGTCTTATATAGAATGCTGTAAAAAGAGTCCTACTAATATATTTCACTTAAAAAACTTGTACAGAAAGATACATTTCCGACCCCCGGAGCCCTGTCAGAGTGTATACAGGTTCTGTACAGTATACCATATGCAAATCCCATATGGTCTAGCGGTAATGATGCCCTGCTTTCATCAGGGAGACGCGGGTTCGACTCCTGCTATGGGAATAACACTTTTTTCTATACATAACAAATGTGTTGGTATGTTTTATTGTAACTGTTTGACTGTTTGACTGTTTTTAGTGCAACACTACTGTCACCGGCATTTAAGAAGGGTCTAGGGTTATCTCCTCAACACTAGGTTGGAGATGCATTTAAGTCCTATAGTTTTTTCCATACTTTTGCAAGGATATGTATGACTGTGTTGCATTAATTTATTTTTAAATTTGGTGGACTTTATGGTATTTATGGTTTATTTATGATTGTGATACTTCTTATTGAATTGTTTAAAGAATATGTGTTTAACCAGAGTATAGTAGGACCTTACAAATATGATTTGATCCCAACAACTGGTGACATTTCGAAGTCTTTAAGGGATCACATTCACATAGCTGAATATAGTTGCACAACTGGATAATATTTGTATTATTACTAGGATGAACTTAAAATCATTCAAAACAATTATTACATAACAATTATTACAATGAAGCGTAGTTGTGTATATTATAAATGTTTTTTATTAAAGAATATTACAAATCATGCTGCAACCTTTTTATCAATAATATAAGCGTGCATAACATCAATAATGTGATTAATATCTAAAGTTTCTAAACACTTATGATTTTTCAGCTTAAAAGCCGTAACATCCACTATTACGGTGTATAAACACAACAGGTGTGCTCTGTTAAAATGACCATTCATATGATCTAAAATAGTAACTAAGCCGTTTTCAGATAGAAGACTTTCATCCTCTGAGAGTGTCTCTATCATATATTGCCAATTATTTAACAAGCCTTTATCTCTCACCAGCTTCAACATATTTTCAAAAAGCCTTAAGCGCAGGCTATTGACATTCCCGGTTACCCATCGATGTACAATTGTCCTGACAGCTCCGCGGCTGTCACTAAGGCTTTAAGAGTAGATACTTTGATTGGGAAGTGGAAGGTTTTTCTTCTAGTAGGACACAGTCTCTTAACCGTACCCCCGGTTGGGGATGGCAGTCCTGATGCTATGTTGGTTACATCAACGATAGGTATTTCTTCGGGGTCAGGATGGAATACATCAGATTCTGATGTAGGAGGGGTGTAGCAGGGGCTATTAGGAGGGGTGTAGCAGGGGCTATTAGGAGGGACATCCATATGCCTGACGGGGTTTGGCGGTGATGAAACCGGCGATGAAGTCTCCCAAGGACCCGTGTACCAGGGGCTATTAGGATTCGTACACCTGACGGGGTTTGACGGTGGTGAATCCGGCGATGAAGTCTCCCAAATCGTTGTAAGAGGGCTGTATCTAGTCCTAAAGCTGTCTAGGAGGCTTTGCAATGAAGGAGTTTTAGTTGAACCATACAGGGGTACGGGTAATGTCTCAACTTCCTCGTCTGGAGCGTATAGTGGAGACATGCTATCTAGTGTATCCAATCCATTCTTAGAAGGATCAGCCTCATACCAAGCAAAGTTTGGTTGCTGTGAAGGAGGGTCCATGAATCTATAACAGCCAGCGGGTAGTGTCTCAACCTCGTCAGGCGTGTTTAGTGGAGACAGGCAATCTAATGTATCCAATGCAGAGTTAGCAGGATCAGCCTCATGTGCCACATACAAAGCCATGATTGCTATCTAAAACTACAAATGCACTGTAAGTCTTTTTAAAGGAGGATTTAGGGTTGACACGCCCCATCCTCCGCCCCTTCGATGAGGGTCAAACGCACTCCATCTCCTCTGATTCGGTGTATGGGAATAGACGTCTTTTTAAATGAACCAGGTCTGTCCTCACCTTAACCCCTTCGTTAGTAACCAATCCGCAAGTCCGTAGACATTCTAACCAGGCCGGTACCGGTACTGAGAAAAGGATATACTCATGACTTGTATTAAGGAACCTTGAGAAGATGGTTAGATTAGTCTCTACACCAAAAGCCAGAGTACTTTTTATAGATATCCGCCCGTAATACACATACCCGTAGTCTATCGAGCTTATTACCAGGGTGAATATCTCCCCATCCTTAAGCGTTCTACCCACTAATCCATCCATAGCCTCATACGAATCTTTTTTCATTTTCCAAAATTCCGTCTCCGATAGGTCTATCTCAGATCTTCTTCCAACACCCTGGAAATTCTCCAAGGAGGTCTTGTAGAAGACAACTCTCTCAAATTTAACATCATAACAGAATCCGAGTACCCCATCCCTGAGGGGCCATATCTCTTTATAAAACACGCTACCAAATTTAGATGGTGCAAGTAACTCTGCCTTAAAATGCCTTACTGGGGCTGACGTGCGTACAGTAGATGTAGCTAGACTGCTCGCCATTTTTCTTTTTAGGGTCTCTCTAAGAGGTAACTCTCTAAATATATAGGTTTCTATCCTACACATCTATAGAGTCATATACACCCGTCCGCAGCTACGTCCCCACCCCCATACAGAAATACACACCCTATATCAGCTGTTGTTTAAAGTACCAGGATCGTAGCATAGGAAATGGGGAATTTCTTCAGTAGGACTACCAGCTGTATTACGACCTCTATAAACTATGATATCGCACTGCTTTTAAAGCATGCTATAGCTAATAAAGTCAACGATGCCCACTTGTACACTGTAACCGGGAATGTCAATAGCCTGCGCTTAAGGCTTTTTGAAAATATGTTGAAGCTGGTGAGAGAGAAAGGCTTGTTAAATAATTGGCAATATATGATAGAGACACTCTCAGAGGATGAAAGTCTTCTATCTGAAAACGGCTTAGTTACTATTTTAGATCATATGAATGGTCATTTTAACAGAGCACACCTGTTGTGTTTATACACCGTAATAGTGGATGTTACGGCTTTTAAGCTGAAAAATCATAAGTGTTTAGAAACTTTAGATATTAATCACATTATTGATGTTATGCACGCTTATATTATTGATAAAAAGGTTGCAGCATGATTTGTAATATTCTTTAATAAAAAACATTTATAATATACACAACTACGCTTCATTGTAATAATTGTTATGTAATAATTGTTTTGAATGATTTTAAGTTCATCCTAGTAATAATACAAATATTATCCAGTTGTGCAACTATATTCAGCTATGTGAATGTGATCCCTTAAAGACTTCGAAATGTCACCAGTTGTTGGGATCAAATCATATTTGTAAGGTCCTACTATACTCTGGTTAAACACATATTCTTTAAACAATTCAATAAGAAGTATCACAATCATAAATAAACCATAAATACCATAAAGTCCACCAAATTTAAAAATAAATTAATGCAACACAGTCATACATATCCTTGCAAAAGTATGGAAAAAACTATAGGACTTAAATGCATCTCCAACCTAGTGTTGAGGAGATAACCCTAGACCCTTCTTAAATGCTGGTGACAGTAGTGTTGCACTAAAAACAGTCAAACAGTCAAACAGTTACAATAAAACATACCAACACATTTGTTATGTATAGAAAAAAGTGTTATTCCCATAGCAGGAGTCGAACCCGCGTCTCCCTGATGAAAGCAGGGCATCATTACCGCTAGACCATATGGGATTTGCATATGGTATACTGTACAGAACCTGTATACACTCTGACAGGGCTCCGGGGGTCGGAAATTAATCTTTCTGTACAAGTTTTTTAAGTGAAATATATTAGTAGGACTCTTTTTACAGCATTCTATATAAGACTTGTAGATATATAAGAACATAAGACATGTTTTGATATTATAAAATATTATAAAAACAAAATATAATCGCTCCACTATACCCCTGGATTCACTATACAATGAAATAAGAATAAAAAATAAGACATGTTGACAATGTAGCTATCAACCAGGCCATCACTGAAACAATATGAATTGTTTTTGCTAGTAGTCTATGTAAAACCCTGCATATTGCAGGGAACTTTCGCAGAGTACATTTCGCAGAGTACATTTCACGGAGTAAATTTGACTCAGAGTACATTTGGATAATTGAATGTGAATGATACATTCCTATCTCTAACTTCACAAGTCTGTTCAGGGTACATTTGGATAATTGAATGTGAATGATACATTCCTATCTGTGAACACTAAAATCACGGTAAAACCTAACATTGCATTATTTTCATGGTTATAATGAATAAAAATACATCTTTAAGATATTTCATGTTAAATAGTTCTTAAAATGAATTTCCTTCAATCATCTGGACAAAAATCAAACAACCTCGCCGGTAATTATTTTGAATTGAATTATGAATTATAATATTGTATCAACAACTTTCATACATGTTAGCCATACTATACACTAACTATGTTGACTGAATTACATTTTATTTACCTTAGAACCATCATCTTTGAGTTGATTGAATATTTCCTATCGTGTGTAGGATTTAATGCATATCCATAATATTCAGAGCATAAAACTCTGGGGGGATAAAAAAAAAACGAGACGTTGCAAAGTAATTCATAAATGAGTTGTATAATGTACCTTAGATCAGGTTAAAAGAAAATACATTTTGGGGGTTGATATTACTAAACTTCTAAAAAAAATACATTTGTGTTGAAGCATTTTGTTTTTATACCTCATCATTATGCAAACAGGTAAAAAAAACTATGTTGACATGTCTGTTTTAAGTGCATCAGTCAGTTTCATGGTTTTAGATGTTTTATAATTTATGTTTATCCTTGACATTCAACCAATAAACATCAAATTCAGAATTCACTAGGATTGTGTTCTCATGTTTTTTTACATTTAGTTAAAATATAAATACAACCTGTCTATAGTAGATACACTGTTTTAGAACAATGGTGTTTGCAAATAGTCTGTTTTACTTATGTAACATGTTAGAGTTGAAATTCATGCATGACAATTGGTAAACCTTAGTCATTTGAGATCATAAATCCCCTCTTTTAGCTAGACCTGATCAAAATGACAGATAAAAACATAACCAAACACCTAAAAAATACACCAAAAGCAGATTGATAAAAATGTATACAGGCAAGCGAGCCTAATCACTGAAATTACAACATCAAACTGTTTGTCTTACAAAATAGGGATGTGTCATGGGGGTGATATATCTCAACCCTTGACTAAAATAGCATTATCCTTCTGACTATTGATTAAATCTACTAAAAATCGACCTGTTTCATGATTTTAGATGTCTATAATTTATGTTTATCCTAGGACCATGCTACAAATCTTCAACACAGTTGGCTGAAAGGTGACTGAAAAGGTGACTGAAAACTGGATTGATGCATGTTACATGAACATGTCTGTTTGAGGAAACAAAATAATGTATTAAACTATTGCAGTATTACACACTATTACACTATTGCATGATTACACATTTGCACAATATTACACTATATAACACTATTACATACTATTATATGACTACCCTATGACAATATTACACTATTACACACTATGTCCCTATACACTATTAAACACTAGCACACTTAGATAAGATAAACCTTATCCCTGTGGGAAAATGCTATACATTTTTTCAAATAATTATTATTCCTCTATTTAAATCTGGGGACAAACACAGTTTTACCAACTATAGGCCTGTGTCTTTGCTTTCACAATTTTTCAAGATTCTTGATTCATGATTCTTAGATTCTTAGATTCTGAGTGAGAGTCAGTATGGATTCAGGGCAAATCGATCAACAGCCTTAGCCTTAATGAATATATATGAAGAAATAACCACAACCGTAGATGAAAGGAATTACACAATAGGAATAGGAAATACACTTAAAAAAAGCATTTGATACGATTGATCATCACATTTTAATTTCTAAATTACAAACATGCGGTGTGAGAGGGGTGACGATGAACTGGTTAAGTGGCTATCTTGAAAATAGACAACAATATGTTTTCAGGTGACAATTATATAATTGCCTATTGTCTACATTAGCTACAAATACACTGTATTTGTAATACACTGTTTAGAACAATACTATTTGGAAATATTATGGCTGTATTACTAGTGTGTAACATATTAGAAGTGCATTCTTGCCTAACAATTGGTAGACTTTTTTACCATGTATTCATTTGCGATCATTGACCCCTCTTTTAGCTAGATGGTCAAAATGACAGCAACAGCAAAGACCTAAAAATACACATTTTCTGAACATTACATTTGAGGTGGAGCAAACTATATTGAATGTGTTGTCCCTCAAGGTTCGGTCCTGGGGCCCATACTTTTTATTTTATATATTAATGATATATGTGAAGTGTCAAACATATTGCAATTTGTTTTATTTGCTGTCGATACAAATTTCTGTATTCCAAATTACAAATGAAATGTGTAAACTTAAGATATGGTTTAATAACAATAAGCTATCCCTAAATTTGGAAAAACGAAATGTATGATATTTACTAATCGAAAGAAGGACAATGTGGCATTATGTATTGACAACGGAATCCAAGGATTATGTTGGATGAGAAAATGACATGGAAGCCACATATAATGTACATAAAAAAATAAGGTAGCCAAGAGTGTTTTGTTTTGAACAAGGCAAAGAATGTGCTTGATTATAATTCTATGCGAATATTATATTGTTCACTCATCCTACCATATTTGAGTTACTGTGTGGAAGTGTGGGGTAACACGTATGAAAGCAACATAAAGCCCTTATTTATATTACAGAAGAGAGCAGTAAGAATAGTTCACAATGTAGATTCAAGAGAACATACCAATGAATTATGTATTAAATCCAAACTATTGAAACTTAAAGAGTTAGCTGTAATACAGACTTTATTAGTTTTGTTTAGAGTAAATGCAGAGTATTACAAGCAAATATACAGAGGTTGTTTGGTCCCTAATCTTTCACACCTCCTTGCAGCATTTTGACACCTATAACAGGGCCCCATGTTCACACCCAGATCCTCAAAAAGATAGATATTTACAGCACTTTATATTTTCGCCCCAACTCTAATCTATCATGTCTTTAACTTTTATACCTAATCATATATTGATTGATTGATTGATTGAAACGTTTATTAACAGATTGCAGAATGGGTACAGTTTCAAAGTTTTTTTATTTTGAATAAGGCCTTTTCCCCACACTCTGTGCTATTTCAGGTTACTGTGACATTAAAAGAGGGGTTAGATGTGCATGTTGGTAAGGGAAGTTGACCTGTAAATGCATGCTTACCATTGCTACAGTGTATGGACATTCAGGCCTTGAAGTGATCTATATCCAAAATAAGTCTTAATTAAAGATGGTTGAAACAGTTAAAACAGCTTGGACAGATATTTTCTGGACTGTTTTCACAAACAGTGTTGTATTTGTAAATCTGCTATGTCCTAAATGTCTGGATGTATTGAAAAAAGGGGGACTCTGATGTAAACAAGTTTTTCTATGATCTGTAGCCTTTTAATTTTAGTTTTACGAAATAAGAAAATAAGAATCACCACCCAAACTGTCAAATAGTTGGTATTACTTTTACATTTAGTCAATTAGTTGACGTTTTTATCCAAATTATAATTATAATACATCTCTGTTAGCGGTGTAACAATATTCATCAAAGTGTAGGTTAGTTTATAGGACAATAGCCTGTTTATGGGGAAAATCTTTTAAAATATGTGTGAAAACATTGTGTGAACAAAAAATATGCTATGAGTATAATGTTGTACATTACTTGTACATGTTACAAAAGATATAAACCATTTGAATGATGACTGTAAATGTGTGTTGAGTTTACATTTTTTACTCCAAGTATGCATGTGCCCTAATCTTCACGCCTCATGCTGTGTTTTAGCACCTAAGAGAGCCCTGTTCACACCCCCGATCAGAGACACACACCTCACAGACACACATAGATCTTTTCTGTACTTTATATTTTCAGCCCAACTCTTTTAATAATAACTCTAAAATAATTAATGTGTATAATATAAAACACCTGTATTAACGAAATATTCAAACCCTAGACCCTTGCATGCTAATGTAATGGTGCACTTTTAATTTTACAAATTACATTTGTAATTTTCTTTTTGCTTAAACACAAGTGTATAAAGATTATGTCTTTATCCATGAAACTAATATACATACATACATTTGTAATTTGGAATACAAACAATTTATTTTACATTTATTTAGACTTTTGCTTAAACACATTAGACACATTACATTTGTAATTTGGAATACAATTATCTAAAGATTGTGACATTTGGCATCTGGCCTTAAGAAAACACACACAGACACCTTGGGGGCCGTTTTTCTACAGAAACGGGAAGTCGCAGAGTCATAAATCTGCTTTTGGCAGATGGTTTTGAGTCATCTCATTGGCCGTAGTCATTCTCCAGCCTCCTATGACATCTACGGGGGATGTCACTATCAGAATTTTCAGAGAAGCTGCAGTTAGACAGAGGGAGAAATATTCAGTCTACTGAGAGACATTTGAGAGAGGGTATTTCTTAAGATACACTCACCATTTGAAATAAATGCACTTTCTGAAGATACACTCACCATTTGAAATAAATGCACTTTCTGAAGATACACTCACCATTTGAAATAAATGCACTTTCTGAAGATACACTCACCATTTGAAATAAATGCACTTTCTGAAGATACACTCACCATTTGAAATAAATACACTTTCTGAAGAAAACACACTAAATGTATTTTTATTCTGAATATATATTCTTAAGACTTTGGAATACACATAATGTATTCAACCTTGTAAAACTTAATTGTGATGATATATTCTGAAAACGTTTGGAAATACAGAAATACATATTCTGTAAAACCATGGAATACACTCTTTTTGAAAAAAAAATAAAATAAAAAAAAAACTCCTCCCCTTCCGAAAACCGGATGACCCTCCCTCAAAACCGGATGTCCCGCCTCCTTACATCCTAGACCAATCAGAGAAGCCCTAGGGGGTCATAAATCATCTCAAAATAACCTACCCTAAGTCCTGCCCCCTTAAACCTCTCGGCCAATCAGAACGCTCCAAATTCCAAAAAGGGGCGTGGCTACAATCAATCAAACTTTCCATATATGGTCTGACACTTGGTGTATCCCTATTCTCTCTCTTCAAATAACATAGTATAGCATGTAATTTAGAAGAAGAAAATGAGGTCACAGTGTTCGGTATAGACATATGTACAATGTTTTGAGTTACCATATAATATACAATACTATGCAGTGTACTAATGTACAGTACTATATAGTGCAAAGCAGAAATGGGATGAGGTACAATTTAGGTACAATTTACAGTAAGGTGTACGAGTTGTAGTGCAATCCTTCATCAATAAATATAAAGTGTGGGGAGTGGGTGCTACAGTGTGTTTGTTTAAAGTGGGTGTGTGCTATAAAGTGTGTGGAGTGGGTGCTACAGTGTGTTTGTTTAAAGTGAGTGTGTGCGTGTGGATGTGTGTGCTATGTGCGTTTGGTGGTTGTTGTTGTGTAGTGTTCATTGTTCGTTTAGCAGCCTGATGGCCTGGGGATAGAAGCTTCTTCTGAGTCTTTCTGTGCTCGCCTTGAGACTCCGGTATCGCTTGCCTGACCGCAGCAGTTCAAAGAGGCAGTTGTTCGGGTGACTGGAGTCTTTAATGATTCTCTTAGCCTTGCCCTTGCAACGCTTGTTGTAAATGTTCTGGAGGGTGGGGAGCCCCCCTCCAATTGTGCGTTCGGCTGAACGTGTCACTCTTTGTAGTCTGCTTCGGTCTTGTGCAGTGCTATTCCCAAACCAGGAGGTGATGTTGCCGGTCAAGATGCTCTCTATTGTACATGAGTAGAAGTTCTTAAGGATCTTCTGACTGACTTGGAACTTCCTTAGGCGCCTGAGGAAGTAGAGGCGTTGTCGTGCCTTCTTCACAACACTGTCAATGTGTGTGGTCCATGTCAAGTCCTCGGATATGTAGGCTCCGAGGTACTTAAAGCTGTTGACTCTCTCAACCGGTGCCCCGTCGATGCTGAGGGGGCTGTAGTCCTTGACCCCCGACCTCCTGAAGTCCACAATCATCTCCTTTGTTTTGCTGACGTTCAGGGAGAGGCTGTTTTCCTGGCACCATCCCGCCAGGACCTTGACCTCTTCCAGGTAGGCCCTCTCGTCGTTGGCAGAGATCAGGCCCACCACCACTGTGTCGTCAGCAAATTTGATGATTGTATTGCTACTCCGCTGAGCCACACAGTCGTGTGTGTACAGGGAGTAGAGGAGGGGACTCAGAACACAGCCCTGGGGGGCCCCTATGTTGAGGGTGATGGATGAGGAGGTGCAGTTGCCTGCTCTCACCACCTGGGGTCTGCCAGTCAGGAAGTCCAAGACCCACTGGCAGAGGTCATAGTTCAAGCCCAGGTCCCTGAGCTTGGCTATGAGTATGGAGGGGACTATGGTATTGAATGCCGAGCTGTAGTCGATGAATAGCATTCTCACATAGTTCCCCTGCCTCTTGTCCAGGTGTGATGCTGCTGTGTGCAGCACATGGGCTATGGCGTCCTCCGTGGACCTGTTGGGGCGGTATGCAAATTGCAGGGGGTCCATGTTGATGGGGAGGGAGGAGCAGATGTAGCCCTTTACTAGCTTCTCAAAGCACTTCATGGCTATGGAGGTGAGAGCTACAGGGCGGTAGTCGTTGAGGCAAGCAGGCTTGGATTTTTTGGGTACAGGGATAATAGTGGACTTCTTCAGGCAGGTGGGGATGACAGCCTGTTCTAAGGACAGGTTAAATATGTCAGTGAATACTGGGGCCAGTTGGTCGGCACAGACTTTTAGGACGCGGCCGGGGATGCCGTCCGGACCTGCTGCGTTCCTGATATTAACTTTTTTAAAGGTCCGCCTCACCTCATGCTCTGTTACCCTGAACACTGCGCCTCCATCAGCAGCCGATCCCTCCCCCCCCCATTGCCGTGGCTTGTGAGCTGGTGTTGTTATTACCAGCATCAAACCTCGCATAGAAGGTATTGAGGTCATTTGCTAAGGAGATGTCACTGTTCAGTTTGAGGGAGGCGCCTTTGTAGTCTGTCATCGTTTTGAGCCCCTGCCACATAGCTCTAGAGTCAGCTTGTTCAAACTGGAGTTCAATTTTATCCCTGTAGCGCCGTTTGGCCTCTGACACTGTCCTCCTTACGTTGTATCGCGCCACCTTGTGGTCATTCATGTTGCCTGCCACTAGGCCGTCGTTGTATGCTTTGGTGCGCTCTCTCAGAGCTTCATGGACGGATTTGTCTACCCAGGGTTTTTGATTTGGGTAAACTCTCATTTTGGTAGTGGGGATTGTTTCTTCCACCATAGTACAAACATACCCTTTGGTCGTGAGTAAACGCTACTGTAATCACAAAAATAGAGCTTCCTATTGAAGTGTGATATTCTACTCGAGTATGACTTTAACCCTTTTATTTTAGGTTTCTAGTCGCGTGTAGAGCTTTCTACTGTAGAGCTTTCTACTTAGGTTTCGACTGTAAGTAAACATTACGTTACCCTTTAGTCGTGAGTAAACGCTACTTCAAGCTGTTACTTATCAACCCTCTCTTGTTCCTGATAGATTGTTTTACCAATTCACTTTTAGGCTGTCTGCTGCGCTCTGCAGACCATCTACGTCACTTATTGTTCCAGATCTCGACATTGAAGAGTCTTGATTGGAGAGGTTCTGCCGATAAGATCAATCTTGAGTAAGGTTAACTCAAATCTGTAACTAATTTTACTCCAGAGGCACCTGACAGCAGTTCTAGTTATTCCAGTTAATATTCTTTTGGCTGTTAATACCTATTCAATTAGTATACAGCCCAACTCACTTGAACTCATGTTCTAAGCCCCGGAACCTCCAATCCGTTTTGACAGACCTATAAACCAGTGACTTGGCCGCCCCAGCACTACAGCGGCTGTTATGCTGAAGCTTCCGAGCCCCCACAAATCTGATAGGCCCGTCGGATATAGAGACCCTGATGCTCGCTCTGTCCCCCCGCGTCAAGGTGCTAAGCTTGATGAGAGTTTGCAGAGTCTCAATTTTTATCCATAGGCGCTGGTGAGTGTACATCTCATGCAGCTGATATGGTTGGTAGGGTGCTAACCTACCAAATAGTTACTGTCAGGAAATCCCTTCTGAATGAAATAGATTACAAATTCACTTTACTTTACTCTGGGTTTAGAGCAAGGACGGACATCTTTACATATTATACTTAAAATATATACAAAATGCATGTAGTATTCTATGTCATGTTTCTTCCTAAATGACAATAACACTATATATTATTCCTCTTGACAGATGAGCTGTATGTCAGGCGCAGTTTGCACTTGCTTGAGTGTCATGTGTCAGGGCCCCAGAAGGTAAGGATACTATTGATTCTCCTTCCGGGCTTTGAATTCCTCTCTTTTTGTCCTCATCTCTGCTTGCTGTTCTGGGGTTAGTGCGGCCCACTCGTCTGCAGGTAGGTATTGGTACTTCTTTTTCCCTGTTCTGTCCTTGGTTGTTTTCGGGGGAAACTCCTGGGAGGCCCCCCTTTTGTCAGATAGCATTTTGACTTGGTCATACAGCATACATTCGATACTTAACTGGTCTTGTGACCATGCTGCGCATCGGGCTGCCAGTAGGTTACCCCCTGGGACTCCTCTGAATAGTTTTTCAAGCAGTAAGCATGATCCTTGCATAGGTGTTCCATTCATGACTGATTCGGCTGCAACATTAGAGACATGCTCCCGTCTTGCACCTGTGGGATTAGTTTCTCCACCATGTTATCCCCTGGATCTTGACCGGGGGTCCTTACTTCTCTTTCCATCCGTTGTGCCATTGAGGCCCTTTCGGGGATCTCTAGTCCTTTGAGATGTCTCAACATGCGAGCTAGCGTCTCTTGTGCTTGCATCTCCTGAGCGAGCATCTGCTGCGCCAGTTTCTCATGAGCTAGCATCTGCTGCGCCAGTTTCTTCTGAGCTACCCGTGCCAACTTCTCCTGAGCTAGCATCTGCCGCGCCAGCCTCTCCTGAGTTAGCATCTGCTGCGCCAGCATCTGTTGTGCTAGCATCTCCTGGGCTAGCTTCTCTTGTGCTAGCTTCTCCTGAGCTAGCGTTGGGTGCGCCAGCTCCTCCTGAGCTAGCATCTCCTGTGCGAGCTTCTCTTGTGCTAGCTTCTCTTGTGCTAGCTTCTCCTGAGCTAGCGTTGGTTGTGCCAGCTCCTCCTGAACTAGCATCACTTGTGCTAGCTTTTTTTGTGCTAGCTTCTCTTGTGCTAGCTTCTCCTGAGCTAGCTTCTCTTGTGCTAGCATCTCCTGAGCTAGCGTTGGTTGTGCCAGCTCCTCCTGAGCTAGCTTCTCTTGTGCTAGTATCTGCTGCGCTAGCGTTGGTTGTGCCATCTCCTCCTGAACTAGCATCTCCTGGGCTAGCTTCTCTTGTGCTAGCTCCTCCTGAGCTAGCGTCTGCTGTTCACTTCAGCTATGTAGCCTGATGTTAGCTCGGGCTCCGGCTAGGTAGCCTTCAGATAGCACTCGATTCCCTTTTGGCTAGTTAGCCTGCGTTCCTGTAGACTAGGGCTATGTAGCCTCGTGTAGCCTCGGGCTAGGTAGCTTCACCTAGTTAGCACCAGCTCGGTAGCCGATGGTGAGCTAGTTAGCTCTCGTCTGGCTAGGGCCAGTTCACTTCCTGTTAGCACTGGCTTGTTAGCCTGTTGGGAGCTAGTTAGCTACCGTCTGGCTAGTTCCAGCTCATCTCCAGTTAGCTCTGGCTTGTTAGCCGTCAATTCACTCTTGGCTAGTTAGCCATCAATCAGCTCCTGGCTTTGTTAGCCTGTGGTTGGCTAGTTAGCATTCAGTTAGCTTGTGGCTAGTTAGCCTGCATTCCAGTGAGCGCCGTTTTAGCTAGCTCACGTAGCTCCAGGCTAGGTAGCCACCCAGCTAGCATTCAGCTAGCTTGTGGCTAGTCAGCCTGCATTCCAGTGAGCGCCGTTTTAGCTAGCTCACGTAGCTCCAGGCTAGGTAGCCACCCAGTTAGCATTCAGTTAGCTTGTGGCTAGTCAGCCTGCATTCCAGTGAGCGCCGTTTTAGCTAGCTCACGTAGCTCCAGGATAGGTAGCCACCCAGTTAGCATTTAGTTAGCTTGTGGCTAGTTAGCCTGCATTCCAGTGAGCGCCGTTTTAGCTAGCTCACGTAGCCCCAGGCTAGGTAGCCATCCAGTTAGCATTCAGTTAGCTTGTGGCTAGTCAGCCTGCATTCCAGTGCGCGCCGTTTTAGCTAGCTCACGTAGCCCCAGGCTAGGTAGCCATCCAGTTAGCATTCAGTTAGCTTGTGGCTAGTCAGCCTGCATTCCAGTGAGCGCCGTTTTAGCTAGCTCACGTAGCTCCAGGCTAGGTAGCCACCCAGTTAGCATTCAGTTAGACTGTGGCTAGTCAGCCTGCATTCCAGTGAGCGCCGTTTTAGCTAGATCACGTAGCTCCAGGCTAGGTAGCCACCCAGTTAGCATTCAGTTAGCTTGTGGCTAGTCAGCCTGCATTCCAGTGAGCGCCGTTTTAGCTAGCTCACGTAGCCCCAGGCTAGGTAGCCATCCAGTTAGCATTTAGTTAGCTTGTGGCTAGTTAGCCTGCATTCCAGTGAGCGCCGCTTTAGCTAGCTCACGTAGCCCCAGGCTAGGTAGCCATCCAGTTAGCATTCAGTTAGCTTGTGGCTAGTCAGCCTGCATTCCAGTGAGCGCCGTTTTAGCTAGCTCACGTAGCCCCAGGCTAGGTAGCCATCCAGTTAGCATTCAGTTAGCTTGTGGCTAGTCAGCCTGCATTCCAGTGAGCGCCGTTTTAGCTAGCTCACGTAGCCCCAGGCTAGGTAGCCATCCAGTTAGCATTTAGTTAGCTTGTGGCTAGTTAGCCTGCATTCCAGTGAGCGCCGTTTTAGCTAGCTCACGTAGCCCCAGGCTAGGTAGCCATCCAGTTAGCATTCAGTTAGCTTGTGGCTAGTCAGCCTGCATTCCAGTGAGCGCCGTTTTAGCTAGCTCACGTAGCCCCAGGCTAGGTAGCCATCCAGTTAGCATTCAGTTAGCTTGTGGCTAGTCAGCCTGCATTCCAGTGAGTGCCGTTTTAGCTAGCTCACGTAGCTCCAGGCTAGATAGCCACCCAGTTAGCATTCAGTTAGCCTGTGGCTAGTCAGCCTGCATTCCAGTGAGCGCCGTTTTAGCTAGCTCACGTAGCTCCAGGCTAGGTAGCCACCCAGTTAGCATTCAGTTAGCTTGTGGCTAGTCAGCCTGCATTCCAGTGAGCGCCGTTTTAGCTAGCTCACGTAGCTCCAGGCTAGGTAGCCACCCAGCTAGCATTCAGCTCGCTCCTGGCTTGTCAGCCCGTGTTCCAGTGGGCTAGGGCTATGTAGCCTCCTGTAGCCTCCAGTTAGCACCAGCTTATTAGCCGGCGCTGCCAGCCTGTATGGCTGCGCTGATGTCTCTCTAAACTGCCAGACATTTTAGAGAGAGGGTTTTCTTTACTTTCTTTTTCTTTAATCCAATTTTGCGGCCTCAACCGCTCCACCAGCAATGCCCCCACTATGCAGATGCCTTTAATTTGCCACTGCTTTCCACCGAGGGCCATACAGATCAATATCCTTTGTCTGGTGTATTCTAAAGCTTGGTTCTCCGTTTTTTCAATATTTCTATTTTATTTTATTTTGGCTGTTATCTTACCGATCTCAGCCCTACGCCAGGGACGCCATGTTAAGAGCTACAGGTAGTCTCTATATATCTCAATCACCTACTCGAGATATAAACCCGTGGCCGCTCGATATCCCCCGGCGAGGTGCTAAACTCGCCAAGTTCTCGAGTCAATTACTATTTCTGTCTAGATTACTTCAAGTCACTGGTCTAGTTATATCCAGTTGATATGAAATGTAATCATGAAGAGTTGTTAATCTCTTCTTGTTTGAAATAAACCGAATGTATGTCTTAGGAGAACTCTTATAGCATATAAAAACAATTATTTTGTTATTATCATCATCATCATCATTATCATTTTACGAAAGGGCTTGTAATACTGCTCAATTGAAAGCTTGGTTGTATTACTACTTTGTTAATAAGTATTACCACTGTACTAACACGTAATCATTGTTTGCACGCCCCAGCATCTCCTGTCCCCCCCCTCCTCCTCCGTCAGCGGAACCGACCGTCCAACCCTGCAGTGATTTAGACGGTCGAGGTCCCACATAACTCGACAGAGTCCGTCTGGACACAGAGATACCGGAACCCGCAAACAACACACATTTCCATGTATAGTATTTATACAGTACATAGCATATATATATATATATATATATATATATATATATATATATAATATATATATATCTTTTAGCTGAAAAGCATTAACCAGTCAGTTGATTCAATCTGTATTAAGTTACAGTACATGTATAGTCACCCTCCATTGGAACTCAGGGCGTCGGCTGGCATCGGAGCACATTGCTATTGGAAATCAGTCCAAGGACTCAAAAGATATATTATAAAAAGCTGTTTTTATTTAGAAAAAGCAAGTTACAAATGAGACTTCATTGGAAATGTCCAACTCAGTTAAAAGAAGTATAAAACAAAAACATCTCTTCTCTTAAGATCGGCTTGTGGCTGCCAAAGCCAAAACCTGCATCTTGTCTTCCAAAGTAACACACTGGTAAAATCTTCAAAATCTGTCTGTGATCTGGCAAGTTGGCCTTTATAAAGGGCCCCAGATCTCTTCGCTTATTGGTCCAAATACAGTGATGTCATAGCTATGTAATTTCACTAGCCAACCAACGTACACTACATAGTAAGGATGGACTCCTCCCCTTCTAGTCATTACATCTCCTGGAGAAGTAACAGATTCATGTTGCCTAGTGGCAGGCAACATGAATGACCACAAGGTGGCGCGATACAACGTAAGGAGGACAGTGTCAGAGGCCAAACGGCGCTACAGGGATAAAATTGAACTCCAGTTTGAACAAGCTGACTCTAGAGCTATGTGGCAGGGGCTCAAAACGATGACAGACTACAAAGGCGCCTCCCTCAAACTGAACAGTGACATCTCCTTAGCAAATGACCTCAATACCTTCTATGCGAGGTTTGATGCTGGTAATAACAACACCAGCTCACAAGCCACGGCAATGGGGGGGGGAGGGGTCGGCTGCTGATGGAGGCGCAGTGTTCAGGGTAACAGAGCATGAGGTGAGGCGGACCTTTAAAAAAGTGAATATCAGGAACGCAGCAGGTCCGGACGGCATCCCAGGCCGCGTCCTAAAAGTCTGTGCCGACCAACTGGCCCCAGTATTCACTGACATATTTAACCTGTCCTTAGAACAGGCTGTCATCCCCACCTGCCTGAAGAAGTCCACTATTATCCCTGTACCCAAAAAATCCAAGCCTGCTTGCCTCAACGACTACCGCCCTGTAGCTCTCACCTCCATAGCCATGAAGTGCTTTGAGAAGCTAGTAAAGGGCTACATCTGCTCCTCCCTCCCCATCAACATGGACCCCCTGCAATTTGCATACCGCCCCAACAGGTCCACGGAGGACGCCATAGCCCATGTGCTGCACACAGCAGCATCACACCTGGACAAGAGGCAGGGGAACTATGTGAGAATGCTATTCATCGACTACAGCTCGGCATTCAATACCATAGTCCCCTCCATACTCATAGCCAAGCTCAGGGACCTGGGCTTGAACTATGACCTCTGCCAGTGGGTCTTGGACTTCCTGACTGGCAGACCCCAGGTGGTGAGAGCAGGCAACTGCACCTCCTCATCCATCACCCTCAACATAGGGGCCCCCCAGGGCTGTGTTCTGAGTCCCCTCCTCTACTCCCTGTACACACACGACTGTGTGGCTCAGCGGAGTAGCAATACAATCATCAAATTTGCTGACGACACAGTGGTGGTGGGCCTGATCTCTGCCAACGACGAGAGGGCCTACCTGGAAGAGGTCAAGGTCCTGGCGGGATGGTGCCAGGAAAACAGCCTCTCCCTGAACGTCAGCAAAACAAAGGAGATGATTGTGGACTTCAGGAGGTCGGGGGTCAAGGACTACAGCCCCCTCAGCATCGACGGGGCACCGGTTGAGAGAGTCAACAGCTTTAAGTACCTCGGAGCCTACATATCCGAGGACTTGACATGGACCACACACATTGACAGTGTTGTGAAGAAGGCACGACAACGCCTCTACTTCCTCAGGCGCCTAAGGAAGTTCCAAGTCAGTCAGAAGATCCTTAAGAACTTCTACTCATGTACAATAGAGAGCATCTTGACCGGCAACATCACCTCCTGGTTTGGGAATAGCACTGCACAAGACCGAAGCAGACTACAAAGAGTGACACGTTCAGCCGAACGCACAATTGGAGGGGGGCTCCCCACCCTCCAGAACATTTACAACAAGCGTTGCAAGGGCAAGGCTAAGAGAATCATTAAAGACTCCAGTCACCCGAACAACTGCCTCTTTGAACTGCTGCTGTCAGGCAAGCGATACCGGAGTCTCAAGGCGAGCACAGAAAGACTCAGAAGAAGCTTCTATCCCCAGGCCATCAGACTGCTAAACAAACAATGAACACTTCACAACAACAACCACCAAACGCACATAGCACACACATCCACACGCACACACTCACTTTAAACAGACACACTGTAGCACCCACTCCACACACTTTATAGCACACACCCACTTTAAACAAACACACTGTAGCACCCACTCCCCACACTTTATATTTATTGATGAAGGATTGCACTACAACTCGTACACCTTACTGTAAATTGTACCTAAATTGTACCTCATCCCATTTCTGCTTTGCACTATATAGTACTGTACATTAGTACACTGCATAGTATTGTATATTATATGGTAACTCAGAACATTGTACATATGTCTATACCGAACACTGTGACCTCATTTTCTTCTTCTAAATTACATGCTATACTATGTTATTTGATACTATCTTGTCTAGCACAGTCTCTGGAGCGTAACAGTAAGAAACATTTTGTATGAAAGCATTCTGTACTTCTGTATGACAACTATTAAAGAAACTTGAAACTTGAACTTGAAACATTTTGCACAGCAAGGAGGTGCTACTGATCCCTCATAAAACACCCCAAGTCTTTCAAACTAATGGCATTTGTTTCTTGCCATCTATACGTTGGCTTTTGTCGGCAGGTTATTTCGCTTACGGCCATACCAACCTGAACACGCCCGATCTCGTCCGATCTCGGAAGCTAAGCAGGTTCGGGCCTGGTTAGTACTTGGATGGGAGACCGCCTGGGAATACCAGGTGCAGTAAGGATTTTGCACAGCAAGGAGGTGCTACTGATCCCTCATAAAACACCCCAAGTCTTTCAAACTAATGGCATTTGTTTCTTGCCATCTATACGTTGGCTTTTGTCGGCACTTTATTTCTCTTACGTCCATACCAACCTGAACACGCCCGATCTCGTCTGATCTCCGAAGCTAAGCAGGTTCGGGCCTGGTTAGTACTAGGATGGGAGACCGCCTGGGAATACCAGGTGCAGTAAGCATTTTGCACAGCAAGGAGGTGCTACTGATCCCTCATAAAACACCCCAAGTCTTTCAAACTAATGGCATTTGTTTCTTGCCATCTATACGTTGGCTTTTGTCGGCAGGTTATTTCGCTTACGGCCATACCAACCTGAACACGCCCGATCTCGTCCGATCTCGGAAGCTAAGCAGGTTCGGGCCTGGTTAGTAATTGGATGGGAGACCGCCTGGGAATACCAGGTGCAGTAAGCATTTTGCACAGCAAGGAGGTGCTACTGATCCCTCATAAAACACCCCAAGTCTTTCAAACTAATGGCATTTGTTTCTTGCCATCTATACGTTGGCTTTTGTCTGCAGGTTATTTCGCTTACGGCCATACCAACCTGAACACGCCCGATCTCGTCCGATCTCGGAAGCTAAGCAGGTTCGGGCCTGGTTAGTACTTGGATGGGAGACCGCCTGGGAATACCAGGTGCAGTAAGCATTTTGCACAGCAAGGAGGTGCTACTGATCCCTCATAAAACACCCCAAGTCTTTCAAACTAATGGCATTTGTTTCTTGCCATCTATACGTTGGCTTTTGTCTGCATGTTATTTTGCTTACGGCCATACCAACCTGAACACGCCCGATCTCGTCCGATCTCGGAAGCTAAGCATGTTCGGGCCTGGTTAGTACTTGGATGGGAGACCGCGTGGGAATACCAGGTGCAGTAAGCATTTTTCACAGCAAGGAGGTGCTACTGATCCCTCATAAAACACCCCAAGTCTTTCAAACTAATGGCATTTGTTTCTTGCCATCTATACGTTGGCTTTTGTCGGCAGGTTATTTCGCTTACTGCCATACCAACCTGAACACGCCCGATCTCGTCCGATCTCGGAAGCTAAGCAGGTTCGGGCCTGGTTAGTACTTGGATGGGAGACCGCCTGGGAATACCAGGTGCAGTAAGCATTTTGCACAGCAAGGAGGTGCTACTGATCCCTCATAAAACACCCCAAGTCTTTCAAACTAATGGCATTTGTTTCTTGCCATCTATACGTTGGCTTTTGTCGGCAGGTTATTTCGCTTACGGCCATACCAACCTGAACACGCCCGATCTCGTCCGATCTCGGAAGCTAAGCAGGTTCGGGCCTGGTTAGTACTTGGATGGGAGACCGCCTGGGAATACCAGGTGCAGTAAGGATTTTGCACAGCAAGGAGGTGCTACTGATCCCTCATAAAACACCCCAAGTCTTTCAAACTAATGGCATTTGTTTCTTGCCATCTATACGTTGGCTTTTGTCTGCACTTTATTTCTCTTACGTCCATACCAACCTGAACACGCCCGATCTCGTCTGATCTCCGAAGCTAAGCAGGTTCGGGCCTGGTTAGTACTAGGATGGGAGACCGCCTGGGAATACCAGGTGCAGTAAGCATTTTGCACAGCAAGGAGGTGCTACTGATCCCTCATAAAACACCCCAAGTCTTTCAAACTAATGGCATTTGTTTCTTGCCATCTATACGTTGGCTTTTGTCGGCAGGTTATTTCGCTTACGGCCATACCAACCTGAACACGCCCGATCTCGTCCGATCTCGGAAGCTAAGCAGGTTCGGGCCTGGTTAGTAATTGGATGGGAGACCGCCTGGGAATACCAGGTGCAGTAAGCATTTTGCACAGCAAGGAGGTGCTACTGATCCCTCATAAAACACCCCAAGTCTTTCAAACTAATGGCATTTGTTTCTTGCCATCTATACGTTGGCTTTTGTCTGCAGGTTATTTCGCTTACGGCCATACCAACCTGAACACGCCCGATCTCGTCCGATCTCGGAAGCTAAGCAGGTTCGGGCCTGGTTAGTACTTGGATGGGAGACCGCCTGGGAATACCAGGTGCAGTAAGCATTTTGCACAGCAAGGAGGTGCTACTGATCCCTCATAAAACACCCCAAGTCTTTCAAACTAATGGCATTTGTTTCTTGCCATCTATACGTTGGCTTTTGTCTGCATGTTATTTTGCTTACGGCCATACCAACCTGAACACGCCCGATCTCGTCCGATCTCGGAAGCTAAGCATGTTCGGGCCTGGTTAGTACTTGGATGGGAGACCGCCTGGGAATACCAGGTGCAGTAAGCATTTTTCACAGCAAGGAGGTGCTACTGATCCCTCATAAAACACCCCAAGTCTTTCAAACTAATGGCATTTGTTTCTTGCCATCTATACGTTGGCTTTTGTCGGCAGGTTATTTCGCTTACTGCCATACCAACCTGAACACGCCCGATCTCGTCCGATCTCGGAAGCTAAGCAGGTTCGGGCCTGGTTAGTACTTGGATGGGAGACCGCCTGGGAATACCAGGTGCAGTAAGCATTTTGCACAGCAAGGAGGTGCTACTGATCCCTCATAAAACACCCCAAGTCTTTCAAACTAATGGCTTTTTTTTCTTGCCATCTATACGTTGGCTTTTGTCGGCAGGTTATTTCGCTTACGGCCATACCAACCTGAACACGCCCGATCTCGTCCGATCTCGGAAGCGAAGCAGGTTCCGGCCTGGTTAGTACTTGGATGGGAGACCGCCTGGGAATACCAGGTGCAGTAAGCATTTTGCACAGCAAGGAGGTGCTACTGATCCCTCATAAAACACCCCAAGTCTTTCAAACTAATGGCATTTGTTTCTTGCCATCTATACGTTGGCTTTTGTCTGCATGTTATTTCGCTTACGGCCATACCAACCTGAACACGCCCGATCTCGTCCGATCTCGGAAGCTAAGCAGGTTCGGGCCTGGTTAGTACTTGGATGGGAGACCGCCTGGGAATACCAGGTGCAGTAAGCATTTTGCACAGCAAGGAGGTGCTACTGATCCCTCATAAAACACCCCAAGTCTTTCAAACTAATGGCATTTGTTTCTTGCCATCTATACGTTGGCTTTTGTCCGCAGGTTATTTCGCTTACGGCCATACCAACCTGAACACGCCCGATCTCGTCCGATCTCGGAAGCTAAGAAGGTTCGAGCCTGGCTAGTACTTGGATGGGAGACCGCCTGGGAATACCAGGTGCAGTAAGCATTTTGCACAGCAAGGAGGTGCTACTGATCCCTCATAAAACACCCCAAGTCTTTCAAACTAATGGCATTTGTTTCTTGCCATCTATACGTTGGCTTTTGTCGGCAGGTTATTTCGCTTACGGCCCTACCAACCTGAACACGCCAGATCTCGTCCGATCTCGGAAGCTAAGCAGGTTCGGGCCTGGTTAGTACTTGGATGGGAGACCGCCTGGGAATACCAGGTGCAGTAAGCTTTTTATACAGCAAGGAGGTGCTACTGATCCCTCATAAAACACCCCAAGTCTTTCAAACTAATGGCATTTGTTTCTTGCCATCTATACGTTGGCTTTTGTCGGCAGGTTATTTCGCTTACGGCCATACCAACCTGAACACGCCCGATCTCGTCCGATCTCGTCCGATCTCGGAAGCTAAGCAGGTTCAGGCCTGGTTAGTACTTGGATGGGAGACCGCCTGGGAATACCAGGTGCAGTAAGCACTTTGCACAGCAAGGAGGTGCTACTGATCCCTCATAAAACACCCCAAGTCTTTCAAACTAATGGCATTTGTTTCTTGCCATCTATACGTTGGCTTTTGTCGGAAGGTTATTTCGCTTACGGCCATACCAACCTGAACACGCCCGATCTCGTCCGATCTCGGAAGCTAAGCTGGTTCGGGCCTGGTTAGTACTTGGATGGGAGACCGCCTGGGAATACCAGGTGCAGTAAGCATTTTGCACAGCAAGGAGGTGCTACTGATCCCTCATAAAACACCCCAAGTCTTTCAAACTAATGGCATTTGTTTCTTGCCATCTATACGTTGGCTTTTGTCGGCAGGTTATTTTGCTTACGGCCATACCAACCTGAACACGCCCGATCTCGTCCGATCTCGGAAGCTAAGCAGGTTCTGGCCTGGTTAGTACTTGGATGGGAGACCGCCTGGGAATACCAGGTGCAGTAAGCATTTTGCACAGCAAGGAGGTGCTACTGATCCCTCATAAAACACCCCAAGTCTTTCAAACGAATGGCATTTGTTTCTTGCCATCTATACGTTGGCTTTTGTCGGCAGGTTATTTAGCTTACGGCCATACCAACCTGAACACGCCCGATCTCGTCCGATCTCGGAAGCTATGCAGGTTCCGGCCTGGTTAGTACTTGGATGGGAGACCGCCTGGGAATACCAGGTGCAGTATGCATTTTGCACAGCAAGGAGGTGCTACTGATCCCTCATAAAACACCCCAAGTCTTTCAAACTAATGGCATTTGTTTCTTGCCATCTATACGTTGGCTTTTGTCGGCAGGTTATTTCACCTACGGCCATACCAACCTGAACACGCCAGATCTCGTCCGATCTCGGAAGCTAAGCAGGTTCGGGCCTGGTTAGTACTTGGATGGGAGACCGCCTGGGAATACCAGGTGCAGTAAGCATTTTATACAGCAAGGAGGTGCTACTGATCCCTCATAAAACACCCCAAGTCTTTCAAACTAATGGCATTTGTTTCTTGCCATCTATACGTTGGCTTTTGTCGGCAGGTTATTTTGCTTACGGCCATACCAACCTGAACACGCCCGATCTCGTCCGATCTCGGAAGCTAAGCAGGTTCTGGCCTGGTTAGTACTTGGATGGGAGACCGCCTGGGAATACCAGGTGCAGTAAGCATTTTGCACAGCAAGGAGGTGCTACTGATCCCTCATAAAACACCCCAAGTCTTTCAAACGAATGGCATTTGTTTCTTGCCATCTATACGTTGGCTTTTGTCGGCAGGTTATTTAGCTTACGGCCATACCAACCTGAACACGCCCGATCTCGTCCGATCTCGGAAGCTAAGCAGGTTCCGGCCTGGTTAGTACTTGGATGGGAGACCGCCTGGGAATACCAGGTGCAGTATGCATTTTGCACAGCAAGGAGGTGCTACTGATCCCTCATAAAACACCCCAAGTCTTTCAAACTAATGGCATTTGTTTCTTGCCATCTATACGTTGGCTTTTGTCGGCAGGTTATTTCACCTACGGCCATACCAACCTGAACACGCCAGATCTCGTCCGATCTCGGAAGCTAAGCAGGTTCGGGCCTGGTTAGTACTTGGATGGGAGACCGCCTGGGAATACCAGGTGCAGTAAGCATTTTATACAGCAAGGAGGTGCTACTGATCCCTCATAAAACACCCCAAGTCTTTCAAACTAATGGCATTTGTTTCTTGCCATCTATACGTTGGCTTTTGTCGGCAGGTTATTTCGCTTACGGCCATACCAACCTGAACACGCCCGATCTCGTCCAATCTCGGAAGCTAAGCAGGTTCGGGCCTGGTTAGTACTTGGATGGGAGACCGCCTGGGAATACCAGGTGCAGTAAGCAATTTGCACAGCAAGGAGGTGCTACTGATCCCTCATAAAACACCCCAAGTCTTTCAAACTAATGGCATTTGTTTCTTGCCATCTATACGTTGGCTTTTGTCGGCAGGTTATTTCGCTTACGGCCATACCAACCTGGACACGCCCGATCTCGTACGATCTCGGAAGCTAAGCAGGTTCGGGCCTGGTTAGTACTTGGATGGGAGACCGCCTGGGAATACCAGGTGCAGTAAGCATTTTGCACAGCAAGGAGGTGCTACTGATCCCTCATAAAACACCCCAAGTCTTTCAAACTAATGGCATTTGTTTCTTGCCATCTATACGTTGGCTTTTGTCCGCAGGTTATTTCGCTTACGGCCATACCAACCTGAACACGCCCGATCTCGTCCGATCTCGGAAGCTAAGAAGGTTCGAGCCTGGCTAGTACTTGGATGGGAGACCGCCTGGGAATACCAGGTGCAGTAAGCATTTTGCACAGCAAGGAGGTGCTACTGATCCCTCATAAAACACCCCAAGTCTTTCAAACTAATGGCATTTGTTTCTTGCCATCTATACGTTGGCTTTTGTCGGCAGGTTATTTCGCTTACGGCCATACCAACCTGAACACGCCAGATCTCGTCCGATCTCGGAAGCTAAGCAGGTTCGGGCCTGGTTAGTACTTGGATGGGAGACCGCCTGGGAATACCAGGTGCAGTAAGCTTTTTATACAGCAAGGAGGTGCTACTGATCCCTCATAAAACACCCCAAGTCTTTCAAACTAATGGCATTTGTTTCTTGCCATCTATACGTTGGCTTTTGTCGGCAGGTTATTTCGCTTACGGCCATACCAACCTCAACACGCCCGATCTCGTCCGATCTCGTCCGATCTCGGAAGCTAAGCAGGTTCAGGCCTGGTTAGTACTTGGATGGGAGACCGCCTGGGAATACCAGGTGCAGTAAGCACTTTGCACAGCAAGGAGGTGCTACTGATCCCTCATAAAACACCCCAAGTCTTTCAAACTAATGGCATTTGTTTCTTGCCATCTATACGTTGGCTTTTGTCGGAAGGTTATTTCGCTTACGGCCATACCAACCTGAACACGCCCGATCTCGTCCGATCTCGGAAGCTAAGCTGGTTCGGGCCTGGTTAGTACTTGGATGGGAGACCGCCTGGGAATACCAGGTGCAGTAAGCATTTTGCACAGCAAGGAGGTGCTACTGATCCCTCATAAAACACCCCAAGTCTTTCAAACTAATGGCATTTGTTTCTTGCCATCTATACGTTGGCTTTTGTCGGCAGGTTATTTTGCTTACGGCCATACCAACCTGAACACGCCCGATCTCGTCCGATCTCGGAAGCTAAGCAGGTTCTGGCCTGGTTAGTACTTGGATGGGAGACCGCCTGGGAATACCAGGTGCAGTAAGCATTTTGCACAGCAAGGAGGTGCTACTGATCCCTCATAAAACACCCCAAGTCTTTCAAACGAATGGCATTTGTTTCTTGCCATCTATACGTTGGCTTTTGTCGGCAGGTTATTTAGCTTACGGCCATACCAACCTGAACACGCCCGATCTCGTCCGATCTCGGAAGCTAAGCAGGTTCCGGCCTGGTTAGTACTTGGATGGGAGACCGCCTGGGAATACCAGGTGCAGTATGCATTTTGCACAGCAAGGAGGTGCTACTGATCCCTCATAAAACACCCCAAGTCTTTCAAACTAATGGCATTTGTTTCTTGCCATCTATACGTTGGCTTTTGTCGGCAGGTTATTTCACCTACGGCCATACCAACCTGAACACGCCAGATCTCGTCCGATCTCGGAAGCTAAGCAGGTTCGGGCCTGGTTAGTACTTGGATGGGAGACCGCCTGGGAATACCAGGTGCAGTAAGCATTTTATACAGCAAGGAGGTGCTACTGATCCCTCATAAAACACCCCAAGTCTTTCAAACTAATGGCATTTGTTTCTTGCCATCTATACGTTGGCTTTTGTCGGCAGGTTATTTCGCTTACGGCCATACCAACCTGAACACGCCCGATCTCGTCCAATCTCGGAAGCTAAGCAGGTTCGGGCCTGGTTAGTACTTGGATGGGAGACCGCCTGGGAATACCAGGTGCAGTAAGCAATTTGCACAGCAAGGAGGTGCTACTGATCCCTCATAAAACACCCCAAGTCTTTCAAACTAATGGCATTTGTTTCTTGCCATCTATACGTTGGCTTTTGTCGGCAGGTTATTTCGCTTACGGCCATACCAACCTGGACACGCCCGATCTCGTACGATCTCGGAAGCTAAGCAGGTTCGGGCCTGGTTAGTACTTGGATGGGAGACCGCCTGGGAATACCAGGTGCAGTAAGCATTTTGCACAGCAAGGAGGTGCTACTGATCCCTCATAAAACACCCCAAGTCTTTCAAACTAATGGCATTTGTTTCTTGCCATCTATACGTTGGCTTTTGTCGGCAGGTTATTTTGCTTACGGCCATACCAACCTGAACACGCCTGATCTCGTCCGATCTCAGAAGCTAAGCAGGTTCGGGCCTGGTTAGTACTTGGATGGGAGACCGCCTGGGAATACCAGGTGCAGTAATCATTTTATACAGCAAGGAGGTGCTACTGATCCCTCATAAAACACCCCAAGTCTTTCAAACTAATGGCATTTGTTTCTTGCCATCTATACGCTGGCTTTTGTCGGCAGGTTATTTCGCTTACGGCCATACCAACCTGAACACGCCCGATCTCGGAAGCTAAGCAGGTTCGGGCCTGGTTAGTACTTGGATGGGAGACCGCCTGGGAATACCAGGTGCAGTAAGCATTTAGCACAGCAAGGAGGTGCTACTGATCCCTCATAAAACACCCCAAGTCTTTCAAACTAATGGCATTTGTTTCTAGCCATCTATACGTTGGCTTTTGTCGGCAGGTTATTTCGCTTACGGCCATACCAACCTGAACACGCCCGATCTCGGAAGCTAAGCAGGTTCGGGCCTGGTTAGTACTTGGATGGGAGACCGCCTGGGAATACCAGGTGCAGTAAGCATTTTGCACAGCAAGGAGGTGCTACTGATCCCTCATAAAACACCCCAAGTCTTTCAAACTAATGGCATTTGTTTCTTGCCATCTATACGTTGGCTTTTGTCGGCAGGTTATTTCGCTTACGGCCATACCAACCTGAACACGCGCGATCTCGTCCGATCTCGGAAGCTAAGCAGGTTTGGGCCTGGTTAGTACTTGGATGGGAGACCGCCTGGGAATACCAGGTGCAGTAAGCAATTTGCACAGCAAGGAGGTGCTACTGATCCCTCATAAAACACCCCAAGTCTTTCAAACTAATGGCATTTGTTTCTTGCCATCTATACGTTGGCTTTTGTCGGCAGGTTATTTCGCTTACGGCCATACCAACCTGAACACGCCCGATCTCGTACGATCTCGGAAGCTAAGCAGGTTCGGGCCTGGTTAGTACTTGGATGGGAGACCGCCTGGGAATACCAGGTGCAGTAAGCATTTTGCACAGCAAGGAGGTGCTACTGATCCCTCATAAAACACCCCAAGTCTTTCAAACTAATGGCATTTGTTTCTTGCCATCTATACGTTGGCTTTTGTCGGCAGGTTATTTTGCTTACGGCCATACCAACCTGAACACGCCCGATCTCGTCCGATCTCGGAAGCTAAGCAGGTTCGGGCCTGGTTAGTACTTGGATGGGAGACCGCCTGGGAATACCAGGTGCAGTAATCATTTTATACAGCAAGGAGGTGCTACTGATCCCTCATAAAACACCCCAAGTCTTTCAAACTAATGGCATTTGTTTCTTGCCATCTATACGTTGGCTTTTGTCGGCAGGTTATTTCGCTTACGGCCATACCAACCTGAACACGCCCGATTTGGGAAGCTAAGCAGGTTTGGGCCTGGTTAGTACTTGGATGGGAGACCGCCTGGGAATACCAGGTGCAGTAAGCATTTAGCACAGCAAGGAGGTGCTACTGATCCCTCATAAAACACCCCAAGTCTTTCAAACTAATGGCATTTGTTTCTAGCCATCTATACGTTGGCTTTTGTCGGCAGGTTATTTCGCTTACGGCCATACCAACCTGAACACGCCCGATCTCGGAAGCTAAGCAGGTTCGGGCCTGGTTAGTACTTGGATGGCAGACCGCCTGGGAATACCAGGTGCAGTAAGCATTTTGCACAGCAAGGAGGTGCTACTGATCCCTCATAAAACACCCCAAGTCTTTCAAACTAATGGCATTTGTTTCTTGCCATCTATACGTTGGCTTTTGTCGGCAGGTTATTTCGCTTACGGCCATACCAACCTGAACACGCCCGATCTCGTCAGATCTCGGAAGCTAAGCAGGTTCGCGCCTGGTTAGTACTTGGATGGGAGACCGCCTGGGAATACCAGGTGCAGTAAGCATTTTGCACAGCAAGGAGGTGCTACTGATCCCTCATAAAACACCCCAAGTCTTTCAAACTAATGGCATTTGTTTCTTGCCATCTATACGTTGGCTTTTGTCGGCAGGTTATTTCGCTTACGGCCATACCAACCTGAACACGCCCGATCTCGTCAGATCTCGGAAGCTAAGCAGGTTCGGGCCTGGTTAGTACTTGGATGGGAGACCGCCTGGGAATACCAGGTGCAGTAAGCATTTTGCACAGCAAGGAGGTGCTACTGATCCCTCATAAAACACCCCAAGTCTTTCAAACTAATGGCATTTGTTTCTAGCCATCTATACGTTGGCTTTTGTCTGCAGTTTATTTCGCTTACGGCCATACCAACATGAACACGCCCGATCTCGGAAGCTAAGCAGGTTCGGGCCTGGTTAGTACTTGGATGGGAGACCGCCTGGGAATACCAGGTGCAGTAAGCATTTTGCACAGCAAGGAGGTGCTACTGATCCCTCATAAAACACCCCAAGTCTTTCAAACGAATGGCATTTGTTTCTTGCCATCTATACGTTGGCTTTTGTCGGCAGGTTATTTCGCTTACGGCCATACCAACCTGAACACGCCCGATCTCGTCCGATCTCGGAAGCTAAGCAGGTTCCGGCCTGGTTAGTACTTGGATGGGAGACCGCCTGGGAATACCAGGTGCAGTATGCATTTTGCACAGCAAGGAGTTGCTACTGATCCCTCATAAAACACCCCAAGTCTTTCAAACTAATGGCATTTGTTTCTTGCCATCTATACGTTGGCTTTTGTCGGCAGGTTGTTTCACTTACGGCCATACCAACCTGAACAAGCCCGATCTCGTCCGATCTCGGAAGCTAAGCAGGTTCGGGCCTGGTTAGTACTTGGATGGGAGACCGCCTGGGAATACCAGGTGCAGTAAGCATTTTGCACAGCAAGGAGGTGCTACTGATCCCTCATAAAACACCCCAAGTCTTTCAAACTAATGGCATTTGTTTCTTGCCATCTATACGTTGGCTTTTGTCGGCAGGTTTTTTCGCTTACGGCCATACCAACCTGAACACGCCTGATCTCGTCTGATCTCGGAAGCTAAGCTGGTTCGGGCCTGGTTAGTACTTGGATGGGAGACCGCCTGGGAATACCAGGTGCAGTAAGCATTTTGCACAGCAAGGAGGTGCTACTGATCCCTCATAAAACACCCCAAGTCTTTCAAACTAATGGCATTTGTTTCTTGCCATCTATACGTTGGCTTTTGTCAGCAGGTTATTTCGCTTACGGCCATACCAACCTGAACACGCCCGATCTCGTCCGATCTCGGAAGCTAAGCAGGTTCGGGCCTGGTTAGTACTTGGATGGGAGACCGCCTGGGAATACCAGGTGCAGTAAACATTTTGCACAGCAAGGAGGTGCTACTGATCCCTCATAAAACACCCCAAGTCTTTCAAACTAATGGCATTTGTTTCTTGCCATCTATACGTTGGCTTTTGTCGGCAGGTTATTTCGCTTACGGTCATACCAACCTGAACACGCCTGATCTCGTCCGATCTCGGAAGCTAAGCAGTTTCGGGCCTGGTTAGTTCTTGGATGGGAGACCGCCTGGGAATACCAGGTGCAGTAAGCATTTTGCACAGCAAGGAGGTGCTACTGATCCCTCATAAAACACCCCAAGTCTTTCAAACTAATGGCATTTGTTTCTTGCCATCTATACGTTGGCTTTTGTCGGCAGGTTATTTTGCTTACGGCCATACCAACCTGAACACGCCCGATCTCGTCCGATCTCGGAAGCTAAGCAGGTTCGGGCCTGGTTAGTACTTGGATGGGAGACCGCCTGGGAATACCAGGTGCAGTAAGCATTTTGCACAGCAAGGAGGTGCTACTGATCCCTCATAAAACACCCCAAGTCTTTCAAACTAATGACATTTGTTTCTTGCCATCTATACGTTGGCTTTTGTCGGCAGGTTATTTCGCTTACGGCCATACCAACCTGAACACGCCCGATCTCGTCCGATCTTGTAAGCTAAGCAGGTTCGGGCCTGGTTAGTACTTGGATGGGAGACCGCCTGGGAATACCAGGTGCAGTAAGCATTTTGCACAGCAAGGAGGTGCTACTGATCCCTCATAAAACACCCCAAGTCTTTCAAACTAATGGCATTTGTTTCTTGCCATCTATACGTTGGCTTTTGTCGGCAGGTTATTTCGCTTACGGCCATACCAACCTGAACACGCCCGATCTCGTCCGATCTCGGAAGCTAAGCAGGTTCGGGCCTGGTTAGTACTTGGATGGGTGACCGCCTGGGAATACCATGTGCAGTAAGCATTTTGCACAGCAAGGAGGTGCTACTGATCCCTCATAAAACACCCCAAGTCTTTCAAACTAATGGCATTTGTTTCTTGCCATCTATATGTTGGCTTTTGTCGGCAGGTTATTTCGCTTACGGCCATACCAACCTGAACACGCCCGATCTCGTCCGATCTCGGAAGCTAAGCAGGTTTGGGCCTGGTTAGTACTTGGATGGGAGACCGCCTGGGAATACCAGGTGCAGTAAACATTTTGCACAGCAAGGAGGTGCTACTGATCCCTCATAAAACACCCCAAGTCTTTCAAACTAATGGCATTTGTTTCTTGCCATCTATACGTTGGCTTTTGTCGGCAGGTTATTTCGCTTACGGTCATACCAACCTGAACACGCCCGATCTCGTCCGATCTCGGAAGCTAAGCAGGTTCGGGCCTGGTTAGTACTTGGATCGGAGACCGCCTGGGAATACCAGGTGCAGTACGCATTTTGCACAGCAAGGAGGTGCTACTGATCCCTCATAAAACACCCCAAGTCTTTCAAACTAATGGCATTTGTTTCTTGCCATCTATACGTTGGCTTTTGTCGGCAGGTTATTTCGCTTACGGCCATACCAACCTGAACACGCCCGATCTCGTCCGATCTCAGAAGCTAACCTGGTTCGGGCCTTGTTAGTACTTGGATGGGAGACCGCCTGGGAATACCAGGTGCAGTAAGCATTTTGCACAGCAAGGAGGTGCTACTGATCCCTCATAAAACACCCCAAGTCTTTAAAACTAATGGCATTTGTTTCTTGCCATCTATACGTTGGCTTTTGTCTGCAGGTTATTCCGCTTACGCCCATACCAACCTGAACACGCCCCAACTCGTCCGATCTCGGAAGCTAAGCAGGTTCGGGCCTGGTTAGTACTTGGATGGGAGACCGCCTGGGAATACCAGGTGCAGTAAGCATTTTGCACAGCAAGGAGGTGCTACTGATCCCTCATAAAACACCCCAAGTCTTTCAAACTAATGGCATTTGTTTCTTGCCATCTATACGTTGGCTTTTGTCGGCAGGTTATTTCGCTTACGGCCATACCAACCTGAACACGCCCGATCTCGTCCGATCTCGGAAGCTAAGCAGGTTCGGGCCTGGTTAGTACTTGGATGGGAGACCGCCTGGGAATACCAGGTGCAGTAAGCAATTTGCACAGCAAGGAGGTGCTACTGATCCCTCATAAAACACCCCAAGTCTTTCAAACTAATGGCATTTGTTTCTTGCCATCTATACGTTGGCTTTTGTCGGCAGGTTATTTCGCTTACGGCCATACCAACCTGAACACGCCCGATCTCGGAAGCTAAGCAGGTTCGGGCCTGGTTAGTACTTGGATGGCAGACCGCCTGGGAATACCAGGTGCAGTAAGCATTTTGCACAGCAAGGAGGTGCTACTGATCCCTCATAAAACACCCCAAGTCTTTCAAACTAATGGCATTTGTTTCTTGCCATCTATACGTTGGCTTTTGTCGGCAGGTTATTTCGCTTACGGCCATACCAACCTGAACACGCCCGATCTCGTCCGATCTCGGAAGCTAAGCAGGTTCCGGCCTGGTTAGTACTTGGATGGGAGACCGCCTGGGAATACCAGGTGCAGTATGCATTTTGCACAGCAAGGAGTTGCTACTGATCCCTCATAAAACACCCCAAGTCTTTCAAACTAATGGCATTTGTTTCTTGCCATCTATACGTTGGCTTTTATCGGCAGGTTGTTTCACTTACGGCCATACCAACCTGAACAAGCCCGATCTCGTCCGATCTCGGAAGCTAAGCAGGTTCGGGCCTGGTTAGTACTTGGATGGGAGACCGCCTGGGAATACCAGGTGCAGTAAGCATTTTGCACAGCAAGGAGGTGCTACTGATCCCTCATAAAACACCCCAAGTCTTTCAAACTAATGGCATTTGTTTCTTGCCATCTATACGTTGGCTTTTGTCGGCAGGTTTTTTCGCTTACGGCCATACCAACCTGAACACGCCTGATCTCGTCTGATCTCGGAAGCTAAGCTGGTTCGGGCCTGGTTAGTACTTGGATGGGAGACCGCCTGGGAATACCAGGTGCAGTAAGCATTTTGCACAGCAAGGAGGTGCTACTGATCCCTCATAAAACACCCCAAGTCTTTCAAACTAATGACATTTGTTTCTTGCCATCTATACGTTGGCTTTTGTCGGCAGGTTATTTTGCTTACGGCCATACCAACCTGAACACGCCCGATCTCGTCCGATCTTGTAAGCTAAGCAGGTTCGGGCCTGGTTAGTACTTGGATGGGAGACCGCCTGGGAATACCAGGTGCAGTAAGCATTTTGCACAGCAAGGAGGTGCTACTGATCCCTCATAAAACACCCCAAGTCTTTCAAACTAATGGCATTTGTTTCTTGCCATCTATACGTTGGCTTTTGTCGGCAGGTTATTTCGCTTACGGCCATACCAACCTGAACACGCCCGATCTCGTCCGATCTCGGAAGCTAAGCAGGTTCGGGCCTGGTTAGTACTTGGATGGGAGACCGCCTGGGAATACCATGTGCAGTAAGCATTTTGCACAGCAAGGAGGTGCTACTGATCCCTCATAAAACACCCCAAGTCTTTCAAACTAATGGCATTTGTTTCTTGCCATCGATATGTTGGCTTTTGTCGGCAGGTTATTTCGCTTACGGCCATACCAACCTGAACACGCCCGATCTCGTCCGATCTCGGAAGCTAAGCAGGTTCGGGCCTGGTTAGTACTTGGATGGGAGACCGCCTGGGAATACCAGGTGCAGTAAACATTTTGCACAGCAAGGAGGTGCTACTGATCCCTCATAAAACACCCCAAGTCTTTCAAACTAATGGCATTTGTTTCTTGCCATCTATACGTTGGCTTTTGTCGGCAGGTTATTTCGCTTACGGTCATACCAACCTGAACACGCCCGATCTCGTCCGATTTCGGAAGCTAAGCAGGTTCGGGCCTGGTTAGTACTTGGATCGGAGACCGCCTGGGAATACCAGGTGCAGTACGCATTTTGCACAGCAAGGAGGTGCTACTGATCCCTCATAAAACACCCCAAGTCTTTCAAACTAATGGCATTTGTTTCTTGCCATCTATACGTTGGCTTTTGTCGGCAGGTTATTTCGCTTACGGCCATACCAACCTGAACACGCCCGATCTCGTCCGATCTCAGAAGCTAACCTGGTTCGGGCCTTGTTAGTACTTGGATGGGAGACCGCCTGGGAATACCAGGTGCAGTAAGCATTTTGCACAGCAAGGAGGTGCTACTGATCCCTCATAAAACACCCCAAGTCTTTAAAACTAATGGCATTTGTTTCTTGCCATCTATACGTTGGCTTTTGTCTGCAGGTTATTCCGCTTACGCCCATACCAACCTGAACACGCCCCAACTCGTCCGATCTCGGAAGCTAAGCAGGTTCGGGCCTGGTTAGTACTTGGATGGGAGACCGCCTGGGAATACCAGGTGCAGTAAGCATTTTGCACAGCAAGGAGGTGCTACTGATCCCTCATAAAACACCCCAAGTCTTTCAAACTAATGGCATTTGTTTCTTGCCATCTATACGTTGGCTTTTGTCGGCAGGTTATTTCGCTTTCGGCCATACCAACCTGAACACGCCCGATCTCGTCCGATCTCGGAAGCTAAGCAGGTTCGGGCCTGGTTAGTACTTGGATGGGAGACCGCCTGGGAATACCAGGTGCAGTAAGCAATTTGCACAGCAAGGAGGTGCTACTGATCCCTCATAAAACACCCCAAGTCTTTCAAACTAATGGCATTTGTTTCTTGCCATCTATACGTTGGCTTTTGTCGGCAGGTTATTTCGCTTACGGCCATACCAACCTGAACACGCCCGATCTCGTACGATCTCGGAAGCTAAGCAGGTTCGGGCCTGGTTAGTACTTGGATGGGAGACCGCCTGGGAATACCAGGTGCAGTAAGCATTTTGCACAGCAAGGAGGTGCTACTGATCCCTCATAAAACACCCCAAGTCTTTCAAACTAATGGCATTTGTTTCTTGCCATCTATACGTTGGCTTTTGTCGGCAGGTTATTTTGCTTACGGCCATACCAACCTGAACACGCCCGATCTCGTCCGATCTCGGAAGCTAAGCAGGTTCGGGCCTGGTTAGTACTTGGATGGGAGACCGCCTGGGAATACCAGGTACAGTAATCATTTTATACAGCAAGGAGGTGCTACTGATCCCTCATAAAACACCCCAAGTCTTTCAAACTAATGGCATTTGTTTCTTGCCATCTATACGTTGGCTTTTGTCGGCAGGTTATTTCGCTTACGGCCATACCAACCTGAACACGCCCGATCTCGGAAGCTAAGCAGGTTCGGGCCTGGTTAGTACTTGGATGGGAGACCGCCTGGGAATACCAGGTGCAGTAAGCATTTAGCACAGCAAGGAGGTGCTACTGATTCCTCATAAAACACCCCAAGTCTTTCAAACTAATGGCATTTGTTTCTAGCCATCTATACGTTGGCTTTTGTCGGCAGGTTATTTCGCTTACGGCCATACCAAACTGAACACGCCCGATCTCGGAAGCTAAGCAGGTTCGGGCCTGGTTAGTACTTGGATGGCAGACCGCCTGGGAATACCAGGTGCAGTAAGCATTTTGCACAGCAAGGAGGTGCTACTGATCCCTCATAAAACACCCCAAGTCTTTCAAACTAATGGCATTTGTTTCTTGCCATCTATACGTTGGCTTTTGTCGGCAGGTTATTTCGCTTACGGCCATACCAACCTGAACACGCCCGATCTCGTCAGATCTCGGAAGCTAAGCAGGTTTGCGCCTGGTTTGTACTTGGATGGGAGACCACCTGGGAATACAAGGTGCAGTAACCATTTTGCACAGCAAGGAGGTGCTACTGATCCCTCATAAAACACCCCAAGTCTTTCAAACTAATGGCATTTGTTTCTTGCCATCTATATGTTGGCTTTTGTCGGCAGGTTATTTCGCTTACGGCCATACCAACCTGAACACGCCCGATCTCGTCCGATCTCGGAAGCTAAGCAGGTTCGGGCCTGGTTAGTACTTGGATGTGAGACAGCCTGGGAATACCAGGTGCAGTAAGCATTTTGCACAGCAAGGAGGTGCTACTGATCCCTCATAAAACACCCCAAGTCTTTCAAACTAATGGCATTTGTTTCTTGCCATCTATACGTTGGCTTTTGTCGGCAGGTTATTTCGCTTACGGCCATACCAACCTGAACACGCCCGATCTCGTCCGATCTCGGAAGCTAAGCAGGTTTGGGCCTGGTTAGTACTTGGATGGGAGACCGCCTGGGAATACCAGGTGCAGTAAGCATTTTGCACAGCAAGGAGGTGCTACTGATCCCTCATAAAACACCCCAAGTCTTTCAAACTAATGGCATTTGTTTCTTGCCATCTATACGTTGGCTTTTGTCGGCAGGTTATTTCGCTTACGGCCATACCAACCTGAACACCCCCGATCTCGTCCGATCTCGGAAGCTAAGCAGGTTCGGGCCTGGTTAGTACTTGGATGGGAGACCGCCTGGGAATACCAGGTGCAGTAAGCATTTTGCACAGCAAGGAGGTGCTACTGATCCCTCATAAAACACCCCAAGTCTTTCAAACTAATGGCATTTGTTTCTTGCCATCTATACGTTGGCTTTTGTCGGCAGGTTATTTCGCTTACGGCCATACCAACCTGAACACGCCCGATCTCGTCCGATCTCGGAAGCTAAGTAGGTTCCGGCCTGGTTAGTACTTGGATGGGAGACAGCCTGGGAATACCAGGTGCAGTAAGCATTTTGCACAGCAAGGAGGTGCTACTGATCCCTCATAAAACACCCCAAGTCTTTCAAACTAATGGCATTTGTTTCTTGCCATCTATACGTTGGCTTTTGTCGGCAGGTTATTTCGCTTACGGCCATACCAACCTGAACACGCCCGATCTCGTCCGATCTCGGAAGCTAAGCAGGTTCGGGCCTGGTTAGTACTTGGATGGGAGACCGCCTGGGAATACCAGGTGCAGTAAGCATTTTGCACAGCAAGGAGGTGCTACTGATCCCTCATAAAACACCCCAAGTCTTTCAAACTAATGGCATTTGTTTCTTGCCATCTATACGTTGGCTTTTGTCCGCAGGTTATTTCGCTTACGGCCATACCAACCTGAACACGCCCGATCTCGTCCGATCTCGGAAGCTAAGCAGGTTCGGGCCTGGTTAGTACTTGGATGGGAGACCGCCTGGGAATACCAGGTGCAGTAAGCATTTTGCACAGCAAGGAGGTGCTACTGATCCCTCATAAAACACCCCAAGTCTTTCAAACTAATGGCATTTGTTTCTTGCCATCTATACGTTGGCTTTTGTCGGCAGGTTATTTCGCTTACGGCCATACCAACCTGAACACGCCCGATCTCGTCCGATCTCGGAAGCTAAGCAAGTTCGGGCCTGGTTAGTACTTGGATGGGAGACCGCCTGGGAATACCAGGTGCAGTAAGCATTTTGCACAGCAAGGAGGTGCTACTGATCCCTCATAAAACACCCCAAGTCTTTCAAACTAATGGCATTTGTTTCTTGCCATCTATACGTTGGCTTTTGTCGGCAGGTTATTTCGCTTACGGCCATACCAACCTGAACACGCCCGATCTCGTCCGATCTCGGAAGCTAAGCAGGTTCGGGCCTGGTTAGTACTTGGATGGGAGACCGCCTGGGAATACCAGGTGCAGTAAGCATTTTGCACAGCAAGGAGGTGCTACTGATCCCTCATAAAACACCCCAAGTCTTTCAAACTAATGGCATTTGTTTCTTGCCATCTATACGTTGGCTTTTGTCAGCAGGTTATTTCGCTTACGGCCATACCAACCTGAACACGCCCGATCTCGGAAGCTAAGCAGGTTCGGGCCTGGTTAGTACTTGGATGGCAGACCGCCTGGGAATACCAGGTGCAGTAAGCATTTTGCACAGCAAGGAGGTGCTACTGATCCCTCATAAAACACCCCAAGTCTTTCAAACTAATGGCATTTGTTTCTTGCCATCTATACGTTGGCTTTTGTCGGCAGGTTATTTCGCTTACGGCCATACCAACCTGAACACGCCCGATCTCGGAAGCTAAGTAGGTTCGGGCCTGGTTAGTACTTGGATGGGAGACCGCCTGGGAATACCAGGTGCAGTAAGCATTTAGCACAGCAAGGAGGTGCTACTGATCCCTCATAAAACACCCCAAGTCTTTCAAACTAATGGCATTTGTTTCTAGCCATCTATACGTTGGCTTTTGTCGGCAGGTTATTTCGCTTACGGCCATACCAACCTGAACACGCCCGATCTCGGAAGCTAAGCAGGTTCGGGCCTGGTTAGTACTTGGATGGCAGACCGCCTGGGAATACCAGGTGCAGTAAGCATTTTGCACAGCAAGGAGGTGCTACTGATCCCTCATAAAACACCCCAAGTCTTTCAAATTAATGGCATTTGTTTCTTGCCATCTATACGTTGGCTTTTGTCGGCAGGTTATTTCGCTTATGGCCATACCAACCTGAACACGCCCGATCTCGTCAGATCTCGGAAGCTAAGCAGGTTCGCACCTGGTTAGTACTTGGATGGGAGACCCCCTGGGAATACAAGGTGCAGTAACCATTTTGCACAGCAAGGAGGTGCTACTGATCCCTCATAAAACACCCCAAGTCTTTCAAACTAATGGCATTTGTTTCTTGCCATCTATACGTTGGCTTTTGTCGGCAGGTTATTTCGCTTACGGCCATACCAACCTGAACACGCCCGATCTCGTCCGATCTCGGAAGCTAAGCAGGTTCGGGCCTGGTTAGTACTTGGATGTGAGACCGCCTGGGAATACCAGGTGCAGTAAGCATTTTGCACAGCAAGGAGGTGCTACTGATCCCTCATAAAACACCCCAAGTCTTTCAAACTTATGGCATTTGTTTCTTGCCATCTATACGTTGGCTTTTGTCGGCAGGTTATTTCCCTTACGGCCATACCAACCTGAACACGCCCGATCTCGTCCGATCTCGGAAGCTAAGCAGGTTCGGGCCTGGTTAGTACTTGGATGGGAGACCGCCTGGGAATACCAGGTGCAGTAAGCATTTTGCACAGCAAGGAGGTGCTACTGATCCCTCATAAAACACCCCAAGTCTTTCAAACTAATGGCATTTGTTTCTAGCCATCTATACGTTGGCTTTTGTCCGCAGTTTATTTCGCTTACGGCCATACCAACCTGAACACGCCCGATCTCGGAAGCTAAGCAGGTTCGGGCCTGGTTAGTACTTGGATGGGAGACCGCCTGGGAATACCAGGTGCAGTAAGCATTTTGCACAGCAAGGAGGTGCTACTGATCCCTCATAAAACACCCCAAGTCTTTCAAACGAATGGCATTTGTTTCTTGCCATCTATACGTTGGCTTTTGTCGGCAGGTTATTTCGCTTACGGCCATACCAACCTGAACACGCCCGATCTCGTCCGATCTCGGAAGCTAAGCAGGTTCCGGCCTGGTTAGTACTTGGAAGGGAGACCGCCTGGGAATACCAGGTGCAGTATGAATTTTGCACAGCAAGGAGTTGCTACTGATCCCTCATAAAACACCCCAAGTCTTTCAAACTAATGGCATTTGTTTCTTGCCATCTATACGTTGGCTTTTGTCGGCAGGTTATTTCGCTTACGGCCATACCAACCTGAACACGCCCGATCTCGTCCGATCTCGGAAGCTAAGCAGGTTCGGGCCTGGTTAGTACTTGGATGGGAGACCGCCTGGGAATACCAGGTGCAGTAAGCATTTTGCACAGCAAGGAGGTGCTACTGATCCCTCATAAAACACCCCAAGTCTTTCAAACTAATGGCATTTGTTTCTTGCCATCTATACGTTGGCTTTTGTCGGCACGTTATTTCGCTTACGGCCATACCAACCTGAACACGCCCGATCTCGTCCGATCTCGGAAGCTAAGCAGGTTCGGGCCTGGTTAGTACTTGGATGGGAGACCGCCTGGGAATACCAGGTGCAGTAAGCATTTTGCACAGCAAGGAGGTGCTACTGATCCCTCATAAAACACCCCAAGTATTTCAAACTAATGGCATTTGTTTCTTGCCATCTATACGTTGGCTTTTGTCGGCAGGTTATTTCGCTTACGGCCATACCAACCTGAACACGTCCGATCTCGGAAGCTAAGCAGGTTCGGGCCTGGTTAGTACTTGGATGGGAGACCGCCTGGGAATACCAGGTGCAGTAAGCATTTTGCACAGCAAGGAGGTGCTACTGATCCCTCATAAAACACCCCAAGTCTTTCAAACTAATGGCATTTGTTTCTTGCCATCTATACGTTGGCTTTTGTCGGCAGGTTATTTCGCTTACGGCCATACCAACCTGAACACGCCCGATCTCGTCCGATCTCGGAAGCTAAGCAGGTTCCGGCCTGGTTAGTACTTGGATGGGAGACCGCCTGGGAATACCAGGTGCAGTAAGCATTTTGCACAGCAAGGAGGTGCTACTGATCCCTCATAAAACACCCCAAGTCTTTCAAACTAATGGCATTTGTTTCTTGCCATCTATACGTTGGCTTTTGTCGGCAGGTTATTTCGCTTACGGCCATACCAACCTGAACACGCCTGATCTTGTCCGATCTCGGAAGCTAAGCAGGTTCGGGCCTGGTTAGTACTTGGATGGGAGACCGCCTGGGAATACCAGGTGCAGTAAGCATTTTGCACAGCAAGGAGGTGCTACTGATCCCTCATAAAACACCCCAAGTCTTTCAAACTAATGGCATTTGTTTCTTGCCATCTATACGTTGGCTTTTGTCTGCAGGTTATTTCGCTTAAGGCCATACCAACCTGAACACGCCCGATCTCGTCCGATCTCGGAAGCTAAGCAGGTTCGGGCCTGGTTAGTACTTGGATGGGAGACCGCCTGGGAATACCAGGTGCAGTAAGCATTTTGCACAGCAAGGAGGTGCTACTGATCCCTCATAAAACACCCCAAGTCTTTCAAACTAATGGCATTTGTTTCTTGCCATCTATACGTTGGCTTTTGTCGGCAGGATATTTCGCTTACGGCCATACCAACCTGAACACGCCCGATCTCGTCCGATCTCGGAAGCTAAGCAGGTTCGGGCCTGGTTAGTACTTGGATGGGAGACCGCCTGGGAATACCAGGTGCAGTAAGCATTTTGCACAGCAAGGAGGTGCTACTGATCCCTCATAAAACACCCCAAGTCTTTCAAACTAATGGCATTTGTTTCTTGCCATCTATACGTTGGCTTTTGTCGGCAGGTTATTTCGCTTACGGCCATACCAACCTGAACACGCCTGATCTCGTCCGATCTCGGAAGCTAAGCAGGTTCGGGCCTGGTTAGTACTTGGATGGGAGACCGCCTGGGAATACCAGGTGCACTAAGCATTTTGCACAGCAAGGAGGTGCTACTGATCCCTCATAAAACACCCCAAGTCTTTCAAACTAATGGCATTTGTTTCTTGCCATCTATACGTTGGCTTTTGTCGGCAGGTTATTTCGCTTACGCCCATACCAACCTGAACACGCCAGATCTCGTCCGATCTCGGAAGCTAAGCAGGTTCGGGCCTGGTTAGTACTTGGATGGGAGACCGCCTGGGAATACCAGGTGCAGTAAGCATTTTATACAGCAAGGAGGTGCTACTGATCCCTCATAAAACACCCCAAGTCTTTCAAACTAATGGCATTTGTTTCTTGCCATCTATACGTTGGCTTTTGTCGGCAGGTTATTTTGCTTACGGCCATACCAACCTGAACACGCCCGATCTCGTCCGATCTCGGAAGCTAAGCAGGTTCGGGCCTGGTTAGTACTTGGATGGGAGACCGCCTGGGAATACCAGGTGCAGTAAGCATTTTGCACAGCAAGGAGGTGCTACTGATCCCTCATAAAACACCCCAAGTCTTTCAAACTAATGGCATTTGTTTCTTGCCATCTATACGTTGGCTTTTGTCGGCATTTTATTTCGCTTACGGCCATACCAACCTGAACACGCCCGATCTCGTCCGATCTCGGAAGCTAAGCAGGTTCGGGCCTGGTTAGTACTTGGATGGGAGACCGCCTGGGAATACCAGGTGCAGTAAGCATTTTGCACATTAAGGAGGTGCTACTGATCCCTCATAAAACACCCCAAGTCTTTCAAACTAATGGCATTTGTTTCTAGCCATCTATACGTTGGCTTTTGTCGGCAGTTTATTTCGCTTACGGCCATACCAACCTGAACACGCCCGATCTCGGAAGCTAAGCAGGTTCGGGCCTGGTTAGTACTTGGATGGGAGACCGCCTGGGAATACCAGGTGCAGTAAGCATTTTGCACAGCAAGGAGGTGCTACTGATCCCTCATAAAACACCCCAAGTCTTTCAAACGAATGGCATTTGTTTCTTGCCATCTATACGTTGGCTTTTGTCGGCAGGTTATTTCTCTTACGGCCATACCAACCTGAACACGCCCGATCTCGTCCGATCTCGGAAGCTAAGCAGGTTCCGGCCTGGTTAGTACTTGGATGGGAGACCGCCTGGGAATAATAGGTGCAGTAAGCATTTTGCACAGCAAGGAGGTGCTACTGATCCCTCATAAAACACCCCAAGTCTTTCAAACTAATGGCATTTGTTTCTTGCCATCTATACGTTGGCTTTTGTCGGCAGGTTATTTTGCTTACGGCCATACCAACCTGAACACGCCCGATCTCGGAAGCTAAGCAGGTTCGGGCCTGGTTAGTACTTGGATGGGAGACCGCCTGGGAATACCAGGTGCAGTAAGCATTTTGCACAGCAAGGAGGTGCTACTGATCCCTCATAAAACACCCCAAGTCTTTCAAACTAATGGCATTTGTTTCTTGCCATCTATATGTTGGCTTTTGTCGGCAGGTTATTTCGCTTACGGCCATACCAACCTGAACACGCCCGATCTCGTCCGATCTCGGAAGCTAAGCAGGTTCGGGCCTGGTTAGTACTTGGATGGGAGACCGCCTGGGAATACCAGGTGCAGTAAGCATTTTGCACAGCAAGGAGGTGCTACTGATCCCTCATAAAACACCCCAAGTCTTTCAAACTAATGGCATTTGTTTCTAGCCATCTATACGTTGGCTTTTGTCGGCAGTTTATTTCGCTTACGGCCATACCAACCTGAACACGCCCGATCTCGGAAGCTAAGCAGGTTCGGGCCTGGTTAGTACTTGGATGGGAGACCGCCTGGGAATACCAGGTGCAGTAAGCATTTTGCACAGCAAGGAGGTGCTACTGATCCCTCATAAAACACCCCAAGTCTTTCAAACGAATGGCATTTGTTTCTTGCCATCTATACGTTGGCTTTTGTCGGCAGGTTATTTTGCTTACGGCCATACCAACCTGAACACGCCCGATCTCGTCCGATCTCGGAAGCTAAGCAGGTTCCGGCCTGGTTAGTACTTGGATGGGAGACCGCCTGGGAATACCAGGTGCAGTAAGCATTTTGCACAGCAAGGAGGTGCTACTGATCCCTCATAAAACACCCCAAGTCTTTCAAACTAATGGCATTTGTTTCTTGCCATCTATACGTTGGCTTTTGTCTGCAGGTTATTTTGCTTACGGCCATACCAACCTGAACACGCCCGATCTCGTCCGATCTCGGAAGCTAAGCAGGTTCGGGCCTGTTTAGTACTTGGATGGGAGACCGCCTGGGAATACCAGGTGCAGTAAGCATTTTGCACAGCAAGGAGGTGCTACTGATCCCTCATAAAACACCCCAAGTCTTTCAAACTAGTGGCATTTGTTTCTTGCCATCTATATGTTGGCTTTTGTCGGCAGGTTATTTCGCTTACGGCCATACCAACCTGAACACGCCCGATCTCGGAAGCTAAGCAGGTTCGGGCCTGGTTAGTACTTGGATGGCAGACCGCCTGGGAATACCAGGTGCAGTAAGCATTTTGCACAGCAAGGAGGTGCTACTGATCCCTCATAAAACACCCCAAGTCTTTCAAACGAATGGCATTTGTTTCTTGCCATCTATACGTTGGCTTTTGTCGGCAGGTTATTTCGCTTACGGCCATACCAACCTGAACACGCCCGATCTCGTCCGATCTCGGAAGCTAAGCAGGATCCGGCCTGGTTAGTACTTGGATGGGAGACCGCCTGGGAATACCAGGTGCAGTAAGCAATTTGCACAGCAAGGAGGTGCTACTGATCCCTCATAAAACACCCCAAGTCTTTCAAACTAATGGCATTTGTTTCTTGCCATCTATACGTTGGCTTTTGTCGGCAGGTTATTTCGCTTACGGCCATACCAACCTGAACACGCCCGATCTCGTCCGATCTCGGAAGCTAAGCAGGTTCGGGCCTGGTTAGTACTTGGATGGGAGACCGCCTGGGAATACCTGGTGCAGTAAGCATTTTGCACAGCAAGGAGGTGCTACTGATCCCTCATAAAACACCCCAAGTCTTTCAAACTAATGGCATTTGTTTCTTGCCATCTATATGTTGGCTTTTGTCAGCAGGTTATTTCGCTTACGGCCATACCAACCTGAACACGCCCGATCTCGGAAGCTAAGCAGGTTCGGGCCTGGTTAGTACTTGGATGGCAGACCGCCTGGGAATACCAGGTGCAGTAAGCATTTTGCACAGCAAGGAGGTGCTACTGATCCCTCATAAAACACCCCAAGTCTTTCAAACTAATGGCATTTGTTTCTTGCCATCTATACGTTGGCTTTTGTCGGCAGGTTATTTCGCTTACGGCCATACCAACCTGAACACGCCCGATCTCGGAAACTAAGCAGGTTCGGGCCTGGTTAGTACTTGGATGGGAGACCGCCTGGGAATACCAGGTGCAGTAAGCATTTAGCACAGCAAGGAGGTGCTACTGATCCCTCATAAAACACCCCAAGTCTTTCAAACTAATGGCATTTGTTTCTAGCCATCTATACGTTGGCTTTTGTCGGCAGGTTATTTCGCTTTCGGCCATACCAACCTGAACACGCCCGATCTCGGAAGCTAAGCAGGTTCGGGCATGGTTAGTACTTGGATGTGAGACCGCCTGGGAATACCAGGTGCAGTAAGCATTTTGCACAGCAAGGAGGTGCTACTGATCCCTCATAAAACACCCCAAGACTTTCAAACTAATGGCATTTGTTTCTTGCCATCTATACGTTGGCTTTTGTCGGCAGGTTATTTCGCTTACGGCCATACCAACCTGAACACGCCCGATCTCGTCCGATCTCGGAAGCTAAGCAGGTTCGGGCCTGGTTAGTACTTGGATGGGAGACCGCCTGGGAATACCAGGTGCAGTAAGCATTTTGCACAGCAAGGAGGTGCTACTGATCCCTCATAAAACACCCCAAGTCTTTCAAACTAATGGCATTTGTTTCTAGCCATCTATACGTTGGCTTTTGTCGGCAGTTTATTTCGCTTACGGCCATACCAACCTGAACACGCCCGATCTCGGAAGCTAAGCAGGTTCGGGCCTGGTTAGTACTTGGATGGGAGACCGCCTGGGAATACCAGGTGCAGTAAGCATTTTGCACAGCAAGGAGGTGCTACTGATCCCTCATAAAACACCCCAAGTCTTTCAAACGAATGGCATTTGTTTCTTGCCATCTATACGTTGGCTTTTGTCGGCAGGTTATTTCGCTTACGGCCATACCAACCTGAACACGCCCGATCTCGTCCGATCTCGGAAGCTAAGCAGGTTCCGGCCTGGTTAGTACTTGGATGGGAGACCGCCTGGGAATATCAGGTGCAGTAACCATTTTGCACAGCAAGGAGGTGCTACTGATCCCTCATAAAACACCCCAAGTCTTTCAAACTAATGGCATTTGTTTCTTGCCATCTATACGGTGGCTTTTGTCGGCAGGTTATTTCGCTTACGGCCATACCAACCTGAACACGCCCGATCTCGTCCGATCTCGGAAGCTAAGCAGGTTCGGGCCTGGTTAGTACTTGGATGTGAGACCGCCTGGGAATACCAGGTGCAGTAAGCATTTTGCACAGCAAGGAGGTGCTACTGATCCCTCATAAAACACCCCAAGTCTTTCAAACTAATGGCATTTGTTTCTTGCCATCTATACGTTGGCTTTTGTCGGCAGGTTATTTCGCTTACGGCCATACCAACCTGAACACGCCTGATCTTGTCCGATCTCGGAAGCTAAGCAGGTTCGGGCCTGGTTAGTACTTGGATGGGAGACCGCCTGGGAATACCAGGTGCAGTAAGCATTTTGCACAGCAAGGAGGTGCTACTGATCCCTCATAAAACACCCCAAGTCTTTCAAACTAATGGCATTTGTTTCTTGCCATCTATACGTTGGCTTTTGTCCGCAGGTTATTTCGCTTACGGCCATACCAACCTGAACACGCCCGATCTCGTCCGATCTCGGAAGCTAAGCAGGTTCGGGCCTGGTTAGTACTTGGATGGGAGACCGCCTGGGAATACCAGGTGCAGTAAGCATTTTGCACAGCAAGGAGGTGCTACTGATCCCTCATAAAACACCCCAAGTCTTTCAAACTAATGGCATTTGTTTCTTGCCATCTATACGTTGGCTTTTGTCGGCAGGATATTTCGCTTACGGCCATACCAACCTGAACACGCCCGATCTCGTCCGATCTCGGAAGCTAAGTAGGTTCGGGCCTGGTTAGTACTTGGATGGGAGACCGCCTGGGAATACCAGGTGCAGTAAGCATTTTGCACAGCAAGGAGGTGCTACTGATCCCTCATAAAACACCCCAAGTCTTTCAAACTAATGGCATTTGTTTCTTGCCATCTATACGTTGGCTTTTGTCGGCAGGTTATTTCGCTTACGGCCATACCAACCTGAACACGCCCGATCTCGTCCGATCTCGGAAGCTAAGCAGGTTCGGGCCTGGTTAGTACTTGGATGGGAGACCGCCTGGGAATACCAGGTGCACTAAGCATTTTGCACAGCAAGGAGGTGCTACTGATCCCTCATAAAACACCCCAAGTCTTTCAAACTAATGGCATTTGTTTCTTGCCATCTATACGTTGGCTTTTGTCGGCAGGTTATTTCGCTTACGCCCATACCAACCTGAACACGCCAGATCTCGTCCGATCTCGGAAGCTAAGCAGGTTCGGGCCTGGTTAGTACTTGGATGGGAGACCGCCTGGGAATACCAGGTGCAGTAAGCATTTTATACAGCAAGGAGGTGCTACTGATCCCTCATAAAACACCCCAAGTCTTTCAAACTAATGGCATTTGTTTCTTGCCATCTATACGTTGGCTTTTGTCGGCAGGTTATTTTGCTTACGGCCATACCAACCTGAACACGCCCGATCTCGTCCGATCTCGGAAGCTAAGCAGGTTCGAGCCTGGTTAGTACTTGGATGGGAGACCGCCTGGGAATACCAGGTGCAGTAAGCATTTTGCACAGCAAGGAGGTGCTACTGATCCCTCATAAAACACCCCAAGTCTTTCAAACGAATGGCATTTGTTTCTTGCCATCTATACGTTGGCTTTTGTCGGCAGGTTATTTCGCTTACGGCCATACCAACCTGAACACGCCCGATCTCGTCCGATCTCGGAAGCTAAGCAGGTTCCGGCCTGGTTAGTACTTGGATGGGAGACCGCCTGGGAATACCAGGTGCAGTAAGCATTTTGCACAGCAAGGAGGTGCTACTGATCCCTCATAAAACACCCCAAGTCTTTCAAACTAATGGCATTTGTTTCTTGCCATCTATACGTTGGCTTTTGTCTGCAGGTTATTTTGCTTACGGCCATACCAACCTGAACACGCCCGATCTCGTCCGATCTCGGAAGCTAAGCAGGTTCGGGCCTGGTTAGTACTTGGATGGGAGACCGCCTGGGAATACCAGGTGCAGTAAGCATTTTGCACAGCAAGGAGGTGCTACTGATCCCTCATAAAACACCCCAAGTCTTTCAAACTAATGGCATTTGTTTCTTGCCATCTATATGTTGGCTTTTGTCGGCAGGTTATTTCGCTTACGGCCATACCAACCTGAACACGCCCGATCTCGGAAGCTAAGCAGGTTCGGGCCTGGTTAGTACTTGGATGGCAGACCGCCTGGGAATACCAGGTGCAGTAAGCATTTTGCACAGCAAGGAGGTGCTACTGATCCCTCATAAAACACCCCAAGTCTTTCAAACGAATGGCATTTGTTTCTTGCCATCTATACGTTGGCTTTTGTCGGCAGGTTATTTCGCTTACGGCCATACCAACCTGAACACGCCCGATCTCGTCCGATCTCGGAAGCTAAGCAGGATCCGGCCTGGTTAGTACTTGGATGGGAGACCGCCTGGGAATACCAGGTGCAGTAAGCAATTTGCACAGCAAGGAGGTGCTACTGATCCCTCATAAAACACCCCAAGTCTTTCAAACTAATGGCATTTGTTTCTTGCCATCTATACGTTGGCTTTTGTCGGCAGGTTATTTCGCTTACGGCCATACCAACCTGAACACGCCCGATCTCGTCCGATCTCGGAAGCTAAGCAGGTTCGGGCCTGGTTAGTACTTGGATGGGAGACCGCCTGGGAATACCAGGTGCAGTAAGCATTTTGCACAGCAAGGAGGTGCTACTGATCCCTCATAAAACACCCCAAGTCTTTCAAACTAATGGCATTTGTTTCTTGCCATCTATATGTTGGCTTTTGTCAGCAGGTTATTTCGCTTACGGCCATACCAACCTGAACACGCCCGATCTCGGAAGCTAAGCAGGTTCGGGCCTGGTTAGTACTTGGATGGCAGACCGCCTGGGAATACCAGGTGCAGTAAGCATTTTGCACAGCAAGGAGGTGCTACTGATCCCTCATAAAACACCCCAAGTCTTTCAAACTAATGGCATTTGTTTCTTGCCATCTATACGTTGGCTTTTGTCGGCAGGTTATTTCGCTTACGGCCATACCAACCTGAACACGCCCGATCTCGGAAACTAAGCAGGTTCGGGCCTGGTTAGTACTTGGATGGGAGACCGCCTGGGAATACCAGGTGCAGTAAGCATTTAGCACAGCAAGGAGGTGCTACTGATCCCTCATAAAACACCCCAAGTCTTTCAAACTAATGGCATTTGTTTCTAGCCATCTATACGTTGGCTTTTGTCGGCAGGTTATTTCGCTTTCGGCCATACCAACCTGAACACGCCCGATCTCGGAAGCTAAGCAGGTTCGGGCATGGTTAGTACTTGGATGTGAGACCGCCTGGGAATACCAGGTGCAGTAAGCATTTTGCACAGCAAGGAGGTGCTACTGATCCCTCATAAAACACCCCAAGACTTTCAAACTAATGGCATTTGTTTCTTGCCATCTATACGTTGGCTTTTGTCGGCAGGTTATTTCGCTTACGGCCATACCAACCTGAACACGCCCGATCTCGTCCGATCTCGGAAGCTAAGCAGGTTCGGGCCTGGTTAGTACTTGGATGGGAGACCGCCTGGGAATACCAGGTGCAGTAAGCATTTTGCACAGCAAGGAGGTGCTACTGATCCCTCATAAAACACCCCAAGTCTTTCAAACTAATGGCATTTGTTTCTAGCCATCTATACGTTGGCTTTTGTCGGCAGTTTATTTCGCTTACGGCCATACCAACCTGAACACGCCCGATCTCGGAAGCTAAGCAGGTTCGGGCCTGGTTAGTACTTGGATGGGTGACCGCCTGGGAATACCAGGTGCAGTAAGCATTTTGCACAGCAAGGAGGTGCTACTGATCCCTCATAAAACACCCCAAGTCTTTCAAACTAATGGCATTTGTTTCTTGCCATCTATACGGTGGCTTTTGTCGGCAGGTTATTTCGCTTACGGCCATACCAACCTGAACACGCCCGATCTCGTCCGATCTCGGAAGCTAAGCAGGTTCGGGCCTGGTTAGTACTTGGATGTGAGACCGCCTGGGAATACCAGGTGCAGTAAGCATTTTGCACAGCAAGGAGGTGCTACTGATCCCTCATAAAACACCCCAAGACTTTCAAACTAATGGCATTTGTTTCTTGCCATCTATACGTTGGCTTTTGTCGCCAGGTTATTTCGCTTACGGCCATACCAACCTGAACACGCCAGATCTCGTCCGATCTCGGAAGCTAAGCAGGTTCGGGCCTGGTTAGTACTTGGATGGGAGACCGCCTGGGAATACCAGGTGCAGTATGCATTTTGCACAGCAAGGAGTTGCTACTGATCCCTCATAAAACACCCCAAGTCTTTCAAACTAATGGCATTTGTTTCTTGCCATCTATACGTTGGCTTTTGTCGGCAGGTTATTTCGCTTACGGCCATACCAACCTGAACACGCCCGATCTCATCCGATCTCGGAAGCTAAGCAGGTTCGGGCCTGGTTAGTACTTGGATGGGAGACCGCCTGGGAATACCAGGTGCAGTAAGCATTTTGCACAGCAAGGAGGTGCTACTGATCCCTCATAAAACACCCCAAGTCTTTCAAACTAATGGCATTTGTTTCTTGCCATCTATACGTTGGCTTTTGTCGGCACGTTATTTCGCTTACGGCCATACCAACCTGAACACGCCCGATCTCGTCCGATCTCGGAAGCTAAGCAGGTTCGGGCCTGGTTAGTACTTGGATGGGAGACCGCCTGCGAATACCAGGTGCAGTAAGCATTTTGCACAGCAAGGAGGTGCTACTGATCCCTCATAAAACACCCCAAGTCTTTCAAACTAATGGCATTTGTTTCTTGCCATCTATACGTTGGCTTTTGTCGGCAGGTTATTTCGCTTACGGCCATACCAACCTGAACACGTCCGATCTCGGAAGCTAAGCAGGTTCGGGCCGGGTTAGTACTTGGATGGGAGACCGCCTGGGAATACCAGGTGCAGTAAGCATTTTGCACAGCAAGGAGGTGCTACTGATCCCTCATAAAACACCCCAAGTCTTTCAAACTAATGGCATTTGTTTCTTGCCATCTATACGTTGGCTTTTGTCGGCAGGTTATTTCGCTTACGGCCATACCAACCTGAACACGCCCGATCTCGTCCGATCTCGGAAGCTAAGCAGGTTCCGGCCTGGTTAGTACTTGGATGGGAGACCGCCTGGGAATACCAGGTGCAGTAAGCATTTTGCACAGCAAGGAGGTGCTACTGATCCCTCATAAAACACCCCAAGTCTTTCAAACTAATGGCATTTGTTTCTTGCCATCTATACGTTGGCTTTTGTCGGCAGGTTATTTCGCTTACGGCCATACCAACCTGAACACGCCCGATCTCGTCCGATCTCGGAAGCTAAACAGGTTCGGGCCTGGTTAGTACTTGGATGGGAGACCGCCCTGGAATACCAGGTGCAGTAAGCATTTTGCACAGCAAGGAGGTGCTACTGATCCCTCATAAAACACCCCAAGTCTTTCAAACTAATGGCATTTGTTTCTTGCCATCTATACGTTGGCTTTTGTCCGCAGGTTATTTCGCTTACGGCCATACCAACCTGAACACGCCCGATCTCGTCCGATCTCGGAAGCTAAGCAGGTTCGAGCCTGGTTAGTACTTGGATGGGAGACCGCCTGGGAATACCAGGTGCAGTAAGCATTTTGCACAGCAAGGAGGTGCTACTGATCCCTCATAAAACACCCCAAGTCTTTCAAACTAATGGCATTTGTTTCTTGCCATCTATACGTTGGCTTTTGTCGGCAGGTTATTTGTCTTACGGCCATACCAACCTGAACACGCCCGATCTCGTCCGATCTTGGAAGCTAAGCAGGTTCGGGCCTGGTTAGTACTTCGATGGGAGACCGCCTGGGAATACCAGGTGCAGTAAGCATTTTGCACAGCAAGGAGGTGCTACTGATCCCTCATAAAACACCCCAAGTCTTTCAAACTAATGGCATTTGTTTCTTGCCATCTATACGTTGGCTTTTGTCGGCAGGTTATTTAGCTTACGGCCATACCAACCTGAACACGCCCGATCTCGTCCGATCTCGGAAGCTAAGCAGGTTCGGGCCTGGTTAGTACTTGGATGGGAGACCGCCTGGGAATACCAGGTGCAGTAAGCATTTTGCACAGCAAGGAGGTGCTACTGATCCCTCATAAAACACCCCAAGTCTTTCAAACTAATGGCATTTGTTTCTTGCCATCTATACGTTGGCTTTTGTCGGCAGGTTATTTCGCTTACGGCCATACCAACCTGAACACGCCCGATCTCATCCGATCTCGGAAGCTAAGCAGGTTCGGGCCTGGTTAGTACTTGGATGGGAGACCGCCTGGGAATACCAGGTGCAGTAAGCATTTTATACAGCAAGGAGGTGCTACTGATCCCTCATAAAACACCCCAAGTCTTTCAAACTAATGACATTTGTTTCTTGCCATCTATACGTTGGCTTTTGTCGGCAGGTTATTTCGCTTACGGCCATACCAACCTGAACACGCCCGATCTTGTCCGATCTCGGATGCTAAGCAGGTTCGGGCCTGGTTAGTACTTGGATGGGAGACCGCCTGGGAATGCCAGGTGCAGTAAGCATTTTGCACAGCAAGGAGGTGCTACTGATCCCTCATAAAACACCCCAAGTCTTTCAAACTAATGGCATTTGTTTCTAGCCATCTATACGTTGGCTTTTGTCTGCAGTTTATTTCGCTTACGGCCATACCAACCTGAACACGCCCGATCTCGGAAGCTAAGCAGGTTCGGGCCTGGTTAGTACTTGGATGGGAGACCGCCTGGGAATACCAGGTGCAGTAAGCATTTTGCACAGCAAGGAGGTGCTACTGATCCCTCATAAAACACCCCAAGTCTTTCAAATGAATGGCATTTGTTTCTTGCCATCTATACGTTGGCTTTTGTCGGCAGGTTATTTCGCTTACGGCCATACCAACCTGAACACGCCCGATCTCGTCCGATCTCGGAAGCTAAGCAGGTTCCGGCCTGGTTAGTACTTGGATGGGAGACCGCCTGGGAATATCAGGTGCAGTATGCATTTTGCACAGCAAGGAGTTGCTACTGATCCCTCATAAAACACCCCAAGTCTTTCAAACTAATGGCATTTGTTTCTTGCCATCTATACGTTGGCTTTTGTCGGCAGGTTATTTCGCTTACGGCCATACCAACCTGAACACGCCCGATCTCATCCGAACTCGGAAGCTAAGCAGGTTCGGGCCTGGTTAGTACTTGGATGGGACACCGCCTGGGAATACCAGGTGCAGTAAGCATTTTGCACAGCAAGGAGGTGCTACTGATCCCTCATAAAACACCCCAAGTCTTTCTAACTAATGGCATTTGTTTCTTGCCATCTATACGTTGGCTTTTGTCGGCACGTTATTTCGCTTACGGCCATACCAACCTGAACACGCCGGATCTCGTCCGATCTCGGAAGCTAAGCAGGTTCGGGCCTGGTTAGTACTTGGATGGGAGACCGCCTGGGAATACCAGGTGCAGCAAGCATTTTGCACAGCAAGGAGGTGCTACTGATCCCTCATAAAACACCCCAAGTATTTCAAACTAATGGCATTTGTTTCTTGCCATCTATACGTTGGCTTTTGTCGGCAGGTTATTTCGCTTACGGCCATACCAACTTGAACACGTCCGATTTCGGAAGCTAAGCAGGTTCGGGCCTGGTTAGTACTTGGATGGGAGACCGCCTGGGAATACCAGGTGCAGTAAGCATTTTGCACAGCAAGGAGGTGCTACTGATCCCTCATAAAACACCCCAAGTCTTTCAAACTAATGGCATTTGTTTCTTGCCATCTATACGTTGGCTTTTGTCGGCAGGTTATTTCGCTTACGGCCATACCAACCTGAACACGCCCGATCTCGTCCGATCTCGGAAGCTAAGCAGGTTCCGGCCTGGTTAGTACTTGGATGGGAGACCGCCTGGGAATACCAGGTGCAGTAAGCATTTTGCACAGCAAGGAGGTGCTACTGATCCCTCATAAAACACCCCAAGTCTTTCAAACTAATGGCATTTGTTTCTTGCCATCTATACGTTGGCTTTTGTCGGCAGGTTATTTCGCTTACGGCCATGCCAACCTGAACACGCCCGATCTCGTCCGATCTCGGAAGCTAAACAGGTTCGGGCCTGGTTAGTACTTGGATGGGAGACCGCCCTGGAATACCAGGTGCAGTAAGCATTTTGCACAGCAAGGAGGTGCTACTGATCCCTCATAAAACACCCCAAGTCTTTCAAACTAATGGCATTTGTTTCTTGCCATCTATACGTTGGCTTTTGTCCGCAGGTTATTTCGCTTACGGCCATACCAACCTGAACACGCCCGATCTCGTCCGATCTCGGAAGCTAAGCAGGTTCCGGCCTGGTTAGTACTTGGATGGGAGACCGCCTGGGAATATCAGGTGCAGTATGCATTTTGCACAGCAAGGAGTTGCTACTGATCCCTCATAAAACACCCCAAGTCTTTCAAACTAATGGCATTTGTTTCTTGCCATCTATACGTTGGCTTTTGTCGGCAGGTTATTTCGCTTACGGCCATACCAACCTGAACACGCCCGATCTCATCCGAACTCGGAAGCTAAGCAGGTTCGGGCCTGGTTAGTACTTGGATGGGACACCGCCTGGGAATACCAGGTGCAGTAAGCATTTTGCACAGCAAGGAGGTGCTACTGATCCCTCATAAAACACCCCAAGTCTTTCTAACTAATGGCATTTGTTTCTTGCCATCTATACGTTGGCTTTTGTCGGCACGTTATTTCGCTTACGGCCATACCAACCTGAACACGCCGGATCTCGTCCGATCTCGGAAGCTAAGCAGGTTCGGGCCTGGTTAGTACTTGGATGGGAGACCGCCTGGGAATACCAGGTGCAGCAAGCATTTTGCACAGCAAGGAGGTGCTACTGATCCCTCATAAAACACCCCAAGTATTTCAAACTAATGGCATTTGTTTCTTGCCATCTATACGTTGGCTTTTGTCGGCAGGTTATTTCGCTTACGGCCATACCAACTTGAACACGTCCGATTTCGGAAGCTAAGCAGGTTCGGGCCTGGTTAGTACTTGGATGGGAGACCGCCTGGGAATACCAGGTGCAGTAAGCATTTTGCACAGCAAGGAGGTGCTACTGATCCCTCATAAAACACCCCAAGTCTTTCAAACTAATGGCATTTGTTTCTTGCCATCTATACGTTGGCTTTTGTCGGCAGGTTATTTCGCTTACGGCCATACCAACCTGAACACGCCCGATCTCGTCCGATCTCGGAAGCTAAGCAGGTTCCGGCCTGGTTAGTACTTGGATGGGAGACCGCCTGGGAATACCAGGTGCAGTAAGCATTTTGCACAGCAAGGAGGTGCTACTGATCCCTCATAAAACACCCCAAGTCTTTCAAACTAATGGCATTTGTTTCTTGCCATCTATACGTTGGCTTTTGTCGGCAGGTTATTTCGCTTACGGCCATGCCAACCTGAACACGCCCGATCTCGTCCGATCTCGGAAGCTAAACAGGTTCGGGCCTGGTTAGTACTTGGATGGGAGACCGCCCTGGAATACCAGGTGCAGTAAGCATTTTGCACAGCAAGGAGGTGCTACTGATCCCTCATAAAACACCCCAAGTCTTTCAAACTAATGGCATTTGTTTCTTGCCATCTATACGTTGGCTTTTGTCCGCAGGTTATTTCGCTTACGGCCATACCAACCTGAACACGCCCGATCTCTTCCGATCTCGGAAGCTAAGCAGGTTCGGGCCTGGTTAGTACTTGGATGGGAGACCGCCTGGGAATACCAGGTGCAGTAAGCATTTTGCACAGCAAGGAGGTGCTACTGATCCCTCATAAAACACCCCAAGTCTTTCAAACTAATGGCATTTGTTTCTTGCCATCTATACGTTGGCTTTTGTCGGCAGGTTATTTCGCTTACGGCCATACCAACCTGAACACGCCCGATCTCGTCCGATCTTGGAAGCTAAGCAGGTTCGGGCCTGGTTAGTACTTGGATGGGAGACCGCCTGGGAATACCAGGTGCAGTAAGCATTTTGCACAGCAAGGAGGTGCTACTGATCCCTCATAAAACACCCCAAGTCTTTCAAACTAATGGCATTTGTTTCTTGCCATCTATACGTTGGCTTTTGTCGGCAGGTTATTTAGCTTACGGCCATACCAACCTGAACACGCCCGATCTCGGAAGCTAAGCAGGTTCGGGCCTGGTTAGTACTTGGATGGGAGACCGCCTGGGAATACCAGGTGCAGTAAGCATTTTGCACAGCAAGGAGGTGCTACTGATCCCTCATAAAACACCCCAAGTCTTTCAAACTAATGGCATTTGTTTCTTGCCATCTATACGTTGGCTTTTGTCGGCAGGTTATTTCGCTTACGGCCATACCAACCTGAACACGCCCGATCTCGTCCGATCTCGGAAGCTAAGCAGGTTCGGGCCTGGTTAGTACTTGGATGGGAGACCGCCTGGGAATACCAGGTGCAGTAAGCATTTTATACAGCAAGGAGGTGCTACTGATCCCTCATAAAACACCCCAAGTCTTTCAAACTAATGACATTTGTTTCTTGCCATCTATACGTTGGCTTTTGTCGGCAGGTTATTTTGCTTACGGCCATACCAACCTGAACACGCCCGATCTTGTCCGATCTCGGAAGCTAAGCAGGTTCGGGCCTGGTTAGTACTTGGATGGGAGACCGCCTGGGAATACCAGGTGCAGTAAGCATTTTGCACAACAAGGAGGTGCTACTGATCCCTCATAAAACACCCCAAGTCTTTCAAACTAATGGCATTTGTTTCTTGCCATCTATACGTTGGCTTTTGTCGGCAGGTTATTTCGCTTACGGCCATACCAACCTGAACACGCCCGATCTCGTCCGATCTCGGAAGCTAAGCAGTTTCGGGCCTTGTTAGTACTTGGATGGGAGACCGCCTGGGAATACCAGGTGCAGTAAGCATTTTGCACAGCAAGGAGGTGCTACTGATCCCTCATAAAACACCCCAAGTCTTTCAAACTAATGGCATTTGTTTCTTGCCATCTATACGTTGGCTTTTGTCGGCAGGTTATTTCGCTTACGGCCATACCAACCTGAACACGCCCGATCTCGTCCGATCTCGGAAGCTAAGCAGGTTCGGGCCTGGTTAGTACTTGGATGGGAGACCGCCTGGGAATACCAGGTGCAGTAAGCATTTTGCACAGCAAGGAGGTGCTACTGATCCCTCATAAAACACCCCAAGTCTTTCAAACTAATGGCATTTGTTTCTTGCCATCTATACGTTGGCTTTTGTCGGCAGGTTATTTCGCTTACGGCCATACCAACCTGAACACGCCCGATCTCGTCCGATCTCGGAAGCTAACCTGGTTCGGGCCTTGTTAGTACTTGGATGGGAGACCGCCTGGGAATACCAGGTGCAGTAAGCATTTTGCACAGCAAGGAGGTGCTACTGATCCCTCATAAAACACCCCAAGTCTTTCAAACTAATGGCATTTGTTTCTTGCCATCTATACGTTGGCTTTTGTCGGCAGGTTATTTCGCTTACGCCCATACCAACCTGAACACGCCCCAACTCGTCCGATCTCGGAAGCTAAGCAGGTTCGGGCCTGGTTAGTACTTGGATGGGAGACCGCCTGGGAATACCAGGTGCAGTAAGCATTTTGCACAGCAAGGAGGTGCTACTGATCCCTCATAAAACACCCCAAGTCTTTCAAACTAATGGCATTTGTTTCTTGCCATCTATACGTTGGCTTTTGTCAGCAGGTTATTTCGCTTACGGCCATACCAACCTGAACACGCCCGATCTCGTCCGATCTCGGAAGCTAAGCAGGTTCGGGCCTGGTTAGTACTTGGATGGGAGACCGCCTCGGAATACCAGGTGCAGTAAGCATTTTGCACAGCAAGGAGGTGCTACTGATCCCTCATAAAACACCCCAAGTCTTTCAAACTAATGACATTTGTTTCTTGCCATCTATACGTTGGCTTTTGTCGGCAGGTTATTTCGCTTACGGCCATACCAACCTGAACACGCCCGATCTCGTCCGATCTCGGAAGCTAAGCAGGTTCGGGCCTGGTTAGTACTTGGATGGGAGACCGCCTGGGAATACCAGGTGCAGTAATCATTTTATACAGCAAGGAGGTGCTACTGATCCCTCATAAAACACCCCAAGTCTTTCAAACTAATGGCATTTGTTTCTTGCCATCTATACGTTGGCTTTTGTCGGCAGGTTATTTCGCTTACGGCCATACCAACCTGAACACGCCCGATCTCATACGATCTCGGAAGCTAAGCAGGTTCGGGCCTGGTTAGTACTTGGATGGGAGACCGCCTGGGAATACCAGGTGCAGTAAGCATTTTGCACAGCAAGGAGGTGCTACTGATCCCTCATAAAACACCCCAAGTCTTTCAAACTAATGGCATTTGTTTCTTGCCATCTATACGTTGGCTTTTGTCGGCAGGTTATTTCGCTTACGCCCATACCAACCTGAACACGCCCCAACTCGTCCGATCTCGGAAGCTAAGCAGGTTCGGGCCTGGTTAGTACTTGGATGGGAGACCGCCTGGGAATACCAGGTGCAGTAAGCATTTTGCACAGCAAGGAGGTGCTACTGATCCCTCATAAAACACCCCAAGTCTTTCAAACTAATGGCATTTGTTTCTTGCCATCTATACGTTGGCTTTTGTCGGCAGGTTATTTCGCTTACGGCCATACCAACCTGAACACGCCCGATCTCGTCCGATCTCGGAAGCTAAGCAGGTTCGGGCCTGGTTAGTACTTGGATGGGAGACCGCCTCGGAATACCAGGTGCAGTAAGCATTTTGCACAGCAAGGAGGTGCTACTGATCCCTCATAAAACACCCCAAGTCTTTCAAACTAATGACATTTGTTTCTTGCCAACTATACGTTGGCTTTTGTCGGCAGGTTATTTCGCTTACGGCCATACCAACCTGAACACGCCCGATCTCGTCCGATCTCGGAAGCTAAGCAGGTTCGGGCCTGGTTAGTACTTGGATGGGAGACCGCCTGGGAATACCAGGTGCAGTAAGCATTTTGCACAGCAAGGAGGTGCTACTGATCCCTCATAAAACACCCCAAGTCTTTCAAACTAATGACATTTGTTTCTTGCCATCTATACGTTGGCTTTTGTCGGCAGGTTATTTCGCTTACGGCCATACCAACCTGAACACGCCCGATCTCGTCCGATCTCGGAAGCTAAGCAGGTTCGGGCCTGGTTAGTACTTGGATGGGAGACCGCCTGGGAATACCAGGTGCAGTAATCATTTTATACAGCAAGGAGGTGCTACTGATCCCTCATAAAACACCCCAAGTCTTTCAAACTAATGGCATTTGTTTCTTGCCATCTATACGTTGGCTTTTGTCGGCAGGTTATTTCGCTTACGGCCATACCAACCTGAACACGCCCGATCTCGGAAGCTAAGCAGGTTCGGGCCTGGTTAGTACTTGGATGGGAGACCGCCTGGGAATACCAGGTGCAG